>NW_006441953.1:20212407-20255882 GCF_000325575.1 Pteropus alecto | reverse complement strand
TCTTTCTGAACAGAGAGTGCCAGTCCAGACAGGCAAGAACTGGTGATATTGGAGCTCCTTCAGGACTTGGGATGGGCCAGGATGTGTGTTGCTGCCTGCTTCCCTGCCCGTTTCTGTTGCTCAGGTCCACTCTCTCCCCCTTGGTCAGAGCAGAGACTCCTCCTTCCTCCCTTTAGCTTCGAAGCTCACCCTGTGGGCTGGGCTGCTGCAACCAGTCCTGTGCCAGGATGCTTGGCTGGGGCAGGGGCTTGTATTGTGCCGGGAGAGTCTATCTCTTGCATCTCTAAGGGCAGGTCTCATCTGGTCTCCTTTCTCCTGTGATCCATCAGACCATTTATTGGCAAGAGAGATCCAGGTCTTTAAGAGAGATTTTCGCTCTCTGTCTTCCTCCAGTCCCTAGCAGAGTGTGTGGCACGTAGTAAGGGCTCAGTAGATGGCAGCTGCTGCCATTGTTCTTGTGTTCTCTTTTGTTCCTCACCACAACTCCAATGTATCAATTCTTTATAAAGATCATCTTGACCACCTTCAAGAATGATCTAGAAATAAACCATCAAATCTTTGGCTAATGCTTTAAGTCAGGGAGAACCATATCTTTTGGATAAAATGTCAATGTCGGATTAACTACTTATATAACTTTCGGGGAGCTCTGTTTTATTGGTTGTAAGTGACAGAAATCCAACTGAAACTGATTTAAGTAGAAAGAGAATTGATACCTGATAATTACAAAGGATGGGATTGTCTTTGGTCTTGGTTGGATCTATGGGTCAAGAGTGCCATTAGGACTCTCTGATCCCCTTCTCTCGGTTCAGACATCCTCTATATTTATTCTCAGGGTTGTTGCCTCTGGATGGCAGCCAGTGGAGCTAATCTAAGGCTTTCATTATCTTATCATCTTGACATCCCAGAAGAAAGTAGCACTTTTCCAGAGGACTCTGAAAGAGAACATTTGGATCATACGATTATCAGTGAACCAATCATGGTGGTCAGAGAGATGGAGTTTTGTACTTGAGCAGGCTTGGGACATATGACAATTGCAGGGGCGGAATGTTGTGGGGTCACCCCCATATGGTCTGAATGAAATTATGAAAGATTAGCCCAAACAAATCTGCTCTGTTTTTATCTGTTTTATTTGTTGAAACTCTTTGGATATTGTTTGGGGAAAGGATTTTGTATTCAAAATGCTTGAAATCTACTTCTTTTGTATAATGTTGGTTATAAAACTAAGGAGGACTTAATCTTTCTGGTTATTTGATGTAATTGAAGAAATTTAGAATATGGCATTGGAAGACCTGGTTTTGATTTCTGGCTTTTCCATTTACATGTAATTTTGTGTAAAAACACGAGCCTCGGTTTCTTTGTCTGACAAATGGTCTAAAAATAAAACCTGATAGAATCCAATGAAATAATGCATATGGAAGTGTTTTGTAAAGGTTAGTTAATGCTATTTTAGTTATTGTTTATTTCTTTAAGCTGCATATCAGTCCAAGTCCTGAAATACATGGGAATAGCACACTGGAAAAAAGTAACAATATAATTTTATTAATAGAGTATTTACAGAGATATGGGCAGGGCTAAAGGAACTAGCAAGACCGAGAGAAACACCCTGAGGCTAGCAAACATGGGAAACCATGACAGGCTCCATACCCGAATTAGCAAACAGAGGGAAGTTTCCAGAAGACAATGAGAACTAGAGCTATAGAAAGGGCTGCCAGATGGAAATTGCAGCTTCATGTAGAGAAATATAACCACTGACAAACCACAACTCAGCAAGAAGAGATGGGAGGATAAAGACTCTAACCTCTCTGTACTATTTAACTCTAGTTTCCTGATGGTACTTCCCACTGGCCAAACCTAAATGGAATCTAGAAAGCAAGAGACCTGGTTGACGTATTCCCTAGGAGTCAGCCTCCTGGGTCATAGAGCTGGGTAGAGAAGGTTGGAAAGAGTCTGGAGAGAGAAATGAGGAATAACTAGCATAGCTCCCCTTTTACCTTAATTGGCTTTATGTGATTTAAGAATGTTGATGGTTTTTGTATTTCATTTAGTTTGCTTTTTAGTTCATTAGAATTTAGTGATTGCTAAAAAATATTTAAATGTGGGCACAATAAGAAATGTTGCTTAGTTTAAAATTTGTCTTTATATATAAGTATGTCAACTTTAAAAAGTACTCTAAACATCCTCCAATGTCGTGTGAAATTCTATCTTAGGTTGTGAGGAACATCTCTACCTTTGTTTGTGAAAGAGATGCAGGGTAAGCTGTATAATTTTCTATAGTGATATTTTCAGTTACACTTTCAATTGAATATTTCAAATAGGAATTTAGGTTTAATGAAGGAATTATTATATATTAATTAAATATCAACTGATTATTTGAACATCTATTGAGACATAACAACCTTTTTTATTAAGATGAATATCTCAAATAATCAAAGCTTAGTAAATATGTTACTAATAATTCATTTTTAACTCACATTCAATAGAAAGAATACATCTAAAGGTACTACCTTGAGTAGAATGTGGTTATTACCTGTTAGGTATCTATAGATTATTGAGAATCTGGTTGTTGAGTTTCAACTCATAGATTTTAATAAACTACTAGTTGCACCTAAATAAACCTCCATAAGTCAGCTAGTATTTAATTAGCAGAAGTATTTATAGCATAGTATTTACATTAGCATATTTATAATCAAATAAATAATATAATTACTCTTTTATTAAATCTAAATTAAATCCTTGCCAGAGGCAGTTGAAGAGCAGTGAAAGTACGCTGGCTATGTGGCCTTTACTATTTAATTCATTAAACTTTACTAATATATTAAAAAATACATGAATATACTATATGTATTCTAGGGATGTTATGAAACTGCACAGAATCTATTTAGTATTAAAAATATTTTGGTTAAACTCAAGATAATTCTCTAAGCTTTTTATCCGGGTCCATTATAACTAGACACAGGGTACTCTGTAAATACTCTATTAATAATATGGGATATGGGTAAAATACGGCATTCTATTTGGCTAGATTGTCGCTAAATAAATTTAACCAACATGAGTAGTTGGCAGGATTGGCATTGTGGCACGTAAGGTGTCCAAAAAAGCTTCTGCAAGGAGGAGTTTGGATGCTAAATTGCACCTACAAGGAGAGAAGCCCAGAGCAGGCCCTGCATACAGTTAGTTATATGTTCATAAAAATAACACTGCTTATCACTCCACAGATGAATCAGCAGTCGTCTTGAACAGTTAAAAATGGTGCATAATTTCCTCTCAAGATTGAGGAGTAAAATCCAAACTAATTTTATTTCAATATTGAAATGTCATAATTAAGTTTCTTTTTCACACAAAGCAGCCAAGAATGCAAAGAGAGCATTTAAGCCAGGCCCGTCTCCTCAGAGGCGTCTGGTTAACTCTTCCCTCATCCTTGCTCCAGGTGGAGGGCTGGTTTCAGGGACGCTGCTCATTTACTATTCTCTTGAGGAAAAACAAAATCTTTGACTCTCAGACATTTATTTTAACACCGATACTAGGAAATAATTCAGTGATGGAGCTAACAATGTGATATTGATTAGTGGATATGTGTTTATATCGGCCAAAGAAATCAAGGACAGGCTGCTAATAAGTGGGTTCAAAGTATGAAGAATTCCATATTCTTTTTAGTGCTAGTGAAACTCTCACCTGCCCAATTTCCTTTTCCTTAGGTTGTTGTGAAGTTAAGGAAATGTGGATGATGGTGACAGTGATGAGGATGATAATGATGGTAGTGATGATGATAGTGATGATGGTGATGGTAAAGAGGAAAGACCATAGTGGTTTACATTTACGGAGTGCTAGGCAGACTTTCTGCCTGCTAGGCAATATTCTAACTATGTGAATTATCATATTTAATAACTGGGTGTCCTTTAATAGGTTATAAGAATATCTCATTCTTTCCTTCTGTATTGCCTTCCTCTATGATCAATGACCATCAGGGGATCCTCTCTGCAAATCACCATGCCTTTCCCAACTTTGTGTTCAAGTCATTTTATAAGGACAACTTGCAAAGGGAGGCAGCAGGATAGATTAGGAAAAGGCCTGGTCTAGAAATCTGCTCTCTTGATTTCTATTCTCACCTCTACTGCTAACTAGCTGTACAGCTCACCAGATTCTTCACATATGAATAACGGGTTTAGATCTGAGAATCTCATGAATGCTGGGCTTTCATCTTGTGGAAATTAGGGGTTCAGTTGAGCATATGTACTGCTAGAATTTGGAATATAAAATACCTTTAAAAATGTTAGTGTAATAATACGTTGTTGTTGTTCTTTTGGAAGTTGCTTATACATACTTATTTTCCTGTAATATTAAAACTTATTTTTTATGCATGTCCCAAAAGGAGAAATAAAGATGATTATTATTGAATCAGTTCACTGACTGTCTCAGAAGGGTTTAATTACTTTCCATTCCATGGATATTGAAGGGAAAACTATTAGGATAATGAAGTCTCAGTATTTTGAAGGAGGCTGAAAAGCAGCAATCATGTTATTCTACTTTTATATATAATATTTCTCTCGAAGATCTACTAATTTAATCTTTCAAAATTTAGCTCCTGCAGAAATAGGGATTTTGATACTTTAGTCCAGCATTATAGATATTAACTTTTCCAATGAACTTCATTTCTGCTAATGATTTGCTAAAACAGGGTTAAGAAGGTAGGTGACCAATGGTGATCTCCTAGGTAGTTAAACCACCTGGATCAAGTTTCCCAATGTCAGGATTGTCTTTATTATGTAGAAAGGCAGGATAATTCAATGAATGAAGAGCCAGTAGATCTTTCTACCCAGAAACTGGACGTTTCAGTTCTGACTACATAGGTAAAGATTACGGGGGGAAAGAAGCATTTTAGATGGGGCCTTATTGGATAATACAGAAAACAGTCTGGAGTCAAAGTTTCTACTTTGAAATTTGGTGTTCGCATTTTTATTTCTTTTCATAGCTCTGTTAGATATCTTCTTTAAGGGACTCTTTCAATATCACTGTACTTTGAATTATGATTTTGTCTAGTGGTACACAAATAACACTATCAATTTAGATGTTATTCAAAAGTCAGATTAATGATCTACAAATACATTAATTACACTAGTATTTCTATTCAACTGCTTCTCTTTCTGGTACTGATTAGATATGGTTCTTCAAAATTACAAATCATGGATGGGCTGATTTTGCCATTTACATTCCATTTTATAGCATGGCACTTTCTCAATCTCGGAGTCATTGAACAACAACAAAACAGGTTATAATTTAATTTTAAAAACATATATGCTAATATAATGTTTCTGTAGCTATTATTTCAGTTACAAAAAACATCTAAAATTAACCCCTTTTAAAAAAAAATGCTTAGTGTGGGTCTGTTTGTAGCCATCATGGTTTAAATGTGCATGTGATTTTTCATATGTTATTTTGCAGTGCGAGCATTTGTTTTATAGTGAATGGAATCTGCTGGTCTCATCTTGGAAGCAGAACATAAAAATAGATGTAAACACCACCCTCTCATCTAACTCTCAAAGAAAAGAGAACATTGCATTTTCTTAGAGGTCAGTCAACAACTACATACTCATTTTAAGTGAAAAGCTTTCCTCGATCTCACCGACTTAGTGCCTGTATCCCAAATATGTGATGATATTAAATGCCTTGATCAAACAGCTTGTCTGACAAAAAGCAGATAAACCTCTCTTAAAGTGACGAACCTGCTTTGAAAACACGTTTAGAAATCAAGTCAAAAGATCAAGGTTATTCCGATGTAGTTTGAGTATAGGAAACAGATAAAGAAGTGACTTGAAGAAAGAACAAGAAAGCTCTTGCAGTGATTGAGAAGAAAATTAAAATGCCCAAAATAAAGTACAGTCTTGTGTTACATGACTTTGCCTTTGTCACAAAGGCCTTCTCTTAAAATGATTGCATCCAGATTTCCTTATTTTTCCTAACATGCCCTTTCTAGAATGCATGTTTTTGGTTTTTTTTTTTTTTTCCTTTTACTTACAGCTTTTGTATTTCTCCTGAGGCTATCGATTATTCTACACTTTCTCTTATTTTCTGGAAAGGACACATTTTGATTAACCTCTCTTAACCCATTCAGATCTTGTCTCTTCTGTTTGTCTTACCATGATTTAATTCTTTCTGCCTATGTCCACTTGGCTCATGGATACGTGCTTCCATTTGCTATAAGATGACCCTTTCATTCTACATCTATAAATCATTCACATGCAGGGTTAAGAAGAGATTTATAAGATTTTAATGCAATAATTCAAAAAATGTACCGCTATTAGATATCTGATGTTCAAGGGAATAACAAACAAGTTCATCTAACTATAAAGTAAAACAAGGTAAATGTAGGTTTAGTTTTGACTTTAAACCCTTTGTTTTGTTGTCACTTTCACAATTATTTTAAGGTTAGGTGAACGATCATTGGGGTTTACAGAGAGCATTTAGGTGTCTTCTATTTATAACAATATTTGACTTTAATTATATAATATTCCAAATGTATAGGATTTGTTTCTTATGCAAAGATAAATGGGCTCAGCCCCAGTCTCAGTTCTTCTGTGTTGTTTATTTCAAACACAGTTATCTGGATTCACTGAACCGGCATCCACTGACTGAAGCAGATGGACTATAAACAGTGCATTATTCCTCAGATAGTGGGGCTTAGAATTCAGCCACTCATGCAGACAGACCAAGGGTCAGGTGATCCCTAAAAGGATTCCATTCCATCCCCATTCCTCATGCTCCAGCCCTGCAAATGGCCATTTAAAGTTCTTAGCCCAAATCACCATCTCTCACTTAAACTACGGTCACATGATATTTACTTTTTATTTATATTGTCTAATTAAGTATTCAGTATTAACTTTGAAGTTTCCAGGACCTGACGTGTCTTTTTTCCCCCACTTTATCTCCAATGTCTAGAACAATGAATTACTTATGTTAGGCACAACATAAATATTGGGCAAATTCAACAAATATTTGTCGAGTTTCCCACTCAAAAGCTCTTTAAAAAATATTTTACACAGGCTCCCAGACTTTATCTCCTACCACCTTAGACTTCTAAACTGTCTCTCTTCGTGTTTTCTAGACTCACCTCTTTTCACGTCGAAGCTGTGTTTTCCTTCTGGACTAACATCTTTGCTCTTCTTTCTTTCTACAACACTCCTTTCTGTCCTCTTTTCATTTTCTCTTTGTCAGCTTTTAGCCATCCTTCAGGTTTTAACTTAGAGCTAATTTTTCATAGACCGTTCCTGAGGCAGACATTTCTTTGTATTGCTATGTTTCAGATATTCCCCTATCTCCCTTCAGAGTAAGTTTCTGGAAGGCAGAAAGCACACCTTGTTCACTGGTAGTTTTCCAGGCCCCAGCAGATGCTCAATAAATATCCATAGAAGGCTGAAAAAATGTTCTCAGATTCACCTTCATGCCATCAACCATGTTGGCCCAATGCGTTGAGCTAAGTTTTTCCTTTAATTCTTGTTTCCAGGTTTTGGGCCTTTCTATCTCTTATTTCCTAGTCTTCTTTATGGGTACTAAAGTTTCATTCCATACACTGCAGAATGACTGAGCTTCTGTTCCCTGAGGGTAGGTCTTTAGGATAAGGAAAACGTGCATGCTTGAACTTTGTGCTCTATCCATTTAATCAGAAACTCCCATGGCTAACTCTTTTTGGTATTGTGCCTGAGACTAATAGGACTCTGATTCCAAAGCAAATATTGCTGCTATAACTCAACTATCACCGTGCTTGCTCAAGACTCAGGTAACAACATAGAGAGCAGAAAGGAATCTTTCTCAGACAGCTCATTAGTTTTCCAACGTGGCTATGCATTTGAATCAACTGGGAATGTTTGAAATGTACAAATTCTAGCTCTATCAAAGACTCAGTGATTAGAATTAGGGCTCAGGGATTTAGAGTTTTAAAAATGTTCCCTGGCGAGTTTGATATACAAACAGGTTTGGAAACCTCTGATCTTTATTTTTATTTCCTATCTGAAGGACCGCTCCTATGAATCCTGAACTGAAAAAGAAAAAAAAAGAAAAAAGAAAAAAAGAAAAAGAATTATATTTCCCCATGACTTAAGGAAATAAAAGATTAAAATAGAGTTTAATTTTTTCTTAAGAAAGATAAAAATATATATGTAAAATAAAATTAAATAAAGATATCCTAGGAAATGAACCAGAACTTAACTATTAAGGGACAAGAACACCTTCCATTTTTTTCCTAAAGATAAAAAACAAAGTTTCCACTAGCTTCTGCGTTTCACCTCATTTGTTCATTCATTTATTAACAATTATTTATTGAATGCCTCCTATTCACCAGGCACTGTTTTAGTTGTTAGGAACACAGGAATAAGGAAAACCAGACAAAGTTCCTTCTGGTACAGAGCTTACTTTTTAGTTAAGGTAAGAGCTCAATAAATGAATAAACACATAAATTATGACTTTTTCTTGAAATACTAAGCTTATGAAGAAGAATAAGGCAAGGCGAAGGGATGAAGTAATGCTATTTTATCTGGGGTAATAAGAGAAGAAAGCCTCTCTAGGAAAGTAGCTTTTGAGCAGCAAGATCTGAATGAGGTGAGGAAGAGAGACTATGTCACAAGAGAGAAATCTCCAAGAAGCTTAGGCAGCAGTATCATTGGCATTTTCATGGAACAGCAATATTAGGTAAGGTATTTATCATTTATGAGCTTCAATTTTCTCATTTGTCAAATAACAGTGATAAGTTTGCTTCACCAATCTTTAAGAGGAATGCTATGTGTATTGAATAAGGATTGTATATAAAAATACTTTGTCAGATCAAAAGCACCATAATAAAGGGAATCTATCAAGTATTAATATGTCAATGCTGATCGATGCTGCCTTTACCTAGAATTAAAAGCACAATTTTAGATATACCAAAGCTGAGGAAGAAAGAAACAAAACCTCAGGAAACCTTACTTTCTCTAGGCTTTAAAGTTAGAGTGATATTTTTTCAGGTTGCACAATTTCATCCCAGAGATTAAGTGACTCGCCCAAGGTGACACAGCTAGTTAGGCCTGATAATACAGTTTTCTGCTTTCTAAGCCAGTGCTCTTTTTACTGATCCCTTTTTGATCATTTTATTCAGTCACTTTGGCTTTCTAAGTACTTTTTAATGTTCTTAAACATCAGACTCTGGTGAGGAAAATGAAATCCAGTCTTTCCACAGGCACTATCCAGACTCAGACCGGGAGACAGCGAGCCTTCTGGTACCATTGTTAGGATCATAAATATCTCTCTTGCCGAATTAGCACTGGGGCTGCAATCCTTGACTCCCGAAAATGGCTTCTGCAGCTGGGCCTTCCATCACTGTGAAGTGACATATATCATCATCTGATGTGGATTGGCCAACATAAAAAAGCTCCTATGTGCACGAATATTGAGACATTTTACTGAGAAATGGAGCTTGAGAAATTGCCCGGTGTCATCCTGCCTCCGGCCCCTCCCGGAGAAATAGATATACATGAGTTAGTCTGAGAAAGCGGATTTAGAAAAACTCCATTGGCCTGGAACTAGGAGAGCTGACTGCGTGCTTTTGGGGAGAATTGAACTTGGCATTGAAATCCCTGCAGGGAAAGGTCCAAGAGGGCAGATAGCACATTGGTTTATCCCGCACAGAGCTTTGTTGAACAAATCACATCGAAAGAGTAGCATAATAATGAAATCTCTTTGTGCAAGAACTGGTCAATTTAGAAAGCTGTCTTAACTCATGCTGGCCACTTTGGGACCTTTGAGTAAATTATTGCCACACTGGGAGAAGCTGGCTCATTAGGCTGCCACATATATAGCAACGATAGCTTTATATTTTCATTCCCAGGAATGTTTGAAAGATATTAATGGACTCTATTAAAGACTAGAGGCAGGAAGGACGTCTACTAGAAAGATAGCCCTCTTTTTTATTTCTCCTGGAGGTGCTTTCAATTCCTCAACTGTGCAGAAAGGAAAAACACACTCATTGAATGCCTACTATGTGCTGACCACTTTGCATAGAATTTTCTTACCCTGATTCTAATAAATCCTATTTTAGAATATAAGGCATTAATACTCAGTATTAGTTAGGGTTCTCTAGAGAAATGAAACCAATAGAATATGTATATATGTATACAGAGAGAGTTATTATGAGAGATGGGTCTATGCGGTTATGGAGGATAAGTCCCAGGATCTACATTTGGCATACTGAAGACCCAGGAGAGCTGGTAGTATAGTTCTGGACTGAATCTGAGAGCCAGGAGAGTAGATGATGTAAATTCCAGTTTGAAAGCCACAGGGCTCAGGGCCCAAGAAGAGCTGATGTTCAGTCAGAGCCCAAAGGCCAGAAAAGACCAGTGTCCCAACTCAACAATCAGGAAGAGAGTTCCTTCTTATTCAACCTTTTTGTTCTATCCAGGTCTTCTTCAACTGCTTGGCTGCGTCTCACCCACATTAGTGGGGTCAATCTGCTTTACTCCAGTCTATCCATTCAAATGTTAATCTCATCCAGAAATACCCTCATAGCCAAATCCAGAATGTGTCTGTTTGACCAAATGTCTGAATACTCTATGGCCCAGTCAGGTTGCCATAAAATTAGCCATTACAGGTGCAGAGGGGAAGGGAACTTACTTAAAGTCACAGAAATGTGAGTGAATATGTCCCTTACCACTTTCTAACTTGATCCTCCTTTGTGTGAAACAGCGTATATTTTAATAATGTGATTTTTGTATTCTAAAGACTTCAGGAAGTACCCCTGCAACTTCATTTCTCACTATTGTTCAACATTCAAATTCCAACTCATTTAAACTCATACCATTGTTTATTATGTACTTATGACCAACTGTTTATACACGTCTATGACTCATGCTGCCTTAAGATACTATGGCCATCTTTAGCCTGCTTTTGAATCTGTCATCCTTCACTCCTTACCTTAATTCTTTTTGAGCACCTACCAAATATTAGAAACTGTGTCAAATATTGACAACATAGAGGTAATAATAATAAAATAATAATTTCCCTTGAATTTCCCTAGGGCGAGTAGGTCATCTTTTTTTTTTTTTTTTTTAAAAAAAAAGAAAACCCTGGTGAATACCTCATGGAATCTTTAAGTCAACCCTATCAAGAATATACCATTATTGTCCTATTTTACAAATGAGGAAAGCCGGTGGGCTAAACAATTTGCTGGAAATCACACATCTTATCAGTAGAATAGCTGGGATTGGAATGCTGGCAATCTAGCTATTAAAATCATGCTCTTAATCACCACACTATACTACCTTAATGAATAATCCTTATTCTGGATAAACAATTGTACCGAAAACAACAGCCTACTCAAAATCTCCTTTTCCTCTGAAACCTTCTCATTTTATTTGAGCACTATTGTTTTGTGATCCCTATCCCTTAAAATTTATTGAGGATCATCCTTAAATTTTATATATATCCTACTTGTCCTACAGTCATAGAAAGAGCTATGCATTATTGGAGGAAGAGACCACTAGTTCCCTTTTTTAAAATCCTCTTCAAGTTGCTCAATCTTGGGGACATAGTACATTCTTAATAAATGTCTACTAATTGATTCAAAGATTCACTTACACTCCATAAATAATAAGGAATATGTTCTTGAATATCTCAGAAATATGGAAGGAAGTAGGCTGCTAAATTTGAGTGGCCAAATCATAGATCTTGAAGTAATTTCAACTATTCTTCCTTCCCAACAATTTTGGATGAGTCCCTTAAATTTTGTGTCCCAGTTATTCCCATAAAAGCAATTACCATGTTTGTGTACCCTGCATCTAGTGTGTACCTTGACATAGATTAGACATTTAAAAATATGTGTTAAATGAGCGAATGCATGTCTATTTAAAAAAAAAAAAAACTTTTTAGAAGTGCTTTAGAGTTACAGTAAAACTGTGAAGATAGTACAAAGAATTCCCACCTGTATATCCCATATCCAGTTTTGCCAATTATTAATCTTACATTAGCGTGATACATTTGTGAACTAATATCCAGACTTTATTCAGATTTCCTTAGTTTTTACCTCATATCCTTTTTCTCTTTTTGGTGTCTATCCAGGGTACCGTGTTACATTTAGCTGTCATGTCTCAGACTTCCCTCGCTCTTGATGACCTTCACAGTTTTGAATAGCACTAGTCATGTGTTTTGTAGAATTGTTCCTATTGGGATTTGTCTGATGTTTTCCTCATAATTATAATGGGCTTGTGGGTATTTTCATCACATCGTATCAAGGGTACATACTATCAACATGACTTATCATTGTCACTATTGACCTTCATCACTGTCATTGAGGCAATGCTTGTCAGGTTTCTCCACTGTAAAGTTTTATTTCTTTCCATACTGTGAAAGAAAGCCCACACTTCAGAAATGAGAAGTTATATTCCACCTCCCTGAGGATGTAGTAGTGACACAAATTATTTGGAATTCTTCTGCATGAGAAATTTGCCTCTTCTTTTGCGTTTATTTAATCATTTATTTTTATCAGCATGGACTTATGGATATTTATTTATTTTTTTGCTCAAATGATTCCAGCCTTGGCTCTTGGACAGTCTTTTTGTTGGCTCTTTTGGTATCCCTTTGGCATATTCCCAACATTGTGGGGTTCCCCTCCCCAGAATTTCCTTCCTTTCTGGCATTACAAGATACACAAGTTCATGTATATATTTTCTGTCCCAGTCTTAGAATCAACCCTTTCTCTAAGGAGTTCTGCTTTCTTCTATTGAAAATAGTATTAGAAACCGAGATTTGGGCATGAGATATATTCAGTAAGTGTGTCTTTAATGAGGGAAAGATTTAGGCATGAGATATATTCAGTAACTGTGTCTTTAATGAGGGAAAAGAAATATAAAATATTTTCCAAACAAGGGCTCTATGCCACTAAAATACTAAAATAATTTATGGTGACTTCAAAGGCTCTCTCCACTGGATGATGTAGAGAAAGTCTATATACTTTTATAATTTTTTTTCCTAATCCTTCTTGTTCAAGGAGGACATATCAGTTAGATTTTGGTAATTTCAAACTTGGGTATCTATTTTTCTAACAAAGTGAGTGAACCTCAGGCACTGAGCTTCAGGCAAACAAAAACATCTAGCTAGAATCTACTAATATTGTTTTGTTTTGCCTGTATTCCTTTATATTGTCAGCTTCAATTTCTAGCAAGTTCAACTAGTTTTTTATTTATGTAACAGTATATACTTTTCCTTTAAAATAAGTAAAAAATGTAAGTCAATTTACAGGAAAAAACAATTGCATGTCAGTGGTGGGTATAATGTGGAGTAAGTGGTGAGTGAATGAGTTTGGAAGTAATTGGAAGGAATAATCTTAAAAATCTCTTGCAGCTCTAGAATTTGATATTCTATGTCAGCCAGTATCTATATTATCTCACACCCAGGGCTGTGTGCAATATTTGGGAGTGGGAATATTTTGAAATCTGAATCACAGAAGGAAAGAGAGAATACTGTTGAGAACACTAAAATCCTACAGTCATTTTCTTGTAGCTGTTCTCAGCCCCAGAATAGATTTAACAGCCAGGCTTTGGCAGAGGGTCAGGTGATAAATGCTGGGTAGTGCCTCAAGAGAGCCATGGCATTGAGATCAGAGATTTATAAGCCAAGGGGAATGTTGATTCTGATAACTTCAATGGATATCCTCAAAAATGTTCATGAAAAATGAAAATATAAAGCAAATAATTGTGACAAGCATATTGTCTAATTAAGATGAATGGGACATGCCTCTTATGCATTTTTAATCTGTTAAATAAACAGCATATTAATAAGGCTTAATTATATCACCACATACTTAAAGTGACTTTCTAAAATAAAGTTTATTTTGATTTAACATATGCTTTCTTTGTGTGTTTTTGTAGCACTTTTACAAGCACTATACACAAATAACATCTTGAAATAAATCTCCTGGATGTGATCATCCTCTTAATCAAAATTTCTTCCTTTTAATTTCTTGGATAATTCAGAATTTATAAAGTAATTTCCTACTTTTGAGATACATATATATCCTTTTAGTCCTTATGCTTGAGCTTTGCAGAAAAAAGCTTTTATCTTTGATAGTGTGTCTTCATGATTCTCTTCTTTCATTTCTATTACATATTTAGGTGGTCAGCATATACCCCTGATACTATCTCAGAAACAGCACCTCAATATGCTCCTCCCCACCCTTTACATATGTAGAGGGCTGCAGATTCTTTGACCGTCTTCCCCTTAAATGGTAGGGTTAATTTTCTCTCCTGTTGAATCTCAGATGGCTTGTCATTCTTTTGAGTGAAAAAGTACAATGGATGCATGACCTTCAAAGATTGGCAGCTTCTACCTTGACCTCGTGCAGCCCCAAGACGCCAAGAAGTCTGGCTACTCACTACTGGAGAAACTAAGTGGAGAATCTCTGAGATTACAGAGAGAAGAGAAGGCCAGCTAAGCCTAACCTCATAGCCATTCCTGTCAAAGATCCTGGCAAGTGATTGAAGTCATCTTGAATACTCCAAACTAGTCCTGTCTGATTGTCTAAGATCCATAAGCACAATAAGTAGTTGTTATTTTAGGCCACTACTTCAGGGCATGTGTCATACAGTAGATAATCAGGATGATAGAGTATTATTTTTCCAAATATTATTTGTCCCTCCCTTTGGGAGAAGTATAGCTCCTCAACCCACTGAGGTTAGGTTTTTGCCAGCTGATCTGTGGTAGTCCTTCCTTTGGGGATATTATACTTCCTTATCTCATTAACATTAGATTTAGCCAAATAATTTGCTTTGGCCAATAAAATATATGCAGAAATGACACGCCACTGTGAAGTTGAAACTTTGAAGAGCTGTCATGTGTTTCTACACCCTTCTTTTCCCCCTCTACCAAGAGAAGAAAAATGTCTCAAATGAAGGACATTCATTTGGCGTGGCTGTCAGAATAAGGAGGACATGGAACCCAACTGCAGCCAACCCACAATCAACGTGTAATATGGAGAGAAATATCCCTTTGTTGTTGGAAGTCACTGAGATTTTATGGCTCTCTGTGGAGCCACTAGAGTAATCATCCTAAAAATATAAACTTTATGATGTTATTCACCTGCTTGAAAGACACCATGACCCATGTGGTCTCTCACAATTTTGTTCTATCTTACCTCTTCGGTCTCTCACCGTGCACATACCCAACAATACAGCAGAGCTCATTTTGATTTCTCACTTTTGGACACGTAGGCCTTTCTGTCTGACATACATTTTCCCATTTATCTCCCTGGAAGATCACTTTAAGTCCATTTAGTTTGTGGAAACCCTTTTCTCGTTTTGTTTTGTTTTGTTTTGTTTTCCTAGGTAACAATAGCTCCTTCTAATTTCACGTTTCCAAAGTGATGATGATGATGATGATGATGATAGTGAAGAGGGCGTTGATAATACAACCTTTTCAGTGTGCTTGGAATTGTTTTACATATTTTATGAATTCAATTCATTTAATCCTTGGAATAACTCCATGAAAAAATCCTATATTTCCATTTTATAATTTGGGAAACTGAGGCACAGAGAGGTTATATAAATCATTCAAGATTACACAATTATTAAGTGCAGAAGCCAAAGAATTTGAACCCTGGAGGTCTGGATTCAGGGTGAGCGCTCTTTATTGCTACACTACATTGCACTTACAGTTCAAATTTCTAAGATAGCATTTATATATTATAATACTGTTTCCATGTTTGTTTAAGTAGACTGAGTTTCTGCAGGACAAAGACCACATTAGTTATTTTTATACTCTTGCATATAACACAGACTCAGGCACATAGAAATTCAATAAATAATTGTCAGTAATGAAAGCAGGGTTTAAATTTAGATTTAAAAATTTAAGTCCAGTTATTTTTCTCCATTGCATTAGTCACCATCATTTTATTTTGCTTTTCATCTTACGATTATAAATGAATTCTGGATACGCATCTGTTCTGTTAGTTGAAATAGTAGCTGAGACATTTATTGAAGAAGACTACTAATTCATTTCAATTTTTTTCTTTAATGTTACAATAATTATGATTCAAAAAGGAATGCTAATTTTATGAGAACTTGTTGTGCATGTTAAGATGTAGTCTAACCTCAGAGCATCTCCTTCAAGGTCTCACATTTCTTTTCTGGATTGTTCTCTACTCCTCTGTCCCAACTTATATTCTCCATTATGAATTACTCATGGCTTTTTGGCTCATAGTTCTTCACCATATTGGTTATAAAGCTCATCTTTTCACCAACAATCTCCTTTTTTACTTAGGACTTATTCTTCTCCTTCTCTATCATTAAATTTCTTTGAAAATACAAACTCTTCCAATACCAATCATTACCATCACCATTGTCCTCCTCTTTCTCTCTTCCTATCATCATCATCATCATCATCATCATCATCGTTATCATCATCACCACCATCACCATCACCATCACCATCTCCATCACCATCACCATCTCCATCACCATCACCATCACCATCACCATCACCATCACCATCACCATCACCATCACCATCACCATCACCATCTCCATCACCATCACCATCTCCATCACCATCACCATCTCCATCACCATCACCATCTCCATCACCATCACCATCTCCATCACCATCACCATCTCCATCACCATCACCATCTCCATCACCATCACCATCTCCATCACCATCACCATCTCCATCACCATCACCATCTCCATCACCATCACCATCACCATCACCATCACCATCACCATCACCATCACCATCTCCATCACCATCACCATCACCATCACCATCACCATTGCTATCATCATCCAGATATCAGCTTCTGATTTCCCTCATGCTGTTTGGTCATGCTCAGTTCTTCTATCTTTTCCCTTTTCTGCTTGACTGCCCCCAGACACAATATTTAGGTTCAATTCTGGTCTAGCTACTAGAAATAATTTCAATGCTAGCTACCTCTTTTGTTGCCTTGATTTTTCCCAACATATGCCTCACCCTCTTCTAACAAACAACCTCTCAGGGTATCCTCTCTGAACAGGAATAGCTTTGTTTCTACCCTAAGAGACATTCTTATGCTAGCTATTAAGATATTTTATTTTTTCTACAATAATAAGATTTTTTTTCCTTACAGTTAGATCCTTTTATAGATCTTTAAAGTGCTTTGATTTTTTTTAATATGACTCTCATAATAGCCCTGTGAGATAGGGAAGATAGGCCCAGGTGCCTTAAACATGTTAATAACATAGATAAGCATATACTCCCACGTTTAAAACATAAAGTTGGTATTGAGAAGGCTTAAAGTTCACTCCATATATTTACATTGAAAAGCGTCTTAAAGTTGAAAGAGAATTCAAGGATCACCAAAGTTTAGGAAGATAAGTTACAATTTCTACTTTACATATGAGATCCCCGATGCCCTGAGAGTTTCAGTGGTTTGCTAAAAGTAAGAATAAATGGTGAAATGGGGCTGTAGAACTCGTCGTCTCCTACTTCTTCGGCAGTATTTTTTTCCCAGGAAATGTCTCAGTTCAGTGAAAGTGCAAAGTGTGAGGTGAAATTGTAGGAGAGCAGCTGAGTATGCGTGTTGTGCCCAAATGTAGGTCACTGGGGGAGAAGATGCATTGGAGAATGTTTACAAATAATTCCAAGAAACCGAATTGTTCATATAAGTGTAGATGCAGCATGGGAAGTGTCTTTGAGGATGAGGATTTATAGAAATTAATTATTAATGTTTTTATCAACTTCTTGCTTCCTCTGCTTCATTGTCGGCATCTTTGGATGGTTAAAGTTATAACAGAGAAAGAAAGTTATGTTCTCCTATTAAGATATCAGCTCTTATAAATTCAGATTTCACCGAGAGGTACGATCACCTCCATCAACATATATTTTATACACTGATTTTTTTTTTTTCTTTGCAAAGGACTAGGTCAACAAGGTTAGTTATCAAAAGGATTTTATTTTCTAATTGGCTTTAAACAATGAAGCCCTTGAAACATTCAGTCAATACACATCTCAGGAAAGAACAAAGGAAGCATTTGAAAGAAGGATTAGTAAATTACCTGCCTTCAAAATTCAAATAAAACTGCACAAAAGCAGTTCTCTATATTTGCTGGTAATTCAACAAAGAAAGCCAAACAAAGTCTATAGATCCAGGTTATGTCGGAATGTACAACAAAGTGAAGTTTGCAAAGAATGGATGTTCAAATAAGGATCATTTTAATGACCCTCCTACGAGATGGCTGATATGCAAAATAAATGATTTAAAAGTATATATTGGTTTATGTATGATCTATGCATACTTATAATAACACACAATTTGGGATTTAGAAAAATAACTAAAATGAAATGGAGTGCACCAAAGGAAAAAAAATTCCTTGAATACCTATTAGGTTATAAACATCCTCAGATATTATTATTATGATTAATTATTTTTTTTTAGCCAATCAGAGAATACTGTAGATAAGGCCATTATGACTCAGCGACTAATTATAAAACTCCATGTGCTGTTCACATTCTCTTTTCTATATTTCATTTTCCACTTTATTGACATAATACTTAACAATGGGAAAACCTAGAGATGAGAAGAAGGGATAGGAGCAGGAACAGGAAGGAGAAGAAAGCCAATTATTTCCTTTCTCCCTTTTCTTGCCCCTGTAGAGTGATGGAGAATGTTAGAACAATGATCTTCAGGGGGTACAAAGTAAACAAATTTAAGTAAAACAAAAGTAAATATCTGAAGCACGGAGGCCAACATCAATTTATAAGACAAATACCTTTATAAGAATTGTGTTAGGTTTCTGTTGAGGTAAGGGATTATTGAGGAAAAAAAAAAGTATGTGAGGAAAGTGTGGAAATGGATCGAAGCATGAGTTTTATCTTGGCATGGAAACTAAATAATGGATAACCAAGGCCAGTTAACCTTTCTCTGGCTCAGGCACTATATTTTTGAAAAGGCAATAATGAAATCTTTCTTTACCACCTCTCTTAGGATAAACAGGTTTCTAGGATACCTGATGATACATAAATCACATTTCCTTTCCTCTATTATTATCATCTCTAGGAGTAGAAAGAGTAATGAATTGCAGGGGATGTCATGATCTTATTAAATATGTTAAGACATTATTAGGTTATAAACAATAGAATTGAGATAATTTATAATATGGATTTGAAAGATTAGACCTTAAGAATGAAAAAAAAAAAAAAGGGCATAGAGTTACAAATTTAGAGACAAAGGTAGCAGAAGGTGAGAAGGGAAAGCCAGCCTGAGACTAGTGCTCCTGGAGTATATTGATGGGTTGAAGGGCAAGTGAGCCAGGCTGATACAAGCTGGTCAAATCTAGGCTTA
Organism: Pteropus alecto; assembly: GCF_000325575.1. NCBI lineage: Eukaryota > Metazoa > Chordata > Mammalia > Chiroptera > Pteropodidae > Pteropus > Pteropus alecto. Next base: position 20,236,555 of record NW_006441953.1, on the reverse strand, counting down.
ATTAGGGGCTTAAAGGTAGGAAGATGGAATGGGTAGTGAGGGTAGCAAGCTGGTTCACAACGAGAGCATTGTTTGGAAATAGCAAGTAGACTAGCTAAGGACAAAAAAGCCAATCCAAGTGACAAGAATAGGGAAGGGGTAGTCAAGAAGCCAGACCCATGTCCCAAACCCATATGATAGCCCCCTGCTTATCTACACTAATCTCAGAGAGAAAATCATGTTGCTTACATAGTGAGCACTCAGATTTTTGCTGGATTCAACAAAAGAGAATCATACCACATTTTTAAAAGAGAAAGGCTACATTAATGGCTGCTATGAATTGGACTTACCCACTTTATATAATAACTTGTTCCTCAGAGAAAATGATCCCACTCAACACTTCTTTCTCTGAATTGCTCTCAAAGGCTTAGTACAGAGCAGGAGACTGTTTTTATCTCCAAGAATCACTCTCACAAACTGAAATGTCTCTTGAATTTGGACATTTACAGCCTCAGCTTTGGCTCTCATTGTCTTTTATCTGTCCTATATTGCAATGGCTTCTCAATGGGTATTCCTGCCACATCTATTGTCCATGTGGCCACCAGGGTTATCATAAAGAAAAGTGTATCTGATCATGTCATTTTCTTGTTTAGCAACCTTTGCTGGTTTCTTTTCTCCTGAGGTGCTCTTTGTTTGGCCATAATGCTTCTCGAGTCCTCGTCTACCTTCCAGCATACATACCTGACCCTCCAGCCCCAGTAAATGTCCTACTGATGCCCCAAGATCTGTCACCTAGTCTTTGCATCTATCCTTTTGTTGAAAAACTCTTAATCAGATCTCAAACTTCAGTCTTTAAAGAAGCTCTTTTTATGTATGGTAACATCCCCCTAGGAGACTCTACCTCACATTATATCAAACATATAAAAATGCACTCAAATCTTGAATTTAAAATAATGTATTTGTCCAGTGAAAATTGTTGTGAAGATTTTTATGATGAGCTTCAAAATTATTTGGCTACACTTATTTAATTTAGTCAGCTACAATGTCTCAGCAGTTATTGTACATAGTCAGGAGTTTTTGTGAACAAACAAAATCTAACTTACAAATTGTTTTCAAGTGTAATGAAATGTTTATGAACGCTGAATTGCACCATGAATGAAATTGACGTAATATGTGTATAGACATCTATTTAAACCTTTGTGAATTTTGACTTGGCAGTTTTGATTTCATATATTAGAGCCAGCAAGTCAGTTCTTTATATTCAGGACTCAAATATTTTCTTGAGCTTTTGAATAGCTTACTGGCCTCAGCCTCCCTGTCTGTAGTACCTCATGAGTAAAGCTTCCTAGTTCATATTGTTTATTATTGTATGGCATTCCCTGCTTGTTCCGTTAGACTGAATTCCTCAGTGTTTGATACTATCACCAGCATGAGTATCTGACACATAACAGTTGTTGAATATATCTACATATATATTAAATAGGTTTAGATGACATAGGTAGATGGAGATATAGAAATAGATATATGAATGGACATACAACATGTGAATAGACATGACATATGACATAGACATAGATATAGACATATGGCTGAAGCTAGCCACTCTAATTTGTTGGTGTCTGTTGGAACTCAATTATTCCTGATTTCCTATCCCAGATCTAGTACCTGAGAAGCCCATTTTTGCTGCCTGTATTGTGTAGATTGTTCGTACCGTGCCAACTGAAATGGTTTCTATCAGCCATTTGGTGCTTAGAATGGAGTAGTGAACTCTGTAGATTTGGATGGGTTATTTTCTTTCTACACATTATTTCATCAAGAATTGCGTGAGAAGGTGTGCCTTGGAGTGTTCTACTTGATGAACGATGCCTTTTCTCTGTCTTATTATCTTCATACATTGAAAACATTTCCAGGAAATTCTTCAAGTACCACATGAAACTGATACACAGCACATGTCTTCTGATTTATATGCCTTATTGCAAAGTGATTCTCTATCACCATGCTGTAGCCTTTTAGAGACTAGCAAAGTATCAAAGCTTTTATCCTTAGCTGATCAGCTTACATTGCTACTTTATATGAAGTCACTTGAAAATTTGTTTAGTGTTCACTGCTAATTATTACTGAAATCTAAATGACAGAGTTCATACGCTGACATCATGCTTGACAGTGAAAAGTAATAGCAGATTGTGTGACACAGAAATGAACTGAGGTTCTATTTGTTTTTTTTTCCTATAATTTAAATTTGATGTTTATAGTTCTTACACAGTTAATTGGTATACCTTTGTCTACTAACGTGAAGTGAATGTCACTTTATAAACTTATATTTATTTTAATTGAGTCAGGCTAAAAATTATTTGAGGTTATTTACTAACCTTGTTTTTACCTGAAAGAATCAGGTAAAAATTTGAAGGGAATATAGAATTCAGTATAGACCTTGATTTATTTTTAGAATAAGTTGTGGGTAGCTGGGTTATAAGTCTCATTAACAATACTGGGATTTGAACATCTAAATCCCTATAATCAGTGATAAATTAATGTTCAGACTCGCTCAACGTATATTATTTAAGACTTAGCCAGGAGAGCCCTTTATTTCCCAGCACCTCAAGTTAGCCAATTATGGGCAGGCTCTGGTGTATTATTGACTGCTGCATTGCATTTATCAGAACACTCATATCCATTAAGCACAAAAAGCAAAGGTTAAATAACATCACAGTTCTGACACAAACGAACAAAAGAAATCGGAGATCAAAGTCAATGACCTGTCCCTTTTTGATTTGCTGGCGTAGGCAGAGTGAATGAGAGACTAGCTTGAAGTGAAGGTAGCATTTCTACTAAGACTGCCATGAATTGTTCTTTTCAAGGGGGTTGTTTGGTTCATGAATGCCATCCTTCCATTTGAAAGAGGCTTTGGATGATTCCCAATAGGAAATGTGATGATAGGAGTATATTGCAAGATCCATGAGGTCAGAGAAGGGGTCTGGCTTAGTCACCGCTCTATGCCTGGCACCAAGTACAGAGTTGACACTCAACAAGCATTAGTGGATTTATAGCTAAATATATAAATATACTCTTAGCCACAACTCACCTTCTTACCCATATATTTGTACATGTAATGTACAGCATTAAGTACTAGATGTAGGGGATGTAGCAGTGTATCTTATTGAAAAACAGAAAAATTATTCTTGCCCTCATCCAGCTTTCAATCTGGTAAATTAGATAGTCAGAAATTAAACAAATATTTACAAAATACGTAATTGCAAACTGTGAGAAGTGTGCTGCAGGAAAAGAATCGGAACTTTGAGAGATCATTAAGAGGGGTCCTCATTTTCATTGAGGAACCAAAGAAGATTTATCTGAGGAAGTACCACTTAAGCTCAGGCCTGAAGGATGAGTAGGAATTCACTCGTTGCACAGTAGAAATAACATTTCCAGCACAGAGAAAAGCTTGTGCAAATGTCCTGTGGTTGAAAAGAACATGGCATGTTTAAGGAATTGAAGGAAAGTAGGTGGTGTCTCTGGAGGATACTAGGGAGGAGAGTGGCACGGGTGGAGGATGAAGTAATAGGAAGAAGTTCAGGACTTGTGTGTCACGGCAAAGTTTTGGGATTTCATTCTAAAGTTTATGAGCAAATATTAAATGGCTTCATATACATGCATGGGAATGATATGACCTACTTTTGATATCCTTCTGACAGCTTTGTGGACAATGAAATAAAGGGAGCCTAGAGCAGAACAGGGGTATCATTTAGGAGGCAGTCATAGTACTCTGAGAAAGATGATGGTGGCTTGAACCAACGGGATGATCTTGGATGTGGAGATGTGAAGGTAGACCTGAGTTATAATTTGAGGGTAAAAGCAGTAAAACTTGCTGTGGGTATAAGAAAGTTAAAGGAAAGAACGTTACCAAGAATAACTTCTAGGTTTATGATAAGATCATCTAAGTGAATGCAAGTAAGTTTTGTTTGATGAGATACATGTCTCATCATATAAAGTTTGAAGCGCTTATGAGATTTTTTTCTCAAGTGTACATGTCAAGCAGGTAATTGGAGGTTAGAAGAAAAGCCTGTGCTGAAGATATAAATATGGAAATAACATTTAAAAGTGTTTAGAATCCTATGATTGATGCAGTCCTTTAGAGAGAGGCATGGAAATATTACAGATCTCAGGACTGCGTCCCGACTAACCCAGGTTAGCAGAGGAAGAGACATCAGAAAAGAAAAGTCATTGCCAACGATGTCTATACATTCATAGCATACCTGGAACAAAGGAACTCCGATTCAGTGACTCTTAACCAAGACTCCTAGTTTGCTGGGAGAATGTCTGTGAATAAGCTTCATGGAGTCTTACCACGTGACAATCCTATGAGAAATTCTGTAGGTTTGTACCTGGATAGTTTTCTGATACTAATATTAATCTATGAAAGCTTTCTGCGTTTCTGCTGACTGGATTCCTTGATTTCTTCTATTTTCCACAATCTTACTTCTTTAATGTTTTCATCCTTCGAAAAGAAGAAGCTCTAAATCTTATGTATTCCTGTCTAAAGAGATAATTTGCAAAACATGCTTATGAATAAACACATATATTCTTATGCAGAAGATGAATTGGTAATTTAATGGGAAAAATACCAGGCCCTAGGACTTCTGCTTTTGGAAAAATTACTCAGGTATACTACTTATGTAGTTTTATAAACACTATCAAAAAAAAAAAAAAAAAAAAAAAAACTTCTCAGCACTGTGCTTCCATCATGGGTTATAGCGTACTACCTTCTAATTAAATATATGTATATTCACCACTACAGTTTTCTTTGCAGAATTTTCTAAATGCTTCTGTACAGTAGTCCCCTCCTTATCTGCAATTTGTTTTCTGTGGTCAACTGTGGTCCAAAAATAGTAAATGGAAAATTCCAAAAATAAACAATTTATATGTTTTAAATTGCATGCCATTCTGAGTTGTGTGATGAAATCCTATGCCATTGTGCTCTGTCCTGCCCAGGAAGTGACTCATCCCTTTGTTCAGTGTATCCACTCTGTATGTACTACCCACCAGTTAGTCAATTAGCGGCTGTTTTGGTTATCAGAGAGAGAGAACATGTTCACATAATTTCTATTACAGTGTATTGTTAGAATTGTTCTATGTTATTACTAGTTACTGGTGTTAATCTGTTACTGTGCCTAATTTATATGTTAAACTTTATTGTAGGTATGTATGTACAGGAAAGAACATACTTTAGGTTTCAATAATGTCTGTGGTTTCAGGCATCCACTGGGGGTCTTGGAATGTATTACCTGCACGTAAGGGGGGCTACTGTATTTCACCAAAGCACAGCCACATGTCAAATTGGACTACTCTTGTGTGCCATGATACTGTGCTGGACTTGCTTTAAAATGATGTCTACAGACATGACAAAGCAGCTTTAACACTGGGTACAAAGATGCTGAGTTCCTTAATATGGCTGTCAAACTTCTAGTAAAACCCCTGAATGAATTAAGGGGTAAGTCAGTCAGTTCTTACCAGGCACAAAATGACTCAAGAAAAAAAGGGACTAAGAGTGTGGTTTCATGGGTATTTGACTAGCTCCCTCTCTAGAGAGAGGAAGGTCTGCAATGGAGTGGAGAGTGTGGCTATTAGCATGTGAAGATTACTAGAGTGAAACATAACAACACTAGGAAAGTTTTTCAGAAAACTGAAACCATCAGAGATGCTGACAGTTTGGATGCAAGCTTTGGATTATTGCTGCTCACGACATAACATGTCCTTGAGTCCACGCTTCCATACAGAGCTAAGAGAAGGTCGAGGGTATGCTTTCTTTTTGGCTATGATGGAGGAGGGTAATGCAACGGGAAGGATTTCAGGATTGCTTTGGTCTGGTACTGCTGTGTGCTTCAAGTTCTCTCCCTTTCAGAACAGGAGTGAGTTTTGCTTCACCTCTCTTTTTGGCAAATAACCTCAGATAGAGGGTTGGCAGTCTTTTTTCAGTTCTCAGGGATCTGAATCAAGGGGAGGCAGATCCATGCATGTTGTGGACCAAGAGATCCAAGAATTCACCCCGATGCTATGACTGGGTGAAACCTTAAATGTGCATTCCATGGATAGAGGTTGAGTGAATTTTGCCTAGGAGAAAGAGGACAATAATTGCGTCCATATAAGTAGCCAGCAATAAATCATATTATTACTCCTGATGACTCGCTCCTGCAGGATGATTATATACATCCTCTGCATTGCCCGTTTCTGTGGGAAAGTTCACATCCTGTGTCACCGATGTTGGGAGTGGCCATGTGGTGCGCTTTGGCTAATCAATGTGAGCTCTTTAGATTTAGGCCACGTGGCAGCAGATGCTTTTAGGGATGTCTCAGATTTCCTCATGTTCTTTTCTCACTGCTATGAGAAATGCGTGTCTCAGCAAGAGGGACATGCTTATTCACCTGGGTCATGGAATCAGAAGACATATGTCTTGGAGACACAGTGGCTGCTGACCCATAGCCACCAACATGTAAAGTGAGTAAAAGTGAAATATTTTTGTAAGTTCCTGGAATTTTGGTGTGGTGTGTGACTGATGGACAGCTGACTGATGGAAATGAATTATTCTTAGGGTACCAGGACTCAGAATAACAAATATTGAGCCTGAAAACCTTACCTGTATTTTAAATAATCAGGAAAGGAAAAATTTTCCAACAGGACTCTCTCCACAGAATTCCAATCCTGTTCTGTTTTCATGCATTAATCTTGCTCCGTTTCTGTTTATTTCATTTTTGTTCCTTTCCTGACACATTTGTTTCCTAAGCTTCTCATATAAACTGTCCTATTTTTCTAATAGTATTTGTTTGCTTTTCAGTATTATGTGAAAGAAATATTTAGAGGATGTAGACCTTGTTTTAAATCACCTTTCTACTACTTGCCAGCAACCTGACAACTTGGCCAGCAGAGGGTGACACTGAGCACACTTGTGAGGACAGTGTCACAGCCAAAGGTGGTTCAAGACATGTAACTTATTTTTCTTTCTCTAGAAACGACTGTGCATGCTTTGTAATCCTGGTGAACCTTTAAGTGTATCCCAAACTCTACAACAATCAGCCTCATTGTAAATATTATATAAGGAGCCTTTCAAAACTGTTTCTTTCTGAAATAACCTCTTAAAAGTGTATCTCTTCACTTCCATTTTCAGTGTATAGATCTGATCAGCTTTGGAAGCATAAAAATGTTTCAAAGGGCCCATTTGTTTTCAGGACTTTATTGAGACAGTTACAGGTAGATAGAGCATTTCCTTCCTCCACATCATCCAGCCCGCCTGCTTGAGTTTATCACAGTCTTCTTTGAGATTCTCTCTCTTTCTCTCTCGCTCTCTCTCCATGTAGATCTCATCTTAGCAGTTTTCTTCGGTTCTGTTTCATGATAAGAAATAGTTTGGTAGTGGTTTCTAGCTATTTGGTGAGTTTGGTTCTTAAATTTAAAGTCCTTTCATTTCTTCCCAATGAAGGCTTGTTTGGGGGTAAATCTTAGTCTACTGAGTCCTTGTATATGCACGTTTCTTGCCATTTTTTTCTCTTTATTAGCTCTGGGGCCCACATGACTCATACCTGTCAATATTCCCTGACGATTTTGGTGAAATGTCTAGTGTCCCTGTACCAATGCCTCTGTCCAGGGTGTTCTCTGTTGAGGGCAGGGGAGGTGAAAAGCCCAGATTTCCTAGCAGGATCCCTGATTTTAATTCTGAAATTACCAACTCCGCTTTTTTTCTAATCCGTTTCTTCAGTCTGGTTTTTCCTCTGTATAATGGATGAGTCCCCAGGGATTTATGAGACTATAAATGAAGTAAGTTCTGTAATAGTTCACCTAAAAAACGTAAAGTATATATGTGAAGATTTTATTTTGATTCAGTTAATGACAGATTATCTACTTCAGGGATTTTTTTTTTTTTTACCTTAATAGGAAAATCATATGATGGTTTATTTTTTACCCTTTGGCCTATTTAAGAAGGACTTGAATTATGTGTTCACTTAACTGATGTGAATTCAGCTATATTCAGCAGAGAGAGATCCAAAGCAAGAGATGACACACAGACAAGTAGACAGAGATGGATAAACCTCCTTGACCAATAGAAGTGACACTAATATATTTTAATACTTAATATTGCCCTTAGTGAGAGTTACTGTGTCAGCAACTTCCTAAAGGAAAGTCAAGGGCATTTCTAGCTTCACGTCATTTTCACCTGCTGTCTCAGTTCGTTTGAGCTGCTATAACAAAATATCACAGACTGAGTAGCTTATAAACAGAACCTTTTTTTCTCACGGGTCTGGAGTCCGGAAGTCTGAAATCAGGGTGGCCAGCACAGTTGGGTAAGGGTTCTCTGCCAGGTCACACACTTCTCCTTCTATCTTTACATGGCAAAAGGGACAAGGGAGCACTGCCCTTTATAAGAGCACTAAGCCCATTCATAAAGGTTCCACTCTCATGACCTAATTGCTTCTCCAAATCTTCACCTACTAATACCATCACCACTGGGGCTTAGGATTTCAGTGTGAATTTGGGTGGAAGCAGGAGGGCGGGGAGGGGGCGCGCAGCGGGGCATAAACATTCAACCACAGCATTTTCTCAACACAGGCCCCAACCTGACATAGGACATAGGTCCTCTGCACTTCATTCCATAGCAGTATAACCGTGGGCACAAGTGTCTTGTTTCTCCACTCAGGCTGCCTCTAATGTTTTGCAAAAATAGTGACCATTTGTTGAATGTTTACTAGGTCCCGTGTACTTCACATATCTGCATATATCATTGCTTGCCCCGTAATGTAAATTTTATTTGTTCTATTTCTCCCTAACAAAATCGAAACTTAAAGATATTTAGCAACTTGCTTGAGGTTGTACAGGGGGAAATTCTTGCACAAGTGGCATGTTTCAAACTTACATATAATCATTTGCAGGTCCATTAAGATTAAGGTCAAGTTCTTTAGCATGGCACACAAGACTCTTCGCAATCTCCTGCCACCCTCATCACCAATTCCTGCTCTACTCCCGATATCTGCTGCTGAGAAATGCCACCCTCTTGTCCCAAACCCTGCAGTTCCCTTACCTGTGTCTTACACCTACATCATCCTTTCTGTCTGTGGAGACGTGCCTCACCCTGCCTGGGTAACAGCCACATGTCCTTTATAGTTTATGATACTATAAACATAATCATAGTGATTAAGAACATGGCTGCTCAGTTTTGTCACTTTCTTGCTATATGCTTGTGGGCAAGTTATTTAACTTCTTTATGTCTATTTTCCCTATTTTACTAATAGAGATAAAAGTACATCACAAGATTTTTGAGAGGATTAAATGAATTAAGATATTCAAGTACCTAGAACAGTGCCTGGCACATGGTAAATCATTATGCAACTGTTTGTACTTGTTAGATTCGCCTCAGGCATCACTTCTTCCAGGAGGCTTTCTTTGACTCCCAATCTTCTCTTTACTGAACTGGGTTTGGTGCTTTTTATAAATCATTTATAATATTAACTTATTTTAGAATGATCTGTTTAGATGTCTGTTTGTACTATCACATCTGAGTTTCTTGAGATCAGGGGACAATTTATTTTTGAACAGTCTACACCCAGCCCGTTAATTGATACATAATAGGCATTCAAAAATGATTGCCAAATGAATGAAATAATTATTTATTATTATTATCATCACCATTATCATTATAACTAACCTTTATGGGCTACCTAGTATGCGTTAGGTACTATTTTAAGCACTTCACATGCATTCTTTAATTTAACCTTCACATAAATCCCACGGAGGTAGATAGATATTATGATTAACCCCATTTTACAAATGAGGATACAGAATGATTGAATAATATGCACAGGGTTAATTACTAGTATGTGTGGATATAAGAATTTAAACCAAGTAATCTGGTTCAAGAGTCTTCATTCTTAGCTAATTTTAGTAATTGCCTCCAAATGAGTTTAAAGAGGGGAGGGAGGGAAGGAGAGAAGAATGAGGGAAAAGAAGAAAAAGAGAACTGGAAATCCACAGTCTTAGTTGATATCATAAGTTCTTATGGAATTGCCTTCATCGACTTAAGGATTTACGTTAAGTTCTTCACTTTTCACTAAAGTCACTCCAATAATAGTCTTATGGCATCTACTTCTCCATTCGCTGTGAAAAAAAAAAATTATTTGTGAACATTGCCCATCATCTCATTCAATTCTTCTGCATAGTACCCCACACGGGCAAAAAAAAAAAAAAAAAAAAAAATAGAGTTTGTTTCTGGTCAGAGCTTAGCATCCCTTGAGGCACTAGCCTGTTTCCTTCTAGCTGATCATTAAAGTTATATAACTGGCTTTGCATTGAATGCTGGGAAATTTAGAGCCAGGTTTTATGCTTGGTCACAGAAATTACATTGACTCTGATTAGAATATTTGCTTTTCTCCTTTGACCATATTTTCACCCCACATTTTTATTTCCATATACTTAATTTGATATATTTGTATCTTCTGTCAACTGGTTAATTTTATTTTGTAGGAAGAGGTATATATAATAAAATGCATTGAGGTAGATATCTGTGTGGCGTGATGACTTCCACTCTATCGTGCATAGTTGATGTCATCTGGAATAGTACATATAGTATCCAATATGCTCTTTACAAATATCTTAATAATAACTTAATGATTGCAATTTTTTTTTGTAAATAAGGTTCAGAGAATTTCAAAACTTTGCCTCAAATCACAAAACTAATTAATAAGTTGCAGAGTCCTTCAACCCTTTGCTGCTGCCATATTTTAAATGATGGCCATTATTCCAAGTCTCTTGAGGTCCAGATCAAAGTAGGTGACAACACTTTCCAGAACACATTAAAAGGCACAGTTAGAGATATAGTACTAGATTCGATGGAACAATTTTATGACTTAGTATTGTGATATTTAGGCTCTTATGCAATTTAAATATATTAATTATCTTTTTAAATTTCTACTTTCAGCTTTTAAAAATAAATGTTCACTTCCTTCCTCATGAAAATTATGAATGACTATAATAGAAAATGTGAAAATCCAGTAAAGTAGCAAGTAGAAAGAAAACAATTACTGAAAGCTTACCACTCAGAGCAAACCACTGTAAACATTTAACATTTTAGAGTATATTTTATGTGTAATTATTTTTTAAACTTTTCGTGGTTCTGATCATACTACCTTCTACTCTCATTTCTTAAGGTACCACAGGTATTTCTCCATGTTATTATCTGCACTTTGCAATACAATTTTAAGTAGCTGCAGATAATTAGAAACGTAATTCATGATAATTGCCTTAACCTTTCCTCTATTGTTGAGCTTTGAGCTCGTCTGTAATATTATTCATAACGCTGCAGTAACTGTCTTGGTGCACGTAACCTTTTTGTTTTCAGTTTATTGTATTAGGTCAAATTAGCAAAGATTTAATTACTCGCCCAAAAGTTAGGCAATGTGACGTGATGGACAAAGCATGGGCTTTGGGGCTATAGAGACTTGGATTGGAATCTTGTTTCTGCTTCTCAGTAGCTCTGGGGCTTGGAGAAATTATTTCTAGATCCTAAAGGTTTTTGTTTATAAAGTGGTTCTGCTTCATAGGGTTGGCATAAGTATTAAATAATGTACATGAAGCTTTTCAATAGTGTTGAAGGTTTTGATGTCTATTTTTGAATTATACTCTACATAGTTGTTCCTTTCCAAGTTGCATTCTTATGAGCAAGATATGAAAAAGTTCCATTTCATCATAGCCTTCCCAGCATTTTCCTTTAAGATGATTTAATAAGATAGGAGGAGTATCTAGTTATTTTTCGAGTCTTATTGCTTCACTTCTTAGGGAGAATGAGTATGTTCTCATAGACTGGCTACCATGTCGATTGGGGTCACTTATGAACCTGTGAGATTGTTTTCTTCTTCAGAAAAGAAGTTTTTGTATATCAAAGCATTATTACTCCCGGTTACCTTTTCTTTTATTGTGAAATTTAAAATGTCTATTCTTTAGCATACTTCATAGGTTTTTTTCATGTCTTCCCACAATGCCTTGTGATTACAGGATAATTCAAAGTGCTGGTTCTCTTTTACCCATAAATATTTCATGTCTTTGCTGAGTGGGACCTACAGGTGGGGTCTAATGAAATCTTGCTGGCATGAGTTCAGTCTCATTATCTTACTAAGGGCAATTCACTATCTGCAAGACATTTTTTTCATTACTTTGTGTCTGTTAGTATGATACTTTTCTTTATGTTTATTTCAGTTTAAAAGGTATTTACTGAATGCATACTAATTGCGGGTCATTGTGTTAGGCTCTAGGGCAGGGGCCCCTTGGACTTCACCGTGATCTGTGAACGTGGCTAGGAAAAATAAATCTTTTTTCCCACTAACCTCTTATTAACTAATCATTAATTCTCTGTTACGAATGTAAAGCAATGAATTCCAGAAGTTTTAGCAGTATCTGTGATTTCCATCACCATTAGCAGGTACAGATATTTTCTAATCCAATTATAGTTTTTGTGGATATCTAAAAATATTACCTTGTTACTATTTCACAGCTATGTTAATTATTAGAGTGATTATTATATCTTATTTTATAATATATTACTAAAAAGAAACATGCATAACTATATCATAAATTTTTCTTTAACTATTTCTCACTGGCTTATATATAAATATGCAAGTATTTTTATAATTGTTTTTATTTATAATCCTATGAATTTTATTTATGCATTTAAAAAATTTATTCTGAGAATATGTTATTTTCGACAGGTTTCATCAACTTTACAAAAGCATGGCACAGAAATAGTTAAAAACTTCTAAATAAAATTTTAAAAAATTCATAAAAATAAAGTCATCACAATACTTAAATTCTTTGGATTTTTCACATGCTTTCTGTACCTAACACAAATGTTCTTTTGGGGTATGGTGCTCCTTGGGTACCCGTTACTCTTTCTAACATGGCTTTAAAATCATAAGTGCATATTGAAATCTTACCGTGTGTTCCAGATACTTCACTTTACCGTGATTATCTAATTTAATTCTTTAGAATATTCTACATGTTGGATACTAGTGCTTCTCTCATGTACCAGGAGTTGAAACTGAGGCTCAGAGAAGTTAAGTAACTTGCCAATTCATGGCACTGTCCAGTGGACGAAACTAGTTTGGGCAAGTTCCAAATTCCGTGATCTTAAATGGGGCCTCATTAAGCCAAAGAGTTACTTGATATAATGAATTCTCATCAAAAGCCACTGAATAACAGAACCCCTATTCTAGTGCCATGAAATCCCAAGAATTAATAGAAAAATGACGTGCTTCCTTTCTCTAGGATGTAGAGGAGTTTCTGACCTGACCATTCTCTACTTTCTTTCTAGATCCATTTTTTTTTTGCCCTTCTCTGACTCAAAAGTCTAATCTCAAGAATTACAATTGGACATTGCTTTTCTTTACTTCTAATTGGTTCTGCTAATGGAAGGCACTGGCAAGAAATCAAAGGAAGAGATGAGAGAAGGCTCCCAGTGTTTCTTTTTCTACTTTCCCCTGCTGGACTAGACCATGGTTTTGGCAGTAAGTGTGTTCCTTTCTCTATGGCCACTCTTCCTTTTTGGCAGTTCCTCTTCTCTTGCTACAAGTCTTTTCGAGAGCCAGTAACACCATTCATTCCCTCCCCTGCTCTTCCAAGCCTCAGAGAGCAGCTTCCACTGTTGCTAGTTCTTGGGTACTCTATCTTCTCTTGCTGGCAACTTTGACCTTCTTTTCTACTGTATATATACATAATGACCTTATCGAGATTTCCTCAATTAACCCTTTTTGTGGACCAGTCTCTCAACTGCTCGAGGTTCTTTTTATAGATGAAATGGCCAATACTTATCCATAGTTCAAGAAATCAAAAGCAGTTTCTGTTCACTAAATGTTTATGTTCCTCTGCATTAAGATTTTTACATTTAATCAAAGTATGTTTCGATGAATGAACAGTTGAGCAGAGGAGAAAATGCGGAGGAAAGAATATGAAACTAAGTCAGAAAACTATATTTTCCTTTTATGTCTGTTATAATCTTATAAATGTAAACTTGGGAAAATTCTAGAAACTGTGACTTTTGACTTTTTAAAAATTTTTATTATAGCCGGGACAATAAAGATTCCTATTAGGAAGCTGTTTTGAGGAACAAATGATATGATCCAATGAAAAGACTGTGTTCTATAAAGATCTGTATAAAATATTTTAAACTTAACTAATTGCTCATTATGTTCATTAAAAAATAGATAATAGACATAGAAGCACTACAATAATTGGGCATTTTATAAATATTTAATTCTATGTATTGTACATTTCAAAAAAAAAAATCTAGGGGCCTATCTTATTCACTGCTGTTCCTCCAGTGTTAGCAGACTACCTTTCTCAAATTAACTGCTCAGTAGATATTTTAAGAGATAGTCACTAAGTTCCCAGCCTTAAGTATCTCAATGGTTTGCCATAAAACAAAACAAAACAAAACAAAACCTGACAAATAAATGAACACATACATGCAAGATGAATTACCTGAAGAAGAGGATACTTGACTCATTCTGACCAGGCAAGAGGAACGATATGAAGGAATGAAATGGAATGGCGAATGGGAAATAATCTGGTGCTGCTCCAGCATAGGGTGATTGTGAGAAAGAGATGCTAAAATAGGGCAAGTTCAGGCAAAGATCCTGAGGTGGAAAATAGGAATGCAGATACAGAATAGGCTTCTAGGTTAAGATGGAAAAGTTGGGTCGACTAACTAAATCTAAGGGAGAGGCAAAAGGAATAATCAAGAATAGGTTCGAAAGTTCTGACTTGGATTACTGCACGCATGGTAGCACTCAGCTGACACAAAGAGAAGCTCTGAGGTTGGAGGTCATAATTTGAGTTCGGACGTGTGATAGGAAGGACCAGTGGACACGTAAACACAGACGTTTGGCAAACTTTTTCAAATCTGGATCTGGAACTTAGAAGACAGGTCAGGACTGCAGAAATCTAATATGATATTTTATGAATACCACGGAGAATAAGTCACTTTTAAGAGCTGAATTTTTTGAATAGTAAGGATTTATCACTTAAGCACTAAAACTTAAAAAAAAAAATCATTTAGATGAAGATCTTTCTAAAAAGTTTTATTGCACATTTTCCTGCCACCTTAAACGATGCATTCAGAACCAAATTTATTTTTTTCTTGATGGCTCTGGGTCATCATTATAGTCATCTGTTATGATAGATAACATGCTATAATTCAGTGATGCTATTACAATAATTGAGATGCATAGGGCTGCTTCCCATTATTAAATAACTTCAGATCATTGTTGTGCTTTTTTGTTCTTGAGTTTCATTTTTACCATTTCTATGATTTCTCATTTACTGTCAGCTGTCACTTCCTGCAGCTATCAATGTGTCACCGTGAACTGATATACTATATCCTTTCAATCACTTGCTCCTCAACTAACATTAGTTGGGAGACCAGATAATCACATATACTGTAGCTATGTGCAGGGTGCCTGCAAACAGTTTCAGAAAAAGGAACAGAATATTTCCCCAAGGGAGAATGACATGATCTTTAATGGAGCACATTTAAGACATCTCTTTTGACCCTTCAAAGGAATTCCGTGTTGATTTTTTTTAGTTCTCAGCTGTTTTTCATAAGGTAGTATCACCAGAATACAAGTTCTGGAGTAGTAAATATTGTACACATACCGAAAAAGACAAGGTAAACCAATGGTTCAGGACAGTACACTGTAATGCATATTTTTAATTTCTCAGGATAACATCTGCTAGGACTTTTATCAATTATATTGATGTGAGTTTTCAGAGTATTTGCTACAAGAAATTACATTTTTTACAAGAAAAACATGAGGCAACTAGCAAGTCTTTGGTGGTGTTTATGATCATGCAAGGTCAGTATTTTAAATGAGGACACTAGGCTAATTTTTTCAAGATGACTAGTTTGAATTGAGCTGATTAAAGAATGCTCCAGTGTTTCAGCAGGCTGTGGCCTCCTGTTTTAGTTCATGTGGCCTTGTATTGTTTTCTAGGCAGGTTTTATGGGTGCATTGTCTTGTGTTCCCCTGTGCTAACATCCCGGAATATGTTGCAGTTTCTTTTTCTAATTGACTCATCCTTCGCCATTTGTCACTATTCATCACCACAAATGCTGCTTGGAAGATCTTTTTCTCTCCCACGTGCACACCTGTTAGCATTTTTTTGGTAGCATTTACTGAGTTATTTGTCTCCTAAGAATATCATTTTTTGGATTATTTTCCCCGATCTTTATTTACTGACTTGTCACTTTAGTTCATACTATAATTTCCTGTCAATTATATTGTAAATTTCTCATGCATCGATCAACAGGTCTCTTGATGTTCCTCTTGTTATGTCTAGTCTACAGAAATTTTCTTCCCTCCATGACCTTTGATATCCTGAGAGCAGCATCTTGCCCTTTTCTCCACATTATGGCCAGAAGTCTACTTTCTATTTTTACTCTCGCAGCTAAAAAGATAGCAAGAAACATGTAAGCACATGAAGCATCTCCCTCTACTCTCATCTTTTGTACCTTTTGCTATCTAGACAGACAGTCTTGCACCCAGGGAGAATGCTGTGCAAAGACTGGAGTTATGTTGCCACAAGCCAAGGACGACCGGAAGCTAGGAGGGCGGCCTGGACAAGTGAAAATGTTCAGAGACAGCATGGCCCTCAGACACCTTGGTTTTGGACTCCTAATCTGCGTGACAAATTTCTGTTATCACTCAGTTTGTGGTATTTTGTTACACTGACCTAGAAAAACTAATCTGCCTCCATTATTTGACTCTTTTTTCTTTTTTTTTTTTAAACAAAGCTACAGATTCATTCAGACACATCTTTTGAAGAATCTGACTTGGTCACCTCAAGAGAGAGACTCTATAGTTTCTATATTGAAAAACAGAATGGTTCTGTTTAGGTTCAAAGGACAACTTTCTAAGACAGTGGTTCCTAAACCAGGCCACACATCAGAGACACTTGGGGAAACTTCTCAAAAATGCAGATGTCTAAATTTAACTCCCTGGAGATTCAGCATGTTGAGGAGAAGACTTGGTTGTTTATTTTGAAAAATCTTTCTACGTTATTTTTATGACCAGTGAGTTGTAGGAAGCAGTGATCTAAAAGATTGAGTAATGAAGGAGAGAGTTCAATAAATGGGCATATTTTTCTTAGAAATAGAGATAATCTGATAAAATTTTGACTCCTTTGCTCCAATTTCATTGATTTTAAGATAGACCAAGCTAACCAGAAAACCTCTGCCCCAAACTTCATTTTTGTGTGGCAGAAGAGATGGGGACCTTGGGAGTGAGTGAACGTAATAAACTTCTAGGAGCTTTAACAGCCAAGAAATAAAATTTGGGGTATAGCTGAGTACTTTAGGAAATCAGATTTCATTCACTATTCATTCAACAGAGGTACAGAGCACCTACAATGAGCCAGTTAATATAGACTCAGGCAAGAAAGAGAGATGATCCTATGACCAGAGCTTCTGAAATGAGAGATTACTCAAGAAGCAATGACAGTAAGCTTTAAACTGTAATTCAGAAAATATGACCTCAGGCAGCTGTGGAAGCCAACATGGTGACACAGGAAGCCCTCTCATACATCCACCCTCTAAAAATCAAGGGCAAAGATAGAAGAGAAGCACAAAAACGAAACTATCAAAAAAGAGCATGAAAGTATGAAAATTAGATCAGAAAAGCTAAACCCTCAGAAGTATCAGAGCGAGTAACATGGTTTCCCTGCACAGGTAAACGGACACTAAGAAGAGGTAAGCCGCTTCGTTATACATCATACCTGGCCAGGTGGTGCTGAGTCCTGTTTCTCTATTTCCTCCACGGCTCTGCTGCCCAACACCAACCCTGCTGCTCCCTGTGGCACAAGCTAAAGGAACCAAATGTTCATTTTGTTTTTCAGGAAAAAAAAACAACAAGAATTTCCACCAGGCTTTATTCATATACAAACCTGCTGTCCATAAGGGAAAGGAGATAGTTATAAGTCTTTAAAAACTATTTTTAGCTGAAACTTGCCAAATTATTTTTTCTAAGAGTAAAGGGATATCAATGTACATTTTCTTGATGCCGTAAGTCGGGATGTGTCACTGTATTTTTGTTTATTCTAAGTCAGTTTTTATGTCCCTCCATATTTTTTTGAGTCACTGTAGTAAGCTTTCAGATTTTGGAAGTGTTTGAATGTATTTTAGTCGCAGGGTTTGACTGTCCACAGATGAATCTCTTTTCATAACTAACTATGACATCACTTATGTCTAGATATGGTTATAACTTAGGCGTTTAAAGCTAACAGTTTAGTTTTGATGAAAATTCCTAAAACCCCACTGGATAAAGCTTTTTGACTGTGAATGAATCTCAGTCCGGGGGCTCTAAAAGACCCAGAGACATACTTCTAAATCGTTACTTGACTACTTAATGTATATTGAAGACGATCAAAGGGTTTGGTAATTACCTAATCAATTCTTCCAACAAGTCTTTGAGGTGGGTCGCTAATAACATCAGACTCAAACTGAGGCACTGGACAAGTCTATATTGTTGCCTTTTATTCCTGTCTTACATGAAATTCTGAAAAGTTGAAAAAAAAAATACTGTCTCCTTTTTCACCTCCTATCTTTACTCTAGAACAGGTTATTTTCCAGCACATCATGGAATAAAAATGAGAGAAAATACTAAGTAGTAAGACGCTAATACAGAATCTTTTTGCCTACTCTTGAACATTAAAATGGATTTTCTTTTAGAAAATTCTTCTATCATCACAGATATATTTATAACGCTTTCTCAAAATATCAGAATTGACTGACATACTAAATTGTTGAATCATGATCTATTCTGGAAGAAAGAGAGAGTAGAGTCAGGCTCTTGTTGAAAATGCAAGTGGGTGTTTCTGTTCTATTTGAAAGGAACAATGAGGGTCATGACCTGTAACTTAAGAAGAGTTCTGTGCACCTTTGGAAAAAACTAACTGGTCAAAAGGACATCAGAGATAGATCATGGGATTTATGAGAAAGGGCAAAGGAAGGATGTGCACAAGTGACCTGTCTCTGGAGGTGAGATATCTGAACCCAGAAAGTCAAAGGGGATATGTGAGTGAGGTTGAAGGACAGGTGGTTGTAAGGAGCTCGTGAGAGTTCGAGTCCTCCGTGTTCGTTGTTTCCCTGTCTGCATCAGACAGTTGTTAGCATGCTGGTGCAAGGTCTGATATCACCGTCATATATTTCAGGTGACAAGAAAACCACTTAAATCCTCTAGGGAGACTTCAGGAAACACAGAGTTCATTTCAGGTGACAAGAAAACCACTTAAATCCTCTAGGTGGGAGACTTCAGGAAACACAGAGTTCGTTTATTTCAACACTGTCATCATACAGATGATGAAACCAGACACAGAGATGTGAAGTGACTTGCCCAAGGTCACATAGCCCATTAGTAACAGTCTAGGGACTACAGCCAGGGATAAGGGGGACCAAAGATTTTGTTTCATGAACACGAAATTATCGCTACTTCTGTCAGTTCAAAACTTCATTTAATAAACATTTCTTAAGTGACCGATATGTTCTAGACACTCTCTAGACAGTAGAGATTCAAAGAAAAATAAAGCAGTCTCTGACCTAAGACCTCATGATTCATAGGTAGAGTCATATATGTGTTAAGATACTGGCAATAAAATAATAAATATTATGAGAGTAGTATGATGGCATGGCTGGGGGAACAGAGAGGAGGGATGTCTTTAGAATGACACAGAATTCCCTTTCTTTATAGGCTTAATTTTTCAAAATCAATTATTTACTTTGGAATTCTAATTCAAATTGTGGATCAGAAATGAGAACACCTAAGAAAACATAATCTTATATTTTTTTCTTATGAATACAAATCAAAAGCAATCATATTTTTGGAAGTATGTTTTTTTCTTAGAGATTTGATTTTTAAGGCTTCTGTTAGGGGTTGATTGGTATTCCCCGAATAAGATATATTGAAATCCTAGTCTCTATTAACTCAAAGTATGACCTTATTTGGAAATAAAGTCTTCACACAAGTAATCAAGTTAAAATGGGGTCATTGGATGAGCCCTGATCCAAAATGACGTATGTTTTTATTTAAAGGGGAAATTTGGACATCCTCAGAGGGACGATGATGTGATGACACACAGGGAGAAGGTGGCTGAGTGATGCACCTACAAGCCAAGAAATGCCAAAGATCTCCCTCCTGGAATTTCAGAATTCTTTGAATTCAGAATTCTAGCCTCCAGAACTCTGAGACAATAAGTTTCTATTGTTTTAAGCCACCCAGTTTTTGTGGGAGTTTTTTGGTTTGTTTTTGTTCTTGATTTTTACTTTGTTCTGTCAGCCCTAGAAAACTAAGACAGCTTTCTCTGACTGTGATCAAAGAGCAGGGCTGATTTCTTTTCCCAATACTTTTCTCTAAGGCTCGAGTTAAAAATAACTGGTAACTGGACAGCCATATGTGTCTGAACCTTGTGGGCTCTTGACTATGTAGCCAGTGCAATTGGATGCTTGCAGGATGCTTGCACAGGCTTCTCTGAGATGGGTTTTTGGGACATTCACATCTCCCCAATTCCTTCAAATTACCAGTAGTATTATTTTAGTAAGCTTTTAATATTGGGCTCGTAATGTGGTCTCACAACTATCTCAAGATCATTAAAGCCATATGCAGGTGACCAATCTAATAACACGAAAGCTCCTTCAGCTTTCTGGGGTTGGAATGCCAGGCTTTTCATAGGGAAATAACCTGGGCTTTCAAGTTTCCATTGAGAATCTCTAATATGATGATTGTCGTCCAAGTGAGCCAATGTTTTCAAAATGATTTTGATGACCTGCAGTACAGAGTACAGTGCTTTTTGAAATTATGTCACCATAACTGCAAGTGGCATTTCAAAGATGTACTTTTCCAATATAAAACATTTATGAAAGTTATTAGGCAGCATCTTTGAACTTGTGTAATTTTACATAGAAGAATGCTTTAATGATTTAAGGGCTAAGGTACTTGCAGGTTAGATTAGGTACATGGGCTCTGTATTCTTTCTGCAATTGACCAGCTGTGCACTTTATGCAATGCACTTATACTCTCTGGGCTGCCTCTTTGTGGAGCAGAAAACCTGGGCAGTGATTTATATCCTTCCTCCTTAGAGTGTGGTGAAGGTATAAAAATTTGTGTCAGGGATGTTTTTGGAATTTGGCAAGTGAAAAAAAATCTTTATAATTTTTCAAACTTCCTCACTTGGGCTTATTTTTAACTGGTGAAAAAGGGAATGACACTCTTTTCTGAAAGGCTTGTTGCATACATCATCACAAATGTTGCAAACTCATGGTTGAAAAATGCTGGTGAGCAATGAGTCACAAGATGGCCTGGGATCTATAACCTCTGTCTCCAGAAACAGACAGAGGTTATAGAGCTAGGAGATCCAAGCATCACATTGTTAAAAGTCCTGGTCATGTGCTAGTGGAGAATCAGAATATTGGTGTTAATACACTAGGTTATGCACTGTAATGAAAAAAAATCCGAAAATCTAAACAGAGGGATTTCTGTTGAAAGTCCGCTTGGATATATTACCCAACTACAAGAGATAGTCTTATTAGAAAGTTCTTAAAAAGAAATTACTTACCTGTTTTACACATGGTGAGCATCAAAATCTTGATTTCTATCTTCAGGTAGAGTTTATTTTTTCAGGGTATATATCTGTTCATATTATTTAGACAGGTATGTTAACCTGAGACTTCAGGAAGAAAAGGCTTTGAGGAGAATGACTGAAACCATTTCTATGGTGGGAACTGTATACAGTTTATTCCAAATACACATAATGAGCCATGCAGAGTGTTTGTAGGTTTTCTCATGCCAGTTCAGTTTCTACTTCCTCTTCACTAACAAACTGCTAACAACATTTGCCTAGTGTAAACAAGAATAGCTTCTCTCTTTTATTCTGATCTGGTCTACATCCTTTTGTGGACATTTCAAGCCGCTCTTGCCTTGTTTTCTGCCAGGGGCCACTGTTTCTCGCTTCAGTTCTCTTAGTCCTAACCTCTGGAGCTCCTAGACCTGGAAAGTTTGCTCCAGAGTCTGCCAGATGCTGCAGCTCTCTGTCTCTTCAACCAGAGTGCACTGAGCCCCTGTTTTCTGCAGGCAGTTGAGGCCCTTTTGTAGGAACAGCATTTTGTCTGAGCTTGGAGGCATTAAAGTAGGGGAATTAAAGTTTTTTAAATGCTGGTATTACTTAGTTCTTGAGGCTGGTCACATGACAGTAACATGGCGTCCCCCGTGTAGCATGATTAAATCCCCATCCTATAACCCTTAACAGCTCAGGGGCATGATTGATGTATCTCAGTTCTCTCTATATCCAATAGACAATCCTTTCTTAATGAATCCTTTCTCTTTTCTTTCTTTCCTCTCTTTCTGCTGCTTTTCTTCCCTTTAATATTCACTGAGCATTTAGTATGTGCTAAACACTCTACTCAGCACTAGGTCCACAAAGAAAAAAATAGCCATATTCCTTGCATCCCAAGCTTACAGTCTAGTGAAAGAGCCAGTCAAGTAGGCAAAAAGCTATAAAAGGGAGTGATATGTGCCAAATGAGAGGTCTATGCAAACTGCCCTGGAGATAACTAATGTTGGAGACCTTTCATGGAGAAGGTGTTATATGAACTGAATCTTGAAACTACATTTTTCATCAGAGGGAAGGTGTTTAGGTAGAATAAAAAAAAATTAGAGGGTTATCTCTGTATGCAATATGCTAGCCACTGCTACTTTTTGGTCCAGGCCACTATCAATCATAATTCTGGCATGTAATTATATGTTGTATGTAGCAGTCATGCCTATTCTATGTCAAAAATCTTCTAAATATCTGCTTTAAATTTTCTTGCCTTCAGGATACTCATTCTCAATTTTTCATCCTTTTCTCATATGATGCCT
The DNA here is from genome assembly GCF_000325575.1 of Pteropus alecto. NCBI lineage: Eukaryota > Metazoa > Chordata > Mammalia > Chiroptera > Pteropodidae > Pteropus > Pteropus alecto. Next base: position 20,213,645 of record NW_006441953.1, on the reverse strand, counting down.
TGTCCTCTCCTTCCCCCACAAACCCCACAAATACACAAATATTCTCATCCTTTTCTCTGTGAACACATTTAAGTTGTCATCAGACTTTGACAATGCCTGTGAAACCAAGAAACTGTTTCCACTCAGCAGCCCACAGAGAACACACAGGCCTTCTTCTAAAGTCTCTAGATAGACATCGATGGATCCTGTAGGTCAGTACAGTTCATCGTGCCAGAGTAGATGGATAGACCCATGAACTCTTCTTAGACAAAACTGTTGAGAGCAGAGGGAATGTATCTTGCAAGACTTCCACATTTTGCTTGCTGCTACAAAGCTCTAGCTTTCCACCTCTCAAACGTGTTCAGGTACTTAGTCTAGAATGCAGAAGGTAGGGCAATTACTAAAGATCTCATATTCATCATAATTGTAGTTCTCCAATTGGTTTTAAAAGTTCTTTTTGTTCAAAATAGAGTATAACATAATTAAATAGCTTATATTTGGTCTTAGGAGAAATTCAAGCAGGCATCATTTGTCAAGATGTCTCATCATTATAAAGTTTATCAATTAAGTCAATGTAATTCAATAAATATTTGAAGATCTGTTATGTAGATAGGCACTGCACTAGGCTCTGAGCAAAGGGAGGAATGTAAGTGAATAAGGCATGGTCACTGCCCATAGGAGCCAATAATCCAATGGCTAAAATAGTCATACAGCAAACCATATTGCAGATAAACAGCTTCCTATGGGAAACATGGAATCAGTAACAGTATTACACTTAGTAAATATGTGCAGGAATCTATAAATTTATACCACTTGAACAGAGCACATTCTAGAAGTCTGATACTGTATTAAAGCCCCAATAGTCTGTGGATATACTTTCCTGCAAAAAAGGAGAACTTGAACCCTGACCACTTATTGCATGGCCTTTTACAAACTGTTCAATCTCTGTATGCCTTAATTTTGTTTTATTTTTATCTACAGTATTACACTTAGTAAATATGTGCAGGAATCTATAAATTTATACCACTTGAACAGAGCACATTCTAGAAGACTGATACTGTATTAAAGCCCCTATAGTCTGTGGATATACTTTCCTGAAAAAAAAAAAAAGAGAACTTGAACCCTGACTTGACCACTTACTGCATGGCCTTTTACAAACTGTTCAATCTTTCTATGCCTTAATTTTGTTTGATTTTTGTCTACATTTTTTAAATGTGAAATAATAATAAGGATTAAGCAGGTTATAGGGGAAGAATGCT
>NW_006441953.1:20191555-20212361 GCF_000325575.1 Pteropus alecto | reverse complement strand
GGTTACCCTCCACGAATGAAATAAATATCTTCTTATAGAATACTATCAACAACATAGTTAAGAGGTAGAATTCATTCGAATTTTAGTTCCAACATGGACCAGCACCTTGTCCATGACTTGTCCCATAGTAAAACAATGGTTAAGCCAGGATAGCCCAGTTCCTGGCTGTTTTAATAGTGTAATATAAATGCAATCAGCTGCATTCTTGGGATTTCCATGTTTCTGAAGTTAGCTATGTTGTTTAGAAGGCACTAGTGTGGAAGGATAAATTATACCCTTGTCTTTGATATTTTTATTTTACATAGCATCTTCAGAACTTCATAAAGTACTCCACAGTGAATGCAAAATGGAACACTGTCTTCCTAATTGCTAACCAAGATACCCAGACTGGTCTCTGTCCAGTTCTCACTCTGCTGTCCAAGCCAGAGCTCTTTTTATTCTCTCCATGATGACCATCAGAAACAAAAGCCTTTAGTAACTTTGCTGAAGATTTATGACTCTCTGTTGCACACAGAGTGATGCTTGCTTCCCTTCCAAAGTGAGCTTGTGGTATTGCTCTGGACCCTCCATGATCTCCTCTTGCTATAGAACAGAGATACCGGGTAACATTTCATTGCTTCTCACCATCTCTTAGACAAATGAAGAACCAACATAGCAAAAAGAAATATCAAACTCAATGGTGGGCTTTGAGGGTCACCAGTTGAAATACTACTAAAGTCAATTGGAGGGTAAAGGGGATTGAATTATAAAAAGTGAGGTGACATGCAGACCAGAGTCCTATCACCATGAAAACAGATAATTCTGTTCAGAGGTTTCTGAACAGATGGATATTCATCTTATATTTTCCTGAGGCTATTGGCAAGTGACTCTGGCTGAACAGATTAAAATAAAGGTGAAAATTCTGGTTCAGTAAAACTTCTGCACTAACTTTTATTGGTCTTCTCTAAAAAAATCCGCTTCGTATATACAGAGTATCACAGTTTCCTTGGACCATTGAGGATCTGGCATACGTCGGGAGGGCCTCCGATTCTAGGAAATAATCACTATTCGTGAATACCTGGTGTGTTTTGTTTCTTTAGCTTTAGCTTCTGGAATTAAAATCGTCATCGTGAGACTTTCAGGCCACACATGCCACTCCACTGTAGCTTTTTCTCCTCTTCACAAGCGGATAGTTCCAGTTAAAAGAGGTCATTTGGTGCCCTCCAGTGGCTCACTATGACAGCCTCTCTCTTGACCTCTCAACCTTTCATGCTTGAGGGAAGGATACAGCTCAAGACATCTTTGGAGGGCGACTTTGTTACTTGCAGGTAACTGCCACACTTAGGAAAGGATTCCACCCTGCCATTAATACTGTGTAATTCTCAGAGAAGGAATCAGAGAACAAAGACGAACTGCCTTGGGCTTTTCTTTGTACAAAGAGCTAAAAACAATAAAAACCAAGTATAAAAATCCAAGTCCTACGACCATCCCTTTGAATTATATGGTCTTAGGAAAGCTACTTACCCTTCTGGCCCACATGTATTTTCTACAAAATGAAAGTATGGAGACAGATGACCTTTAAGGGTTCCACAAAATCCTACCACGCAAAGATTCCGAAATCCTAGTGAAGGGATAAAAATTTCTAGCTGACTTTTACACTTCAATACTTGACAGTAGGGCTTTTATTGTGTTGACAACTTGATTTGCTTTAAGAGTTTAGAAAAGTTGCAACAAAATGCCCATGTAAGTCAAGCGTGGTTTAAGTAAATGTGCACCTGATGTTCCTAGAGAGTCTCGTTGCTCTTGCTCTTTAGGATGGATGGTGCCCTGAAGAGTCACCAAGTGAAAGCATTCTAATCTTTCTTGTTTTACGAACATGGAGACTGTGCAACTGTGTTTTAACAGCACTTAGCTCTTGGTGCACAGCAATCAATAGATCACTAAACTAATGAATAAACAAATGGGAAGAGAAAAAGAGCATCAGTCTCAACTCCCGTAATGCATAAGGACGGAAAGCAACCGTATTTATGATATAAGGAATAATAACAAAAATCCGCCTAGGCCTTAAATTATCCTCTTTCTTGTTCTGACCCCTAACTCAACTGTACCACCATGATGAATCTTACCATTAGAGACCCACGTATTCCTCTGGGTAATGGTAGGGTGCCTTCGGTGTTCTTTATGGAAGAAGTTGTCTGAGAAGAATAACATTTTATGGCTGGTAGCAGGAGCTCAATAAAAGTTTGTTGAATAAATAAAGGAATGTACCAAGGTAGTTATTATTATGAGCACTCTTGCATGAATTGATTTGGAGAAGATTGACAGAACAGACTCCAGAAGAGAGACACAAAGTCAGAAGAAACCGGTGCTCGTGGTGATGGTTGTGGTGATGGTTGTGGTGATGGTTGTGGTGATGGTGGTGGTGATGGTGGTGGTGGTGGTGAGGGAGTGATGGTGGTGGTGGTGGGATTTGGGGGGGTGGTAATGCCCTAGAACATTCAAGGCAAGCGGCTCCATTTGAAACTTTAAAATGGGAACATTGGTTGATCAGGAGAATATACTTTTACTCTAGACTTTTGCTGCACAATACGAGACCGATTAACCACATGTGGCTGTTGAACATTTGAAATATGGCTGGTCCAAATTGAGATGTGCTCTGAGCATGAAATACATGTCAGGTTTTGAAGACCAGGAAATAACCATAGTGAGAAGGGGTTGGATTCTGAGAATATTTTGAAGTTGGTACCCACAGGATGTATTGACTGATTGAATGTGGCATGTGAGACATAGGAGTCAAGAATGACTCCAAGAGTGGCTTTGCTATTAATTGAGATGAGGGAGTGTATTTGGGAGGAAATATGAAGAAAGTCAGGCTTGAAGATGTTAATTTACCCAAGATTACACTGGTATTTCAGAGAGAAAATTACTTCACCAGATAGAGAACTCAGAGATCTGCAGTTTTATCCATTTTATTTTATTTTATTTTATTTTATTTTATTTTATTTTATTTTATTTTATTTATTATTGTATTTTTAAGCATTATTTTATATTTTATAGATGAAGAATTTGGAGTCTAGCCAAGAAAAGTGACTTGTCACACAGCAAATAAGACCAGAACTTCTAAGGTGGATTTCCTGAATGGCAGGCTATTTGTTCTTTTTAATTATTTTTATTAAACTACATCTATAAAAAAAAGAAACCTAGTTTGATAATGTCTTTAAATACAGTAAGGAAATAAGAATCACTGGTGACATTTTTTGGGGAAACTTAAAAACCTCCATATAAAGCATATTCTAAACTCTTTGTTGTTAGTACTAGGTAGATAATTTTCAATTCCACTTGAATTTGGGACAAATAAATTACTCTCTTGTTAACACTTAAAGTCAGGGAGAGTAAATATAACTACCTCGTAGAGGGAAAATGTCTCCATTAAGAGGCACAGATTTCATCACTAGCCCTAAGAAATCTTGTGGCTTAGATCAAAGCCAGGGAGACAGATAAAATATAGTAAATCGCAGGATACAAAGACATCTCTTAAAATGTTTCATCTAGAATGAGAGCTCAGTATACATTAAGTGGTCGTGATTATCTGTTGGCTTGATAAGAGACATAGATGTCGCCTTATCTGTCCTCTTATCCCCATTTTAATTTTTTTATGAAAGAAGTATGGCATTTATTGTCTTTTATTTTTTGATGAACATTTGACATAAGTCAGCTATTGCCACAATAATGCTGCATAACAAACCACCCTTAAGATTCAGTGGCTTACTGTGTAATAAAGATTTTGACCGACCTTTGTCCCCAGTTCCTAGAGGTAGCCTCTAGGTCCTTGCAGTCTCCTGATTGAGAGGAGTACGTATGTGTATGTGTGTATGTATATATACATATATATACACATGTCTGAAATAATATATATAAATACATATATTATATATAACATATAATATATATGTGTATATATATATATACACATATATATGTATATGTTTTTTCTTGGTGGGCACTGATTGTTTATGCTAACTCAGAATGGGGACCAGTCATGCCAGAAAGACCAACCATGTGATTAGAGTGCTGGGGGAGCTATGCCATACCAGCCTGACCAGCTCGGGAAGAGGAGGGAGACTGGAGAGTGAGCCACACAAGCAGTGATTCAGTTGATCATGGCAATGTGGTCACCAAAGCTTAGGTGAGCTTCCCTGGCAAGATTATGAGTACTGTCAAATATCAGTGTGCCAGGAAGGCAATGTATCCTGACTCACGGGGAGATAAGACAACGGAAGTTTCGTGTTTGAGAGCCTCCCAGACCTTACCTATGTGCTAATCCCTTTGGCTGGTTCTGATCTGTATCCTTTTGTTGTAATAAACTGTAATCATAAGTATAGTGCTTTTTTGAGTTCTATGACCAATTTTAGCAAATTATGGAACCTGAGGGGTTGTGGGAACCCTCAAATTTATAACCAGTTGATCAGAAGTGAGAGTATTCTGGGGACCTCCAAACTTGTGGCTGGTGTCTAAAGGGAAGGCAGTCGAAGGAGCATTGTGCCCTTAACCTATGAAGTCTGGCCTAACTACAGGTAACTGGTGTCAGAAGTCATAGCACTTACAAACAGAAGCGTTTTTATTTCTTATCAGTCATGCATCCGAGGGTCAGCTGGGACAGCTCTGCTTCTGACTGGATTGACAGGGCTTAGATCCAGGTGGCAGGTCAAATCCATGTGCCTCATTCTGGATCTCAGGCTGGAAGGTGGTGGGGACCTAGACTATGTTTTCTTCCCAGTGGTAACAAAAACACAAGAGAATGAGCCCAACCACACAAGCACATTTTAAGCATTTACTCACATCACATATAGTAACATCCTATTGGACAAAAGAATGTAAACAATTCAAAAGTTAATCCGTGGAATGTACACTCAAAACTGTAGTGAGGCTGTGGCAAGGATGTGGCTATGTAATTCTGCTATGAGGAGAATGACAAATTGAGACTATTGTTCAATATTCCATACATTTACTGAGGATGTCATAGGAAGAAGAAGCTTTCATTACATTCAGAGCAAACTATCTCCAACACTGTGTTGTCTGACGTTCTTCTAGGCAGTTTATATGCATTTATTCAACTAATCCTAAAACTACCACTATGAGGTAGATATTTTGCATTATTATTTTTTATCCTCATTTTACACAGGAGGAAATTTAAGTCACAAATTAAGGCAGAGATGAAATTCGAACTCAGGCTGTAAGATACCTGTATCCACACTCTTAACTATGTGTATACTATGCTGTCATCTCCAGAGCTCAATAAATGTTTGCTGTTGTTGCTGTTGTTTTTATATGAACTTGCCCTTTAGATCTTGTACCTGCACCAAAGAGGCTTATAAAAGTTTTTATTTCAAGCATATTCAATAATATTTATAAAAATAATTGCGTAAATAGTTTTAAAAAATCTCTTTACATTTACTTATTTCTATTCCACTTGGTTATAAATGGAGTTTCATGTCTTTGGATATAAAAACATACAATATGACAGAAAAAATCATAAAAAACTTTGGCTTAGAAAGGGATTATTTTTTTCGTATACTGAGAAATTGTTTTATTTATTTATTTTAAAATTTTATTAGTTTCAAGTATACAGTACATTGGTTAGACATTTATATAGTTTATAAAATGATACCCCTAATTGCTCCCTTCCTCACCTGGCCCTCCACCTAGCCAACATATTAATGGTGACTGCATTCCCTATGTCATGTTCCCCATCCCCGTGACCATCTATCAACTGCTAATTTGTACTTCTCGAACCCTTCACCCCATTCTCCCAGCCCCCCAGTCTCACTCTACTCTGGCCATCACCAGATTTTCCTCTATATTTGTGAGTCTGTTTTTGATTAGGTTGTTCTTTTCGTTCCTTAGATTCTGCATATAACATTTAAGAACTTTTTAAAAAGTTAGACTAAGTATATAAAGTCATGTGATATTTTGGTAGCAGGTTGTTCTTTGTTCTGTTCTGTTGTTTGTTTGGTTTTAACTTCTAGACCCACACAAATGTTTTCCAGCATCGCATTTAGGTTGCCTCCATATCTTGTTGTAAATAGTGCTGCCATGAACATAGGGATGCATAGATCTTTATGAATTATAGTTTGGGTTTTCTTTGGATAAATACCCAGAAATGCAATTGCTAGATCAAAAGGTATATTCATGTTTAATTGTTGGAGGAACCTCCAGACTGTGTTATATAATGGCTATACCAATTCACAATACCACCAACAGTATATGAGGGTTCCCTTTTCTCTGCATCCTCGCCAACACCTGTTGTTCTTTGATTTATTGATGATAGCCATTCTGACAGGTGTCAAGTGATAACTCATTCTGGTTTTAATTTGCATTTTCTGATAATTAGTTACCTTGAGCATCTTTTCATATGTCTATTGGCCATTTGTATTTCCTCTTTGGAGAAATATCTATTCAGGACTTCTGCCCAATTTTAAATTGGATTGTTTGTCTTTTTTCTTGTTGAATTTTATGAGTTCTTTACATATTTTAGATATTAACTTCTTATCAGATGTCTCATAGATGAATATTTTCTCCCAATCAGTCAGTTGTCAATTAAACTTCTTCCATGGGACCTCAAAAGGGGGTTATGGTATAAAGTCATGGAATATGCTGTCAGTGGCAACATGGTACAGATACAGTGGCAAGTGGTGATTGACCTTTCTTTATTTCTTTTTTGAATGCCTACAGCACCTGATATTCCTAGATGGTCCCCCATCCAAGTACTAATCAGTCCCGACCTTGCTTAGGATTGACATTTCTTATAGTGTCTCTCAACCTAACCCTGTGGCAAAGCACCAAACACAGTATTGTAAGAACAATTCCCTGAGAGGACACATCATAGTTGAGGGTTGTGAAGCTTGAAACCCAGCTTGAAGCATCTAGCAGCAATTTTCCTCTAGTTTCAAGTGTAATTATAAAGTAGTATGATTGATTTTTTAATAAAGGCCCTGGGATTGTACATCCAAATGAGTGCTATCAGTCCAAGTCATCACCTTGGGAGGTTGTGAATCTATGCTAATGATGCCACTGGGGCTCGAAACTGTTTTTGAAAATCTGTGCTCAGTGTGAGCTTCTGGAATTGAACAAAACCGCTGGCCCACTATGTGATAGTCATACATGGCATCACTGAATTTTGTCACTAGCCATCTGCCCCATCACACTTATCTCACCCTAAACATTTCCAAATATCTTTGGCTGTTTCAAATAATAAAGGCTTCTCACAGAAGGTAGATTTGCTGCCAATAAAGATGATTAAAATAACATGGTTGGAGTTTTAGGCCGTTGGTATGTCACATCTCTATCTTCCCTTGCTGAACTTGGATGCAACTTAGAAATGGATGTAGGAGTGACATAGTTACAGAGCAACTTACCGTGTTTACAGTGTTAATGCTGATTGTATTATGGAACTTGAGATCCATGGAAATGCAGCCTTGCTAACCCATCATCCCCTGAATGAGGCAGAATGATCCAGCCGGTCACTAACTGCTGGGACAGGAGGGGACCTCTGGTGCAGGAGCAAGCCCCTCACAAATGGAGATCACGTGTGATCTGGGGAAGGCTGGGGCTGTTGCCCTGGAATAATCGAGGGAGGATAGAGAAGAATTGGAAGACAGTCCCCAGGGCTTCCAGGTTTTTATTAGATTCATTACAGCAAAATGAGAAACATGGACCGATTAATGGAACCTAACAAACAAGGCACTAGTCCCTCCTCCCTCAGAGACACTGCACTGGAATAAGAAACTAGGACTTTTATCCATGAGGACAAGAGAAAGGAGGGGATCCCCTAACTAATTCCTCAAAGACTGAATGCAGAGAGGTTGTGGGAAAAGGTTCCAATTCTAGAATGAGTATAGACACTTTCAAGGTGACCATTCTAAAGGGAATACATTTCTCTGATTGAATACAGTTCAGCATTTGAGTAAAGCAATTATTGCTATGGCTTTATAGAATTTATTTGCAAAATTTAGTGCATTGTATGTATTTACCATAGGTATGAAAGAAGATTGTATACCAGGCTTGCAAGTTAGGCTGCAGTTATGCAGGGCCTAAAGTGATACTATACGCCAGCTGTGAGGGCTACTGATCACCTGAAAAGTCTCAGGTACACGTCCTCAGACACTGGCTGAGCTAATCACATCAGGGCTCATCACCGTAACTCTATAATGTATCAGAGATAGCCTGGGAGACTCTCTAGTCTGGTAAAACCACTGCAGGCAGTCCTAAAAAAATGTTTCTAATGCCGTGGACAAGGTTATTGCACATGATATAATTATTTTTAAATATTCAAAATACAATTATGAAAGTAAAGATATAAGAAGAGAAAGCAAAAATGAGATTTGAGCAAATGTATCATTTCTTTTGTATAAATTTTTAATGCATACCAAATGGATAAACACGTTGATAACTGCAACAGAGATTTATCTACACAAGCATACATTAACTGGAAAAATGTCATTCTTGAATTGGATGTTACTTAATAAATTGATTAAATATATGGAAGATATGTCCCAAATTGGCTTCTGGCAGCTTATTGAAGATATCTTCTAGTGTTGACAAATATTGTAGCATTTCTGAAGTTTTGGAGTCTGGCTATGCATTTTAAGAATCATCAGTTTACTGATTATTTTATAACTATTATCAGTCCCTCTCTCCCTAAATTACTGTTTCTCTCTATTTCTAACCCCATCCTACTGTTCTCATCTAACCCCACCTATATGATCTGCTTTTCACTTCTAATTTAGTCATTTATTGGCTGATATGGTGTTGCACTGTTAAGGCAACACAAACCTGACTCAGAAACAGGTGCTTCCTTTAATGAGATTATAAGCTAGAATAAAAGAAAAGCATAAATCACTTTAACCCAAGTATAGTCAATGTCGTGGACAAAGAACAGAAAATGTGCTAGAGAAATTAAGAGATGGAAGTGTTTTTTTCAATCTAGCTACATCAAGGAGACTTTCATGGGAGAAGTGACATGGGTCTTTGAGTTGGGTCTTGAGTGGGTAGGATTCGTGCATGAAGAGATGGGGAGAGAGGCAGAGAGAACAGAATCACATAGTCTTGGAAAAAGAAAATTGTAGGGCGTTCTCTAAGATTAGGCAATGATTGGTTTGTCAAAGGGTAAAATGAGGAATAAATTGGAAAGGGAGCGTAGGCTCAGGTTTTTGGATGATCTCGAATGCTTAATAAGTAACCAGAAATAATAAGAACCATTGAGCATAATCAAACAGGAAACTGGTATGTTCAGAGGTCAGATAAAATCTGTGGTGCAGGTTGAATAATCAGGCATCAATAAGAAAAATACTCAAAGTCTCAAAAGACTGAACATGAAGGGAAGTATTTGGAGACTGCTGCAAATATCTAGTTGGAGATAATATATATTTTTTTATTTTTATGCCTACAGTACCTGGTCTTCCTAGGTGGTCTCCCATCCAAGTACTAACCAGGCCTGACCCTGCTTAGCTTCTGAGATCAGACAGGATCGGGCATCTTCAGGGTGGCATGGCCTTAGACGGAAATATTATTCTTGACTTTGACTCAGAACTGTTTTTCAGGGCTTGCTTTACTCAGGACACGTTAACACTCACCGTTTCTTCTCTGACTCAACTCTTTTGTGTTTCTCTTTCAACGTAATTCAGATCTTCCCTGGCTTCAATGTAATCATCCATCCTGTGTGTTGGGATGTGTACCCCCACACATGTGTGGGGGCACACATACACTCATGTATATGTGCACATACCTAGTTTCTTTCTGGTTCTCTCCCAGGAAAGAGGCAACCATTTATTATGTTAAACCATGACTTGAACCAGACCTCTGTTCTTTGTTTTAATCTTTATAAGTTAGAAAGTTTTTCTCTCAGCACTTTTTCTTATCCTGTGCCCCTTCCTTATTCTGTCCTAGAAACCCAGGACATGCACAGGTTACACAAAATGCCAAGGATAGGTAAAAAGGCATCATTATGAAAAGCAAGTTATGAGAGTCTGCCATTTAGTGGAGAGGCAATAGGAAATGATTCTTGAATTTCTTTCTTCCACTCAGAAGTTTCTATCATAGCTAAAGTATACAATTCTAGTTTTCTCGAAAGAAAGACCATATTTCTGGTATCTATCTAGCACAGCGCCTGGTACACAGTGGCTACCTTCCAAATACTGGCTGAATGAATGAATGAGTGAGGGAAGGAATGAATTATTTTTCTGGAAATATTTTATAACATTATAAAAATAGCATTTTGTTCGACTGTTTATACTTCGACCTTGGCCATGCAGTCTTTCCAATTCTCTCCATTGCTTTCTGTTTTCCCCTTATTATCTTGAGCCATTTATTCTTTTCCATTGCTTTTCTGTCTCTCTCAATTCTCCACTTCCCCTTTAAAGAGCATGATGAATATTAATTATGTTTTAATATACAAAAATAGCACCCTCATTGCCTTTGATTTTTCTTTGACTTGTCTTTACTCTTTTCTGTGTCTCTTTTGATTTCTCATTATTTTATGTGAAGCTAAATCAATGAGCCTCCTTTTCTTGTTTTATCTTTTCGCTCCTTCCCTTTGCAACTGCCTTTTCTTTCACTTTACTTTAACTATTCTTTTCTCATTGTCTTCAGATTGTTTATGGTCAAATCCATCACTTTATACAGGTAGCATCTAAATGCAAATATTCTCCCTGAAAAATTACAAAGTGGCAGAGGAAAATAATGCTTGGAAATAAACACTATATTCAATTGGTTTCCAAATCAGCACCAGCTAAGCAAATGCCTAATACCAGTCCTTAGAGAGACAAGATTCGTATGTTTTGAAATCAGAAGTTATCTATTTCTCTTTCTCTAATTTCTTCTTTCTCTTTTCTTCTTTTAAAATATCATAAAGGATTTTTACAAACAACAAAGGAGACTTTTAACTGAAACTGTTGGCTTCTTATCACAGAGTGCATGTGTGTCTTTGGACAAGCAGATAAAGAAATGGAATCTGAGAGGGAAAACATCAATTTGACTTGCAAGTAAGTCATTTTAGACCAAAGCAGTGAAGATTTTGTGTGCTATCCAGTCCCTTGTGACGTATGTGCCTTCTGAAAATATTCCTAAAAGAGCGAAAGCCAAGGGAATAATCAGCTGCACCTTATTAAGGTAAAACTCTGGTTAGTTGATGATGGAGCCAGCACTGAGTAAAGTCAGACTGTGAGTCTACCTGTGGAAAAATACACGGATTTGGAGACACCAAGCAAATCTAAAATGTCATTTTGGCATTTACTAGCCACGAGGCTTTGCACAAGATGTAACCTGTTTGAACCCCAGTTTCCTTGTCTAGAAAATGGGGTGGATTCTGAACACCTCGAAAGGTTATAGGGGAGTAAAAGGAGATACTGTCTATAAGGGACTTAGAAGAGCAGCACTGTTAGTAACACCTTGTGACAGTTGCATTACTACAATTATTACTAATAATGTACATGTAATAAGTCTAAATACACCTTCTTCTTGAATATTCAGTGATCTTTCTCACATTCTTGCCCGTACCTGTTCTGCTCTCTTTTCCTAAAACGCTTTCCTCTCAGTTCATTATTTCACATAGTGAATTTTTATTCATCCTTCAAAACCCAGCTGTTCAGACATCATCTCTTCAGGAAATTTGCCCTGACCTTGGGAAGAACTGATTACTTAATTCATTGACTCTCTCAACCAACATTTATCCAACGCCTCCTACGTTCCAGACACTGTTGTAGGAACTATGAAAATGGTTGCGATCGAAAGATTTTCAGAAGTCCCTGCCTCATGGAACTTATATTTCCCTAAGGAACACGAACAACAATCAAAATATATAGAATGAAAGATGGCCATCAGTGTTTTGGAGAAAATAAAGCCAGGAAGAGATGACAGGATCCTAAAGCTGGGGCAAGAGGGTAGTTTCAATGTAAACAGGTTGATCGGCAACAATATTTGAACAAAGATGTGAAGGAAGAGAACAATGAACCACTTGGAAACCAGGGGAAGAGTGTTCCAGACAGAAGAACAGTAAATGCAGACGATGGAGAACCACTTTTCCTTGGCGTTACCTCTGTACCATATCGATTTCTATTAAGACATTTATTCAACTATTTTGTAATTATTAATTATTAACATTTAAAATGTTATATAAGTACACATTTAAAAATTATGTATTTAAGTGTCTCAGACTACGAAGGCGGGGATTGTTTCATGCATCTTCGTATTCTCGAGCAGTAGAGTCTGGTCTTCGACAGGTGCTCAAAATGCTCATTCAGTTAGATTTTATAATGACACTAATCTTCCTAAACTGAGTGAGTGCAGCATTGCAGTTGCTGAAATGATTGGTGACGTCAGGTGGTGTTCTGCTCTCGGTCACTAAGCAGTGAGCGTACTTCTTCGATGTTTGTTATATTTTCTTTCCTCTTTTGTGAAGTAGCTTTTTTAGAGCTTTCTCTCTGATCAGAACAAAGGTATTTGGGATGCTGTGACAATAGGTATTATACAAGAATAAACAACAGGTAGATTTTAGCCTCGCTTGCAGTGGTTTTTGCTAGTTTTGCTCTTTGCGGTAATTTAGTTGGAGCCGTGGCATCTTAAGGCTGAAAGAAACCTTGTAGCAGGTATAGTTCAGGTATCACAAACTCCCACGCCTTCAGAGCCATGTTGGTGACATACAGGAATGAGGTTGTGACTAAAGGAGAGTGACACGTTGTCTAAACATGGCAACTGTAACTCAGATCCAGCCATTTGCTCTCACGCTGAAATGAAGGTTAAGTATCTTCGAGGTGTCCTGAGGCAGCTGTAAATCTACCTGTTGTATAAAATCTCCCAATTTTTCAATGTTGGTGACGTATTTAATGTTGTTAAACAAAAAATATTCCAAGGCAAATTGCCCAGCAAAAACATGCTCGAGTCCTGAATCCAGTCATTTTATAGTCTCATATTTGGTTAAACTCTCCCATTTTATTGGTAGGGAAAATGTAGATGTAGAAAGATATAGAAAACCAAGTGCCTTGCCCAGTCACAGAGCTCAAGCAGAGGCAGATTCAGGTCTAGAAGCTCCAAAAAAATCCAGGCCATCATGAACATCACTCTATGTTCTCAAACTCTGATCATGTCTACTCGCTTTAAAACAAACATGCACCTCTGATATTCAAATGCATCCATAAACATCCTTTTGCTTTCAGTTTGTTTGAAGGCTTAGTGTAGAAACAGCTTTTGTTACATCAAAGATCAAAACATCAGGATTTGGAACATTCATGTGCTCATTAGAGTTAGTGTCAAACATCTCTCCGTGGCTCACACCTACCTGCCATTGAAGGAAAAATGTCTCATCGACTATTTACGGAAGACCCCAGGGGCTTTGTCTTGAGAGGTCTTGAACATGTAATTTTCACCCCTGAGGCAGCTGCCACATTTCCTCCACCTCTGCTTCTGCTCTCAAGCAGCCCATTCATAGCCACTGGTATTCACACTTCTGCCGATTTGACCTACACATTCATGATCTTAAATTGGTTCCTGTCGGTCTACAACCAGGCCAGTGCCTTTACACCAGCAGCACACTATGCAAAGGGAGAATCCAGCCCCTACTCACATATCCCCTTTCGTGTCATTTTTGTTACGGTGATCTCAAGGAAATGTTTAGTGCCCTGCCAATGTTTCAGGAAACCCTTTGTGGGTATTTGTGTTTGTGTGTATATATGCATATATGTGTGTGTATGTGTGTGTGTGTGTGTGTGTGTGAGAGAGAGAGAGAGATCTTTCAGTTTTAATTTATAGATTAAGTTGTTCTAAAAGGGTAATTTAATGGTACAATACCAAGTGCTTATGGAGCATTTTTTCAATAATTTTAGTTTTCATAATTTGAAAAAAATATTAACTGTTAATTGCCTAAATAAGATGTTAATTAATTAATGCATTCCATTTAAAAAAAGTTAAGGTTATTGAACCATAATTTACATTACTAAAATTTACCCTGTTAAAATGAACAGTTTGATATGTTTTGACAAATGTAAACAATCCTGTAACCCCAATCATAATCAATATATGGGACGATTTCTTCTCCCCAAAAGTTCTCTTGAATCCTTTTGCAGTCTTTCTCTCTCTCTCACCTTAGTCCCTGGCATCCAGAGATCTGTTTCTTATTCCTACAGTTTTGTCTTTTCTCTAATGTCAAATAAATGAACTCATACAGTATGTAGTCTTTTGCAGATGACTTTTTTCACACTGCTTAATGCCTTTGAGATTCATCCACAATATTTTGCAATTATCAGTCATTTGCTTCTTTTTATTATTGAGTAGTCTTCTATTGTATCAATATACCACAATTTATCCATTTACCAGTTAATAGAAATTTGAGTTGTTTCCAGTACTTGGTGATTATGAATATCACTATAAGGCATATTTGCATGCACCTTATGAACAAGTGTTTTCATATCTCCTGGAGTAGGATTGCTAGGTTATATGATAAATGTTTATTTAACTTGTAAGAAAAGGTCACAGTGTTTTCCAAAGGGGCTGTATCATTTTATATTCCCACCAGCAATGTATCAGACTTAGAATTGCTCCACATCTTTACCTAAATTTGATATTTATAGTCTTTAAATTTAAGATATTTGTAATGGTGTCTATGGCCATGCTACCCTGAACAAGCCTGATCCCATCTGATCTCAGAAGCTAAGCAGGGTCAGGCCTGGTTAGTACTTGGATGGGAGACCACCTTGGAAGACCAGGTGCTGTAGGCATAAAAAATAAAAAAAATAAGGGATTGTAAGCTGACAAGGTCTTTGCAATCTGTGAGGTCAACCAAGGGTTGCCTCAACTAAAAAATATATATATATATATGTATTTGTAATGATTAATTTTATTTGTCATATTGCTGGAGTGGGCCATGATGTCCAGATATTTGGTCAAAAATTATTCTGAGTGTTGTGAATGAGATTTACATTTCAATTAGCAAACTCTGAATAAAGCAGATTGCCCTCCATAAAATGTGTCTGCCTCATCCAATCAGTTGAAGGCATGGATATAACAAAATGCTGACCTCCACTGAACAACAGGGAATTCTGTCAGCAAAGTATCTTCATCTACAACATTAGCTCTTCTTGGTTTTCTAACTGACTGCCTTTGGACTCAAACTGCAACTTTTTCCTGAGTCTTCAGCATCTTGGCCTGTCCCATTAGATTTTAAATTGACCAAGCACCTCCACAATCAAAACAGCCAGTTCCTTAAAATTTATTTATATGTCCTATTAGTTCTATTTATCTGAAGAACCCTGACTAATATAATGTCCTAGCAGGCTGATGATATCTCATTGTGGTTTTATTTTGCATTTCTCTGGTGACTAGTGATGTTGAATACTTTTAATGTGCTTAAGGTCATTTGTATATCATCTTTTGTGAAGTATCTGTTCAAATATTTACCCAGGAGTGTGTTTGGGGGGGCGGGTAGAGTGGGGAAACAAGATTGTTTGTCTTCCCATTACTAAGTTTTAAAAATTCTTTATATGTTCGGAATGCAAATCCTTTACATAATATGTGCCTTTCAATAATTTCCTCTCTATGAGTGGCTTATATTTTCATTTTAATAGTGTCTTTAGAAGAGCAGAAGTTTTAAATTTTGATGAGGGCAGTATATAGATTTTCTTTTATGGCTTGTATTTGGGTGCTTATTGAGGAATTTTGACCTAATCCAAGTTTGCAAGGATCTTTCCTATATTTTCTTCTATGTATTTTATAGTTTCAGCTCTTGCATTTAGGTGTATGATTTATTTAGAAATAATTTTTCTGTATGTTTTAAGGTGTTTAGATTCTTTTGCGTGCACATGCTTATTATTCTAACATTGTTAAAAAAGCTCATTTTTCTCAGTCGTATTACCTTTTTACTTTTCAAAAACAACTAATTGTATATTTGCAGTTTTATTTATAAATTCTCTATTCTATTTCATTGATCTATATTGTTATTCTTATTACAATGATACTGTAGATTTATAATGAATCTCGAGGTCATACTGTAGTATGACTCTTCCAATTTTGTTCTTTTTCCAAATGATTTTGGCCATGATAGGGCTTTTTATTTCCATATACATTTCACAATCAGCCTGCAATTTCTGAAAAAACATGCTCTCATTATCACTAGGATATAGATTAACTTGGAGAGAATTGATATCTTAACAGTGAGTTTTCCAATTCATGAACTCTGCTTTTCTCTCCATTTCCTTCATCGAAAAAAAAAAAAAAGTAGCTTGCGTTGTACAGACCTTGCACACATTTTGTTAAATTTATCCCTACATACTATACTTCTCTCATATCTTAGGTTTTGTTTTCCATGGTTTCAGTTACCAAGGTCAACCACAGATTGAAAATATTAAATGGAAAATTCCAGGAATGAACAATTCATAAGTTTTAAATTGCACGTCGTTCCAAGTCATGTGATGAAATCTTGAGTCATCCTGCTCTGTCTCACCTGGAACACAAATCATTTTTTTGTTCAGCAAATCCACAATGTATACAATACCTACTCATTAGGCACTTGGTTAGCTGTATTGATTATTAGATTGACTGTCATGGATCGACAGTGTTATGTGCAGGCAACTCTTATTTTATTTAACAGTGGCTCCAAAGCCACTGTTCATGTAGCTTTTATTACAGTATTTTTATAATTGTTCTAATTTATTATTAGTTGTTAATCTCTTACTGTGCCTAATTCATAAACTAAACTTTATTATAGGTATATATGTATAGAAAAAAACAGTATATACATAGGATTACTATCTGCAGTTTTATGCATCCACTGAGGGCCTTGTGTTTGAATGTATCCTCACAGATAAGGGGAAACTACTGTATTCCATGTTTTTAATGCTATTTTAAGAACTATTTAAAGAAAATTTGATTTAAATGTTTACTTCTAGTGTGGAAAAATACAATTAATTTTTGAATATTGATTATTATTTAATCTTGCTAAATAAACATATTAGTTTTAGTAGCTTCAAAATTTCTTATAATTTTTTACATACATAATTTTGTTGTCTTCAAGTGACAATAATTTAAAAAATTATTTAAATATTTAATTGATTATTAAAATCTATTACTATTAAGTATAATTTTTTGTGTAGCTTTTGCGCAAATATCCTTTATCAGGCCAAACAGGTATCCTTGTATTCTTAGATCACTGTGAGTTTTTATCATGATGGATGCTAAATTTTGTCAAGTGCTTTTTCTGCATTCATAAAGATGTTCATATATTTTTTCTTTTTTGTCTGTTGAGATAATGATAAATTTAAAATGTTGACTCAAACAAGCATTTTTAGGATAAGCCTCACTTGTTTATTATGTATTATAGTCTTTATATATTGCTAGAGTCAATCTTCTAATTTTTTTGTTAATGATTGTGTTGTCTACTTTTATAGGATATAGTGGTCTGAAGTTTTTTTTTTCCTTGTATTATCTTTATCTGCTTTTAGTATCAGGTAATATTAACTTCATAATAACAATTGGGAAATGTTCCACTTTTATTTTCAGGAAGAGTTTGTGTCAAATTAGTATTATTTTTTTCCTTAGATATTTGTTAAATTTCATCAGTGAAGCCATCAAGGTTTGGGGATACCCCACCCCCACCCCATTTAGATTTCTGTTTGTTTGAAGCCTTTTCATTATATATCTAATTTATTTAATAGATACAGGGCTATTTATGTCATCTATTTTCTCTTGAATGAAATTTGGTCCTTTATATCTTTCAAGTATTTTGTTCATCACATCTAAATTGTTGAGTAAACCAACAGTTGTCATAATATTTTTCTATCACCATTTTAATGTCTGTAGTATCAATAGTGATGTTCTCTCTTTTATTTCTTATCTTGGAAATTTATATCTTCTCTCTTCTTTAAAAAAATATTAGTGTAGCTAGAGGTTAATTAACTATATTAAACTTTTTTAAAAAACAGCTTTTGGTTTTATTGATTTTTTTCTCCATTCTCCTTTCTATGTCATTGATATATTAATACTCTTTCTATGTTATTTTCTTGCTTCCTCTTACTATGATTTTAATTTGCTTTTCTTTACCTAGTTTCTTAAGGTAGAAAATTACAATATTGATTGGAAATTTTTCTTTTCTTCTAATATAAACATTTCATGCTTCCAAATTCTTTTTGCTCCCTGCTTTAGATGCATTCCACAAAATTTAATATATGCTTTCATTATCATTCAATTCAAAATATCTTTAATATATGCTTTCATGATTATTCAATTCAAAATGTTCATTGTTTTTCTTCTTTGACCCATGTGTTATTGGAAGTGTGTTATTTATTTTCTAACCATTTGGAGACATTCCTTAAATTATTTTTGGTATTGATTTTTAGTTAATTTCATGTAGACAGAGAACACATTTTGTTTTTATGGTTTCAGTTCATTTATATTTATTGAGATTTGTTTTTCATAAAATAGTGTATCTAAATGTCTATGGAATGTTTGTTTACAGTGGAAAAGAATGTGTACTCTTCTTTTATTGAGTGGCATGTCCTATAATAGTTCATGTCTTTTGTCTTTTATACCTTTACTGATTTCTTTGTTTACTTGTTCTTTCAGATACTGAGAGAGAGGTGTTGAAATTTCCAGCTACTTTAAAATGGTTCATTTGCCTATTTCTCTTTTGAGGTTTATCCGTTTTGCTTTACGTATGCTAAGCACTCAATATATATTAAATTATTTATTCTTTAAAATAATTATTTTCATAAGACCACTACTGTGAATAATATGAATATTATCTCCACATTGCAGATAAGAAAACGTACAGATAGAAAGGTTTAATAACTTGCCAAAATGACATACAGCACATACGAGTCTAGCTGGGATTTAAACCCAGGCATTCTGACTCTGGAACTTAATTGTATGGCAAAATAGTAAATGAGAAAGCTAAAGAACTATGTTACATATTTTTAAAAAGAGCATGATAGAACTAGGAAGCCCATATTGGATATCACTCTGAGATGGATTATGGGTGATTTGTTACTTTGTTTTACAATACTGTATTTTATAAGCTTTCCACAATAAGCATATACAACTGTTGGAAAAAATTAAATCATTATTTTTATTCATGGAGATCACTAAAAAAAGGCAAGATATTGGATACATGCGTTTTTAGTCAATTACCATGGTATTTATCTGCCCAATAATTTACCATAACCCATTTAACTATATCCATAATTTTCTTTTTAGAATGCAGCCAATTTTGTTATAAAAATATTGTGCTAAATACCGTTGCATAAAACACTCGACTATATTTCTCTGTATTTCCTTGGTATAAATTCCCAGAAGTCTATTACTGGCTCAAATGTACAAATAGTCCCATATTTTTTAAAGAAATATCTTATGGAGTCATAGCAGAGAACAGAATAATTTCCTATCTCAAAAATCAGAAGTTACATAGCATTTTATAGTTTAAACTAAGGAACCTATACAGGGTGGGAAAGTGGGAAAAAATAGAGATTCATGATCACTCTTGTCTCCATGAGCTTTGAAGGAAGTTCGACAAGGGCTTGTAAATGTCCTAAGGAGTAAGAGGTTACAAGAGCAGTCTAGGAAGACAAGGTCTGGGATTCCTGTGCTCAAGAAGTAGTAAAATATATACATCCGGGTCATTTATTGCATTGTCTTTGGAGTAACCCAAGGTTCCTGAGATTTCTTTTTCAGATTTTCTCTTTAACTTACACAGACTTTGTTATTAAAGAGACTCATGTTTCTTATTTCATATTCATTCCTCTTAGTAGGAAGGCTTATGTCATCCTGTTTTTCTAAAGTATAGCAGAAGAATTGGCAAAAACAACCAATTTTCTAATTGTTCTGTTACCCAAACAAACGCATACAAATGTTGCCATGTTTTTTTCCATCTCCCTAGATTCCTTACCCACCCCTCCACCCCCGGCCAGGTGGCATTTGTTTAGTTTTCACAGGGTTGTAATGACATTTATCTGTATTTCTGAATGTGATGCTAAAAACAAGAAATTTTAAAAGTCTACCTTCTTTTATTCATTACAGGTTATTATTATGAAAGCTAATGAATCAAAGCAAAATTATTTTCATTTAGACTTTTCCCAGATGATATTGTGAAATATCATCAGTGCCTCAATATTCTTGGATATTTATTATTGGGACCAATTCAATTAAGTTTATTTTATAAATTTAATGTTTCTCCTGAAGACTTTGTGGTGAGTAGGTTAGTTTTTGGAGCGGTGGATATGCATAGAAAGAAAATCGTAATGTTTTTATGCCCAAATTTTCCCATGATTAAGGTGTTAATTTTGTTTAACTTTTGGTTGGCTGATGCATACATACTGTTTTAGCTCAGGTGGCTATAATGAAATACCGTAGACCGAATGGCGTAACCAACAGACATTTATTTCTCACAGTTCCAGAGGCCAATAAATCTAACGTCAGGGTCCAGGATGCTCAGGTTCTGGTGAGAACCCTCTTGTTGTCTTGCTGTGTCCTCACCTGGCAGAGAGAGCATAGGGAGAGTAATCTTTCTTCTGATGAGAGAACTAATCCCACGGTGAGTTTGCCAACTCATGACCTCTTCTAAAACTAATCATCTCACAAAGGCCCACCCCACCTCCAAATAACATCACATTTGGTGTTAGACCTTTATCAAAATTGGGAAGGGGGGAGTGTGTAAACATTCAGTCCATAAGACACACACATACACACACATGAAGATACACATATATATGTAGGAAGATACATATGAAGGTATAGCAATAGATAGATTGGTAAATGAAGATACAAAAACTCAGGAACCATTTTATACATCTAT
>NW_006441953.1:20161562-20191472 GCF_000325575.1 Pteropus alecto | reverse complement strand
TATATATATATCTTCAAAAATATATCAGCCAACCAAAGTCAGAATAAACACACACACAGAGTCTTACGTAAATTTAGATGTAATGGTTTCTGAGTTCTCATATACCTGAGAGAAAATGTAGTAGGCAAACCTCCTCTAACTCTGCAGATGCTACCACACTGTCCTCAGACTTCCAGTGTTTCAGATGAGAAGTTTGAGGATAATTTTTTTTAAATAACTAGTTCGTTTTCCTTTCCGTATAAACAATTCTTCCCCCTCCCCCTCATTTCATCTGTGTAAAACATTTAAAAATAAAAATTGTAATACAAAATTTCTTCCAGAATGTAATTCAAAAGTGTTGCCAGATGCTTATTTTTTTTATTTTTCATTTGTTTTGCCAAAATGTTGATAAGTTTATGATCCCTGCATTGCTTTCCTCCTCCTGCACAACTAATTACACAGTTAGCATCATCTTAAAACAATATCTGTTTATTACCTCACAGTTTCTATGAGTCAGGAGTCTGGGCACAGCTTGACTGTGTCCTGTCTTAGGGACTTGCTAAAGCCAAGGGTTGACCAGGCTGCATCATCTGGACCCTTGCCCGTAGAAGAATCTGCTTCCAGGTTCATTCAGGTTGTTGGCGGAATCCATCTTCCTACAGCAGTATGACTGAATCCTCACAGTTTTGCTGCCTGTAGGCTGGAGGTTGCCCTCGGCTGCTAGAAAAGGCGGGTTCCACAGGCCCTCTCACGACGTAGCTGCTTAGTTTTTCAAGCCAGCAAGGAGAATCTCTCTCCATTCGCCAAGACAATGTTTTATATTACAAAGCGTAAGCAGGAGTGTGATGTCCATAGCTTTCCATGTTCTTTTTGTTAGAAGTAAGTGATAGTTTCTGCTGGTATTCAAGGGAGGAAAATATAGAAAGGCCACCTCAGGGTGTGTTCACCACTAACCTACCCCCCTTTCAGTTCATAAAATATTTTAAGTGTAATTACTGGTTCTCCAAACATTTCATTTTCTTCTTTAGCGAAAATGGTAATTATAGTTTTCTTAGACTGGGGTTCTATACATTTTTAAAAATTTATCAGGGTAACATTGGTTAATAAAATTCTGTAGGTTTCAAGTATACAATTCTCTAATACGTCATATGTATGTTGCATTGTGTGCTCACCACCCAAAGTCAAACCTCCTTCTGTCACCATATGTTTGGTCCCCTTTACCCTTTCTTCCTTCCCCTTTTCCCCATTTCTCTCCGGTAACCACTAAACTGTTGTCTGGGTCTATGAATTTTTCTTAGTCTTGTTTGTTTCTTGCTTTCAGTTTTATATCCCACAGGTGAATGAAATCATATGATTTTCAACTTTTTCTTTCTGACTTATTTTGCTTTGGATGATAATCTCAGGATCTATCCATGTTGTCACAAATGGCAGTATCTCATTTTTTCTTAAGGCTGAGTAATATTCCATTGTATATATGTACCACAGCTTCTTTATCCAAGGGTAGTTCGGTTGTTTCCATGTCTTGGACACCATGAAAAATGCTAATAGCAGGTGGCTCATTGGTCTACGTGTATAATTCTCACTTCAGGTGTGAGAAGTCCCAGGACAAATCCACGTCCTTTTTGATGAACTGGATTTAGGGATTCTGTATTTTTAAGGAACTTTTAGATGCTAGTGACAGAAATTCAGTTCTAACAAATTTAGGCAAAATAGAAACTTTCTATAAGGGTCCTTTCTATAAGCCACACATTTGATATCCTAAGAATATAAGAATATAAAGGGTCCTGGAGTAGTTTAAGGAACACAGACGAGAGAGAGTTGAAAAGAGCAATGGAAAAGGCCAAAGTGTAGCAGAAACAGGTAGAAGTGAAAAAGGTCCACTCTTTCTGTGGTCCTTGTCTCATTTGTGCCTTGCTCTATGTGTGAGCTGTTTCTCCTGCTACACACGGTCTTCCTTTGCCTCATTCCATGTGGTAGAGGCCAGAGGATTAAATAAGTTAGCACGCATAAAACTGTTGGAACAGTGTTAGTATACAGCAAGTGTCTAGCAACTGTAGGCTATTGTTATTTTGTTATTAGTTTTATTTTTATTGTATCTTATATAGTTCTATTGCACTCGGGGAGAGGCTCCATGGCTAAATAAGATTGGAGAATCCGAGAGCCAATTTCATAGCTCTTCACTAGAATTTTAACTGTATCGCCTTTTCAGTAAATTTTATCTTTTTTTGTGTGTGTGTGCATTCTCTAAGACCTCAATTTTCTTCCGTATTACCCATTCTATTTTCTACTATACCAATTGTACTATTTACTCATTTCAATGCAGAATTTGACTATGAAACTAACTCTATCTTTCTTTTGCCCAAAACTTCCTTTTCTCACTGTTTCCCCTTTCTTCACATTCTACTGATCTTTTCCATCCCACTCTTCTCTCCAGTAAATTTCTGTGTCGGTTATACAGAAGCCACACATTTGATATCCTAAGAATAGAAATCATTTTCTAAAACATTTTCTGGTTATTACAATAAATATTTTTCTGAGATACGTTTCTTCTCTGAACTCTTAATCGAATTTGGTTTTTCCTAATTTCAAAACTCCCCCACCTCCAAGAGGTCATGATTTTATGCTGGATTCTCTTGTCATTGAATGAAGAGAGACCTATTTAAAACTAAGACATAATAGATGCTGTCATATCCGTCTGCTACTTCATCTCTGAACAGGCTAATAGTTTCCTACAATGAGCATCCGGGATTCTATACCTGAGGGTTTCTCCATCGTGCTTCGGGACAGAACAGAAGTACTGGAGAGTTGGCATCTTGGAAGTAGTTCTCGTGAAGGTAGCTCAGTGTGGAATGGGAGTTGCCCAACTTCTTAACTTCTCAGTTGGGACAAATTCAAGGCATGTCCTAGGCTGTCTTACAGAGTTCTGCAGTGGGTCTGAGGACCTGTTTCTCACAGCAAAACTCCCTTTGGCTGCCTTTCCTTCTTTACTCCCTGATCAAAGCTTCTCGGGACCTTTTCTCATAGAAACTACGTGTGCTCCAACCTTGTCTCAGACTCTTCTTCTGGAGGACCCCAAACCAGGCCAAGTCATCTGTCAACAAATCAGGTGAATGATTTTCTCCTGGATGCTGATTAGATCATCACTCTGGACTGAGAGCTGAAGAGCTAATTGATGCACCTTGTTCACGATTTCAAACAGATTTTGATTTGGCTCTACTTTTGCTTGAAATGGATTCATTTCCCATCACCACTCCGTGCTGGTGCACAGATAAAGAGTAGGAAAGCCAAAACCACCAATGCATTCTGTTTTTCAGGTTTTTCTCATTTTTGCCTCACTCACGGTCCTTTACTTGTAGGGCTTATAATTTTAGGGTGCTGTACGATTCATCTTCATGTTAGTCGTTTTCTGAAATGTTCAGTCTAGGATTAGATACAGAACAAGTGGTCTTAATAATGTTTAACTGGGAATAGCACTCTATCCAAAAGAGCAGCATCTACACAGGAGATAGTCTGGGACCCAGTTTTCTTATGCATTCAATCCTTTAATAAAGACGCTGCATTCTACAGTTACTATAGGTAAGAAAAATATACAATTTCTCTCCTCAAGAAATGCACAATCTAGTATTTCTCAACAGGTAGTCCCTGCACCAACTACATCTAACTGACGTGGTGGACAGATTTCTGGACCTCCTCTCAGACTTACTGATTCATAATTTCAGAAACCTGGGTACTTCTTGTGAATTCTGAAGTTTGTAAGTGACTGATCTACTGGTTAGGGTAGACTTTCTATTCCTTAAGAGAAACTCAGATAAAGAGAAAAATTATTTTTGAAGCAAACCATATTTTCAATCCATTGTCCATTGATATGAATTTAAGTAATTTAAATTAACTTGTTTTAATTAAGCAAAAACAACAATGTCCATTCTCGCTCTATCTTCTTTGAAGGGACTTGTTTTGGTACTGGTTTTTCTGTTGGTATAATTTTGCTGTAGTATAGCCTCACACAGTTTCTAAATACGTCGAGTGAAAATATTTCACTTCCAAATTTTATAGATAATCTGGCTGGGTCTAATTCTCTAGTTTGAAAATAATTTTTCCTTAATATATTTATGGCACTATTCTATTGCCTTCTCACATCAGTGTTGCTGGACAAACTGCCCGTCTGACTTTGTTTATTTGGAGGTGATCCATTTTATCTCTATAGAAGCTTTTGAGATCTTTCTTTTACTTTGGGGATCTTCAAATTTTACAGTGTTGTTTGGTATAGTTTTCTTTTTATTCATTGTTCTGGCACTCAGTGGGCCTTTTAAGCTTAATGCTATATATCTTTTTGCATCGCTGGAGAAATGTTTCTTATGGCTCCAATAATTTATTTATTTTTGTCTTTTTGTGAATCTTATTATTTTGGATATTGGAACATCTATATTGGTATAGAATATGTCATACCATTTCTTGCATATTCTCTCATTTTTTAAAATTTCTACATTCTGGGACAATTCTAAATTTTATTGGCCATTTCCTATATCAAATTTTGTTTCATCTTGGATTTTTCTCCTTCATGCTGCTGCTTTGGAAAGTTTTGATTGTTTATTCATATATTTTTAAAAAGCCCTGTTAATCGGTGTGCATTTACATTTCATCTGTTGTTTAGTTTGTATTTCCGTTGACCTCATCGATAATATTAATTTGTCCAAGAGTCTAGCAATAACTTGACTTTAGTTTTAAATTTTGGTGATGCTTTAATACTGTTTTATATTTCTGTTTAGAAATTTTCATGGGAACCTTAGAGTGGCTACATCAGGAGCCATTAGTCATATGCTAATTGAAGTTAGAATTGGATCCTGTGTTTTTCAAATGAAGTTTACATACTTGGCTCTTAAGTTCATCAACTATGTAATGACATTGGCAGTGTATCAGTTCCTCCCAACCTGTGTTAAGTCCTCCTGCACTGGTAATTTCCTGATATGCATATTGACCCTAATTGAAAAAAAAAATTCTACTGATTAAATGGGAGGGGCTGGTATTCCAGGCCATTCTTTGCACATCTTGGGGGCATTTTATGACAGAGGCTTAAAATCAAGTGGTTTTTAACACTTAAAAAGCAAGTTATCCAGGGGTGATTTATTAAGTGTGTGTATATATGTTTGAACCCCTTTTTGTCCACTGGACTCCTTAACTGGAAGAGAAACCTTCCGAGGCAGATATTTTCAGCCTGAAATACCATGGTGCACATCTGCCTAATAAAGTTGTTGTTGAAGCCCTTCCTGTTGACTTTTAACCTCGGGGTCTGTGTGAGTCCCCTCATTCATTAAGCAGTTGATTCCATTAGCAGCAGGCTGTGTCTGGGATCCTGGGGACCTTGCACCTGGCCTGCTTTATTCCTGACAGATCATCTGATTTTATTGATGGCTTCCTAGAAAATTACATCTAGGGCAGGGGGCTAAGGCATACGGCTTAGAACTCAGTCCTCAAAATGAGCAGCAAGAGATGACTTACCCTGGTCACCTCTGTAGCTGGTCCACAGAAATAGGAATTTTAAAAGCTATGAATGACTCCCTATTACATTGCCAAAATCACTCTGCTATTTCTTTCTCTAAGGGGTATTTTAAATGAAGCAAGTTTCTCTTCCAGTTCGCATTGCAGAGGGAGTAAGGACAGCTCTCATCCTGCCATCAAAAGCCTTGAGCAGCCCCTTCACCCGCAACTCTTGTCAATTCCTATATTATTCTGTCCCCCAGGCATCACAGCATGCTTGTGGGGTGGCGCCTGGCAGTTCGGGAATAGCGATGCTTCTGACCCCATAGGAAGTCTTCGTTCTGGCTGCCACATTAGATCAAATACTGTGTGGGTTTACCCTTCAGGAGGCACTTCTCCCTTTTCAGTTGTTAGCAGGTGTCGCTGAACAGATTCACACTCTCTGGGGAGATGGGAAGCAAATCAGTGTTAGAGGGAGAGATTTGCTCTGGGTTAACTGCGACGATGCCACACCTACACACACTTCACGCAGTTCCCAGAATTTCATCCAGAGCTCTAAAGCAGCAGAGGCAAAATTGTTGAAAAGTGTTTTCCTTTTGGGGCAGAAGGAGCAGAAACCTCCTAATTACTACAGGAAGAGGAAGAAACTTTGTCAATTATTTTTCCAAGAAGATGGAAAGCTTGAGGGCACTCCTCAAAGTTGAGTCAGAAAACTTATTTGGAACAGAACAAAATAAAAGACTGCACACAGTCTTAAAAATGAAACCATCTGTGACCCCGTTTCTTCAGATTTGAAATGTACAGAGTTTGAGGTTCCTGTGGCTTCTCTAGCTAGCAGCTTAGGCTTTATGAGCCCAAGTCCTTTAAAAAGCCCTTCTCCACAGCATATAAGTGATCATCGCAGTTGGAGGAGGGGTCGACTTACTGAAAAATGAGAATTGTTAAACACTATCAAGAAATAATAGCTTTTGCATAGATTATGCAGCCTTACTGCTTTCAAGAGCAAGTAATTACTCAAACTGGACCAACTAAAGTATTGCAAAACAGATCTCCTTGGGAGATGTGTTTTAACATAATAACTTGAAAATGGTTTGTAATTCACATGGCAAGTAGCAGATATTGTGATGATTGTATGCCATGGCATCTTGGAAAGAGTTTGGAGTACAGAAAATGAGACTTTTTTTTTAGATTGGATAGACGTGGATTTAAATTTCTTTCATACCACTTATTAATTGTGAGATTTTGAGCCATAATTACTCATATCTCATTTTGGCAAAAATGCAACTATATTACCGGGTTAATAATAGGAGTAAATTTTTAAAATGCATTCATTATGGCTGAAAACTTTTTAAAAATGTAAGCCAGATTCTCATTACTTTTAGAATAAAAACTCAACTCCTCGCCAGAACCTTCAGAACCCTACGTGACCTAACCCTTCCTTCATCTGCATGTCATCTACTCACTGACCCTTCACTCAGCTCCATGCCCTCCTTGGCTTGGCCGATTCCCATCATATTCTGATGTTAGCATCAATGATATCTTCTTATAAATATTGAGATATTATGATTTATAAGAAATATCTATTTGGTCATTTAGATGATCAAAATATATTTCTCGCATATATATTTGGTCTTAGAACACAGGTTCCTGGCTGGGAGCTTCCCAAAGCCTTGGAATTTCCTGTGTATGAGCGTGAATGAATCCCTTTTTATGTTAACGACATGTCTTTTTGAAGGCATCTAAGGATGGGGTCTGGGTGCAGGAACCAGAGAGGGATGAGAGGCATGGAACTGTCAGTTCCTTCCCCAGACCTTCCGGAAGTGGAGAGGGTCTGGAGATAGAATTGATGGCAAATGACAAACGATTTAATCAATCACGTCTATGCAATGAAGCCTTCATAAAAACTCAGGAGAATGGGGTCAGAGAGCTTCCAAGGTCGGTGAGCATGTCAAGATTTGGGGATAATAGCATGCTCTGAGAGGGCATGGATGCTCCATGCCCTTCCCCCTTCCCCTTACTTATGCTATGCATCCCTTCCATCTGGCTGTTCCTGAGTTATATACTTTTATAATAAACCTGTAATCTAGTAAATAAAATGTTTTTCTGAGTTCTGTGAGCCATTCTAACAAAATAATTGAACCTAAAGAGGGGGTCATGTGAATCTCAGTTGGTCAGAAGAACAGGTAGCAACCTGGACTTGTAGCTGGCATCTGAAGTGCATGGAGGGGATTGTTGAAACCTCCAAACTATAGCTGGATTGGTCACAAGTTCAGATGATAATCTGGGCTTGTGACTGATACCTGAATGTGTGTGAGGAGAGGGGCAACCTTGTGGGACCGAGCCCTTAATCTGTGGGATCTGATACTACTTCCCCGTAGATAGTGTCGGAAATGAGTTGAATCGGAGGACACTCAGCTGGTGTACAAGCATCGCTTATTGGTGTAGGGGGACCCCTCTCCACATACATACCTTGAGAGTAGGGACTAGAATTCGAATTAGATACCTTCTCTTACCACTTATCTCTGTGTTATATAGGGTCCACCACCACTACCTCATTCACTCATTAATTTAACAATATTTATTGAGTATCTACTATGTGCCAGGCATTGTTTTAATAGCTAAGGATACAGTACTAAACAACCAGCTCTGGCCCAGCTTCCCTGGAACCCCTTTTCTCATGGGGGAGACAGATACAAACAAGGAACTAGCCTCATGATTTAAGATAGTAAAAGAAGCTTTTCAGAAATAAAATGAGGGGTTGGACAGAGCTCGTGTAGTTTGGATAGTCAATGTCCCCAGTGAGGTGGTGATTTGGACCTGAGATCCCAGCTCAAGCCAGAATCTTGCGATAAAAGAAAAAAAAAAAAGGAGACATGTCTATCCTACTGTATGTTAAAGGAGCAGGAGGTTTTGTGACTAAAATAAGCCTGGATAAAAATGTACTTCCTCAAGACAAACTTGAGCTGTCACATCCGTCTTTCCCACTGAGTTCCTTGACTGTAGGGGGGCCAATAAAACTTTCCCGGGAAACTATCCTGACTGCTGGGAGAAAGGGCTTATAATAGGGTCCAAATTTATGAGATTTTACTCGATGCCATTTGGAAAGTGAAACTTTCAAAAACACAGAGTCGGAGATGTGGCTGTTGTTCTTTATCCCCATGGAGAAAGTTGCCCATTTCTGTTTCCCTTTCCTTGGATATCCGTGTCTTCAAAACAAACATACGTGGCCAGCAGCAGGGTCCTCTTCGCCGAGCGTCTGTGAGGTCTGAGGCTGGTACCACTGCTTCTAGGTTCATTAGGCGTTTACTCAAACGGAGCCATCCTGATTCCAACAGCTTCTGGCCAGCCAGTCTGTCCACTGTGGCTGTTTCTCCCTCTCTCTCTTCATGTCTCTCCCTCGTTGCTTTGTTATGTCTTCAGGGAGTTTCTTCTCTCACTGTGGTGCTGGGAAAAGGTTTTTTCTTGAGTCTTCACTTAAAGAGAATTATGAACCACTGGGAAAAAGCTCTTACGTTGATTAGGCTTTTTTCCCCTCCATTTGGGGGAAATCAAATGACTGAAATACAAATTTGATTTGAACAGTTCTTAAATATCTTTTTTCAACATTGACATGAATTTTGCCTCTACGTTTTGATTTCGCACATTTAAAAAGTAAACCAGAAAGACTCTTAACCACTAAAAGTAGAAATTACAAGAAGTAATCTAAATACAAACCAGCAAAAATGATTATGATAAACTGTCTTTTGCATGTCTGATTTATAAACATATTTAATGGCCCACTCAGAGGATGGTGGTATTATTATTGCAAGTAACACATTCTTGGAAAGTGAGCCCCAAATTCAATTTTTTACCATCCCCAAAGATTTGAAAAGCTCATCAAATATGGTTTTAAAAGTACAACATCTACATAGACATATATATACAACTTGGAGAAAACAGAAAAACGGGGAAGGTATTTGTACTTTTGTTAAAGGCTTGGCACGCATCGATCTAAAGAAATATTTACATATTTTGTAAAAAGCACAACATGCTGCTCCAAATTAATGGTGGGTTTTAAAATTGTTCCACCCAGTCTCACATCGTTTAAGCATAAGAAAGTCCCTTTTTCATGCCATCACTCCTAAAGTTTTCTAAATACCCTCATTCTCTGAGTGGTCTATCGGGTGGGTTCCTTTCTACGCAAGTTAGTCTGAATAGAACGCTGGATAAGTGTCAAAGCAAAGAAACATCACTCCAAATGAGACGATCAGCCTGGGATGGACTGATGAGAACAAGACGTTCTTGTCTTGAAGGCAACTGAAAGATCAACTAGATGATGACACACAATGCTGCCAGTTCCCTTGAGCTGTTGTCTAATTCCTTCTCTGTAAAAACTCACTTTTTGAATGTTATTTTTCCCACTCGAGCAGCTCCTCTCTCCGTTGTACAATATCTTAATATCTAGACACTGGGAGTGAGGGCGACTAGCTATGTCAGAGTCTATGGAAACTCTTTATTTCCCTTACACGGGCACCACTGAACTTCAGACTGGAGTTTCTGGTCTTTCTTTCTGATTCTGAACTGGGACACTCACATTTAGCTGTTTAGGTTGAGGGGTTGGAGCTAGGCAAAAAGAGGCCTGAAATGAGCCTCCAGTTGAATGTGAACATCATCGGGCACAGACCAGACCAGAGAAAACATCCAAATGACACCTGACTCATAACAACTTTGGGCGGCTTATTATTCAGAAAGAACCAACTGACAATTGTCTTCTCTTAAGACATATATATTAATTTGTTTATAAACCCCCAAACCAAAAAATAAATAAACAAATAAAAGTATGCTAATTGATAAATTCATCGAAGAATATTGGTGCATCAAACTACAAAGTTTAAGTCAAATGCAAAAAGAAGGAAAGAATCTCCCCAGTATGGCTATAGCCCAATTTCTGCTTTCCTAAGAACTCAATGGTCACCAGTCTACAGTTTAAATAGAGAGAAGATTTAAAATATACCTATGTGAAGAATTCTTATGAAGCCCATGGTGGCAGTATTTTGAGTTTTGGGAAATTTTGAATAATTACAAATGAAAGGTTTACAAATGATGTTTACACAAATTGTAGGCTCCCCAACTATATTGGGTAAAAAATGCTATTCCACATGAAAATAGGAAGAGGCAGTTTTGGGGATCAATAGCCAGGGGTTCACACACAAAGGTAACAAATTAGATTTATTTGTGTTGACCTATTTAGCCATCCTTCTAAGGTAATAATTGCTACAATACTCTCCCCTTATCTGTGGTTTCACTTTCTGTAGTTTGTTACCTGTGGTCAACTATGGTCCAAAAATATTAAATGAAAAATTCCAGAAAAAACAATTCATAAGTTTTAAATTGTATGCTGTTCTGAGTAGTGTGATGAAATCCCATTCGATCCCACCCAGGATGTGAATCATCCCTTAGTCCAGTGTCTCTACTCTGTATACCATTCCCACCCATTAGTCAGCCTGTAGCCCTCTTGGTTATCAAATCAACTGTCACAATATCACAGTGCTCGTGTCCAAGTAACCTCTATTTTACTCAATACTGGCAGTGATTGCTAATCATTCGGATATGCCAAAGAGAAGCTGTAAAGTGCTTCCTTTACATAAAAAGGTGAAAGTTCTTGACTTAATAAGAAAATAAACAAGATTGTATGCTGAGGTTGCTAAGATCTATGATAAGAACACAAAATTGTAAAGAAGGAAAAAGAAATTTATGCTAGTTTTGCCATCACATCTCAAACTGCAAAAGTTACAGCCACAGTGCATGATAAGTGCTTCATAAAGGTGGAAAAGACATTAAATTCGTGACTGGAAAACATGAAGGGAAAGCATGTTCTGAGTGACGACAATGTGTTGCACCCCAAAGCATTGAGCCTATGGGAAGACTTCTGCAAGGGGCCCCCTGAAACCAGTGACCGCATTCACATAACTTTTATTACAGTGTTTTGCTATAGTCTATTTTATAACAAGTTATTGTTGTTGATCTTTTACTGTGCCTAACTTATAAATTAAATTTTATCATAGGCATACGTGTATGGGAAAATCCATAGTATGTTTAGGATTTGGTACTATCTGTGATCTTGGGCATCCACTGGCCGTATTGGGACTTAGTCCTCTGTGATAACGGGGGACTCCTATATTTGTTACATATTTCTCTTTCTGGAAATTTTAAACTGTCACCTTTAGAACCTGACTATTTATTATCACATGTCATCTTTCATGTCCAGAACAATCACGTAAGGAGATAGATGAGATTTCTTTTCATGCCAGGATTTAATATAAATCACAATTTCTTCTTTTGTCTGGAATAAGAAGGAAGTGGGAGACAAAGATGACAGGGAGTACCTGTGCTTAGTTACATATGATTCGAGATGAGTTAATTGCATGAAATATTTTCATACAGTGAACCGCAAATGTGAAATTCCTGTACTTTGCGATCGAAATTCATTATAAGTGGAAAAGTTTAAAACCAGACAAAATGACTGAGGAAAGCTACTTGAAAACATAATAGGCTTGAAAAACAGGAGAAACATGAAATAAAACTAAAAAGAATGATCTGGAATTAAGAGAGTTTAGTAAGAATTTATATATATATGTACATATATAAAATCTTCACAGATGATCATGGATGTTTGGAAGAAACTATGATAAGAAAACTTAGAGGTGGAAATTGTACACGTATTCAAACAGGATAAGTATGCATAGAAGAAAAAATGATATAGGTTCAAATTTATGTTGAAAGTATCCATAGGACCCTCCTCCTGCAAATGTCATCCTATAAATTTAAAAAATAATAATAAATATCTGTTCAAATTCATATCACTTCAATTCTAATGTAAAAACTAATTTTAAAAGTCTCTTTACCTTGGAGTAATTGACAAATGATCTAATTAAAGAAATGAAGTACAATTGAAAAAAAATTTATTACTTTTAAATTCACATAGTAATGAGAGTCTGGCTACTAATTGTCACCACCTCTCCTTTTATTTAAAGACATTAATCCGTGTGTTTGTACTGTGTTACATGTTGATTTGTTCACTCAATTGTTTACGCCATAACTATTTATTGGGTGCCTACTCTGTGACAAGCATCATGGAAGGGGCTGGTGGAGCAGTAGCAAAAAAAGACAGACTGTCTCTGTTCTCATGGAGCCAACAACCCAGTGGAGGTGATGATGGTAATTAAAAAGTAGACTTGCGATATATATTGTGAAGGAAAGGGGCCTAGTTAGGTAAGATTATGTTTAGAACTGGACTTGAGAAATCAAGGAAGGCTTCCTAGAGGCATTGGCTTCCTGAACGGACCAAGGAATTAATTACCACAAGGGAGGCGTGGGCACTGGGAAGAAAGAACATCTCAGGCTTAGAGAACATCATGTGCAGAAGCCAGTCCTGTGATGAGAGGCGGGTTGTGCCTACGGTGAATTAAGAGGTGAGTGTGGCTGCCTCTTGGACATTCATTCATTCACTAAGATCATAAAATGTTAAGGCTGGGCAGGCATTTGTGATGCTCTAGTTCAGTCTCTTTATTTCACAGGTGAGGAAACAGACTCAGAGGGGTTAAGCGACTTGGCCAAGGTGACACTGCTAATGAGTGGTGGAGATGGGATCAGAGCCCAGGGCTCCTAATTACCCTTCTAATGCTTTCCCACCACACCATGCTGATTCTTTGTATCTGTGTGTTAATGAGTAGATCAAGATGCTGTGAAATTAGCATAATAATTATTTGTATATAAATACTACAATTAAAGTATTGCTATGTAACGGAGCTTATCCTTTGCAACTCACATCCGCAACCTGTCAGTGTATTAGTTCTAAATAAATAAATAATAATTGGCTTGTCATCATAAATGGGTACCGATCAACATCCAAGCTCACGACTTGTATGAGTTAACACAAATCCTTTGTTAAAGGATTCTAAATGAATGACATTTTAAAATATATTGATTTATTCCTTTATCCAATAACTATAGTGCTGAGTCCTGGGCAATGTGCTGAGACTAAAATGGTCCCATTTTAGTGAACAAGATCCAGTTAATTCTTTGAAGGAGCTTGAAACCTAGTGAGAGTATTAATGCACATCATTTCTTTTTTCCTTTTGTATCTGAAAGCCGATATCAGTTTTTTGAGGTGAAGCCTGGCACAAAAGGGATGATATTTCTGGAGAGAATTTTGAAAGAATACTTCCCAAAAGAACGGTTAAGATGGGTAACCTTGCTAAGATGAAGAAGCTTCCAGAATGGGGGGTGGGGTGATGGCGGGGAGATGTCAGTTGTTGCTTAATTAGACCTTGGTGAGGTGTTCAAACTGCAATTACCAATTGTATTCCTATGACAGATTGCACTACTTTGCAGAGCTGGCGATGAAACCCAGCCATTGAATTACACTAAAGTATAAACTTCATTGGTTCTTAGGTGCATAGTGATTTGCTGTAGTAATGATCATCCATTTGCTGGACAGTTGAGATTTTTTAAAAGCTTGATTGCTTTTGGCATTGTGTTTTTAGTCCTGGAAGAATACAACACAATTGTAGCAATTCTCAGCTTGTACCAGCTAGAATATCCATCTCTTACAAACGCTGACCATTCAAGACCTATGTTAGACCTCTGTTTTTTCTGGCAATTCTGCAATGGCGAATACACCTTTGTTTTTCATTAATAGCATCATGAATATGCCTATCTCTAAAATTTCAAGGGAATTAATTTGAGCTTACTCAAATTAATGGACAGAAGGGCCAAGAAAAGTGCCCAATGAAAAGTACATGCTCTCTGTTTGCTTTGGCGAATGAAAGCCAAATAGTTCCAGACAAACCCCTTTCTAAGAAATGCCCTGCATCTCTCAATTCAAATACTCATCTGATGAAAATCTAAAACCCCTATGGAATTATATTGAACAAGAACCTGATGATGTTGATTCTTTCAAGATCACTGAAGAAATCGACTCTCATCTCTGATTCTGATAGTTTTTAGTCCATCCGTCTTGAAAATGTCTATGGAATGATTCCGTTGTACCCTCAGAAATGAAATTCATAGCCATGGATTTTTCTCACACAGCAACTTTATATACAAAGATGAGAATAGCAGAAAGGTCATTTCCAAAGAAAGTGACATTTATTCTGTATTCACTGAAAAGCCAAAAGAGTGTTCTCATTCACCCATACTGACTGAGCCCTGCATCTTCCACAGAAGAGGTGAAAGAGACTGCTCCTATCTGCTCTTGCATCGAACTTCAGGCTCAAGACCTGTCTAGACAAAATGGCTTCTTTTAAGGATGAACCTGCTGTGCTCATCTGAGGCTTTATTTTGTTTATTGTTCAAGCCTGTTGGACAGTTTTTGTTTACCTTGTTCAATGCCACTAAGCAAATGCCCGCTTCTTTTCTGAATTAGTTTTGTACTAGTTTTACCCTTTACTTTTTCTCTTATAAGGCAAGCATTAACTGTACAGATTTATATATGATAGACATGTATGTCTATCATATATCCATCTGTGTATATCATATATATGTATACATACGTGCATACGTGTGTGCGTGTGTGTGTGTGTGTGTATGAGTGTGTGTGAGTGAGTGTGTGTATTATCCAAAGTCAATACTTTCAAAGAAAATGCTGCCAGGTGCTAATAGAAGTCAAGACCAAGAATAGATGAGCAAAGTCAAATCTCAAAGGCCGCCCAAACCTCATATTAACAATGGTTTTGATCCACGTAATAAATGTTTAAGAGTTTATTGTCTTCTTCTCAATTGAAAGTTGTCTCGTTGGAAGACAGAATTGCAGAATGATTAAACAAACAGACTCTGAGTGTAAATTATAGCTGTGTCACCTATAGCTGTGTAACTTTGGATAAATCACATAGCCTCTTTGTGCTTTTGAATCCTCACACATAACAAATTTCATAATAATCGCTACCTTAT
Source organism: Pteropus alecto (assembly GCF_000325575.1). Lineage (NCBI taxonomy): Eukaryota > Metazoa > Chordata > Mammalia > Chiroptera > Pteropodidae > Pteropus > Pteropus alecto. Next base: position 20,176,088 of record NW_006441953.1, on the reverse strand, counting down.
TGGGTTATTGTGAAGATTAAATGAATTAATATATGTGAAGCAACTATAACAAACCTTGACATATAGTAAGTGTTCAAAATTGTGAACTATTAAGGCATGCCCCATCTTTCCTTACTCCTTATTCCTAAGAGACAACTTAGGTCATTGGGGAACTGAAAAGTTTGGAAGACGAGAGACAATGTTGTTAAAGTTAGGGCTAACTAGAACTATAAATCTGGCTGTCGAAATAATAAACAGAGTAATTTATTGCAGAATTAAAAGCTACTCACATGGCATTACATTTAAAACCTGAACCTTGCTCGAACTACTTTTAACTTCTTTAATGTTTAAGACCTATAAATGTCAGAGCTCACTAATTTCTTTGGCTTTCAATAAATGCCAGTGACTTTGAGAATTGTTATCCCTCTAGCTTATCTGGCAAGAGCACAAGCTTAAAGGGTATCCAAGACGCAGCGATCACAGTGATGACCCATGCTCTTCACAGCAGAGAATGCGGGTTACTGAGGTCACCCAGCCTCCCAGGCCACAGCCTTTCTGGGGACCTTTCATGTGGTGTCACTTGAACTAGGTGCTGAATGGGATTTCCAAGGAGAGAGAAGACACAACCCCTTCTGTTAAAGATAGCCCTACTCACCAGGGGAAATATGTTGACAAAGATATACTAATGTCTAATGCCTCTGGAATCCGCAGAGAATAAGATTGATAATTTTATCAAGTAAAATGGTCCAAGTAACCAAAGTTTGTCCCATTTGGGGCCCCCAAAAGTGATTTAAATATTTCAAATGGAAATCTTTCTAATAGCAGTTGAACACACTTGAGCAGAGACTCTGGAGAAGGATTTTGCAATTACTTAATAATGCAGGATCGTCATTTTGAATGCCAGTTATTGAACTGCTGTAGTATAGGGGGCTACTGAGGTGTGAAGGACTGTTTGCCCCTGTCTTAAATGACCCCAGATGGACAGACTTTTTATAGCTCTTCTCTTTCTTTCCTGATGGATAGGCAGTTAGTTCGCTTTCAATAGGATAGCCTTCTCTCTTCTCCTAGTGGGTTGAACATCCAGAAAAAAACTGTCAAAATTCTGCCCAACTAAAAGTAGTTAGATATATATTGTTTTCTTAAAAATAAAGGCAAATACAAGGGAACCACTATCTTTTGAGCACCTCCTATGTGCTAAGCATTTCTTCGTTTGTTATCATTTGTCCTCTTAACAGTGTTTACAACATAAAGGAAGTTACTGGGGCTCAGAGGGTATACTAATTTGACCTAGATCAGTGCTTCTCAAAGTTTAGTGCACATAAAAGTCAAAGAAAATCTTGATAGAACAGTTTCCTGGTCCCCGCCTCCAGAGACTCTGATTTAGTAGGTCTTGGGTGGGACCCAAATATTTGCATATCTGACAAGGTCCCAGGTAATGCTAATGTTGATGATCAGAGTAAAGCTGCCCTATGTGATACAGCCATGAGGAGACAGATAGACTCCCAATCAAAGAGTGACTAATATCAGCGTGTACCACAGGCTTTCCTCACTATCCGAAAGCAAAGTGTTCCTGTGAAACTTTGCATAAGCCCAAATGGCGTAATGCAAAGAAGCAATCACCATTAATTTATATGGAAAATTTTCAAGAGTTCTTAGACCCCCAAAATAGCCTATCAAGTCATATCAAATAACATATAAATAACTAAAATAATGCTAATATACAGTAAAAACAGGGACAATATGATAAATACGTACATGCATTTTACCCCCATGAATTCACTCAAGCAATAGACTTTCCATTTTATCCACTATTCATTGTCAACTAAAGGAGACCACTTCGTTATTAGCAGAACCAAGAGTGACTTCAGCAGCTTTCAAGATTCTTTCTCTCTGCATGGAAATAATAGGAATGGTGGACACAGGCAAGCACAACGCACACACAATATCTTTATTTTGTTTACCACAATTGTAATGCGTAATGCCCTTACAGGCTCTCTTAGGCTCTTCTGGTACCTTAGGACGCATCTTGCTAACAGATGCACAAGATAAATTGAGATAAAGCACAGATGCTCACAGACACAGTTCAAAGCTATGGTGGCCTGATGCTGAGATGCTGAGGCTAGTTCCGAGAAAAGAGCTTATTGGTGTCACTTTTGCTTCTTGGGGTGCACAACGCCTCTGGAATGTTGGCTGCAAAACACAGAATGCTATTTTTTCCTTTTCACCTTTGTGTGTGTGTGTGTGAAAACAAAAGTCCTCTTTGGATTTCTTCTGATTAGCAAAAACAGGTACTACTGTAGGTATTTCCTAAAAGCAAAGTGGCGTAATGAGAACTTTTGGAAAGTGGGAAAAACCTGTACAGGTATTTATTTTATTTTCATAAATGTTGGCCAAGTATCTTTGTAGATGTTGGTGACACAGCAGGAAACAAGATGCACACCTTCTTTTGCCTCTTCTATAAAGAAGAGTCAGATATAAAAAGAAAAGCAAAAATCAGAACAAGATAATTTTAGAAAATAATTGCCATGATGAAATTAATAGAGGCTGGCATGATGGAGAGTGATGACTGTGGGAAGTTCCTCTGGACTCAGCAGATAGGAGAGGCCTCTCTGAGGAGATGATATTTGAGCTCATCCCTTAATGACATGAAAGAACCAAGCCATTTGAAAATCTGCAGGCAAATTCTTCAGATAAAGCAAAAGGTTTCTGATTTGGGGAATTAGCTGCATGTTCTAGAGAACAGTGTGTTTGTGGACTGGGCTGGTCATGGAGGCAGCGGTAGGAGACCAGGGGAGAGTTTGAAAGGTGGCACAACAGAGTTGGAAAATCATTCTTTGCAAGTATTACATGGTGGGAAGGAAGGAAAATATAACCATGAACACCGGTGGGGTAACAGATTGGGAGGAAGGTTTTGAGAAGGGCAGATAGTGAGGACCTGAAAGCAGAGAAGGATGTACTTGGTTGCTGTGGGTATGAAGGAGACAGCTTGGAGGGACTTTTTGGGAAAAAAGCTTCTATAATGGCATGAGCTAAAAACTGAAGGTATTATTCCATTAGCTCTTAAAATCTGTTTATGATCAGTGCTTAGAGGCAAGAGGTAAGGGCAATAGGTATGGGCTAGAATTTTGTTTGGTCATATATACATAAACAGCAGGTCCTCAAATAATGTTTTTTTATAACGTTGATGAGAAAAAAAAAAATCAGTTCCCGGCCTGGGCCACTATCTGCGTGGAGTCTGCACGTTCTCGCCGGGTCTGCCTGGGTTTCCTCTGGGTCCTCTGGTTTCCTCCCGCTTCCCAAAGATGTGTGCATTAGATGAACTGGCGTGTCTCTGCTGTCCCAGTGTGTGTGACTGTGGGTGGGTGTGTTTCTGCGATGATAGGGGGCCCTGCCCAGGGTTGGGTCCAGCTTGTGCCCTGAGCCGCTGGGATAGACTCCGGCCACTGAGCTGGAATCATTGGGCTGGAAAATCATTGGGCTGGAAAATCGTTATCTCCCTCGTTTTTATTAATTTTTCTTAAGTGAATGTGTAGCTCACATTTACTTCGATGTTTAGTATTAGAAGCAGTTTGGTCTTTATTTAGAAATTCGACGATGTTTTTGTGACCGTAAGTATGCCATAGGAACTTAACTCTTGTTTTTATCAATTAGCCTGTGGTACAATGGGGTCATTATATGTTGTTCAGTTTAAAGTCACAGTTTCCAAGATGTTCAATGAGGACTTACTGTGTATTTTAACAGGGGTTAACAATAGCTACGAATTAGAATCACCTGACCTTAAAGATGCACCTGCCTGAACCCCATTCCAGATGAATTAAATTGAAAGCTGTGGGTAGCTGGGCCTAGGGTGATGTGTTTAGTTTTGATGTACACACCACCCCAGCTGAGAACCATTACCCAGAACAGGTGTTAGCCACCTTGACTGCACATTAGAATCACTTGGTTAAGCTTCAAAATATAACCCATGCCTGGGCCTCACCCCAGATCAATTAAATCAAAATCTCTGGAGTTGGAGGGTATTTAAAAAAAGAAAAACAACAACAACAAGCTTTCCAGGCGATCTTAACATGCTGCTGCCCTTAAGGAATACTGCCTAGGGCTACAAAGATAAGTAAATCCCTTCCTCGAATTTATACTTTAATAGGGAAGATGTGAATAAATGCAAGGCAGTGTGCCACTCATAGTAACATTAAAAATAAAAAGATATAGGAAAATTAGAGAAAAGAGAGATCAATTCTGTCAAGGAGGGGTGGGGTACCATGACGCAGTTGTCCTAGCATGCTGAGAAGTTTCCTGCGTTTAGCGCTGAAATATCGAATCCCTATAAACCCCTCAGTCTCAGGCAAACGGGGATGGTTGGCCCCGCTTCATGGTAGTAGAAGTTTCAGATGAGAGATTTGAAGGCTGAAAGGAACTTGCCAAGTGGGCCACGTGGAGGCAGAGGGGAGGTGAGAAGTCCGTGTCAGGCAGTGAGGACAACATTCAAAAAGGCACAGCGTGGGTTGAGGGCTTGGAAGCACAGGGCGTTTTGTTTCATTTATAAGAAAGCATGGAGTTGTGGAAGATGAGTCTGAAGAGGTCATCTTAGATCATCAAGGGTCTGCCTTACACAGTGGTTCCCCTTAGCAAAGAGGAACATAGTCCAAGACCCCCAGTAGATGCCCCAAATCACCGATAGTACCAAACCCTATATATAGTTCATTTTTTCCTATACATACACATACCTTTTCACTTAAAGAAAGGACGTAATGGCTTCTCGTTGGTATTTTCAAATTGCCAGCATCGCTACTCATGAGCTTTGAGGCCATTACTAAGTTAAACGATGATTACTTGAACACAGCACTGTGATACCACAATCATTTATCTGATAACTGAGCCAGCTACTAAGTGACCAAGGGCAGGTTATGTGTACAGTGTGAATACGCTGGGCAAAGGGAAGACTCATGTCCAAGGCAGGACAAAGCTGGATGACACGAGTTTTTATCACGCTACTCAGAACTGTGCACAATTTAAAACTTATGAATTGTTTATTTCTGGAAGTTTTTCATTTAATATTTTCAGACCTCGGTTGACTGTGGGAAACTGAAACAGTGGATAAGGGTGGACTACTGTATGCCCAGCAGTTTTGCATTTTATCCCAAGGTGTTAAGAGGGGTCGATAATAATGTTGAAGCAGGTGGTGGGAGAACGTAATTGTGGTTTTGGGTTTTTGATTTTCATTTTAGAAAGATCCCTGGAAGAAGCTGTGAGGTGGTATGCTTATTTCCTTTAGAGCACTGCTGACTCACTGAGGGACTGACTCATTTAACCCCTCTCTCGACATGCAGGCTCATTAGGAAAATGCAAGTATCACAGTAACATGGCGCACAATTCAGATGAAAGCAGTTTTCATTACTTCCATGGATTCTTCAGATAAAACAGCCTAGGAAGTTGCCGGGTGCTCAGACACCGGATCCATGAATTGGATCCGCAGCCCATCTCGGCTTCGTCACGTGCCCTAATAAGTTCATCACCCGAGTCTCGAGGTAGCGGCTCCAAAGAACAGAGCTTGTTTCCTAACACAGATGGTGCTGGGAAGATTAATGAAGTTTAATCTGAAAGGATTTTGCACTTTTGGAGGAAAATTCCCACATCGTGGAATTGCAGTGAATAAAACATAACTAATTTCCTCAAGTCAGTGTATTTTCTTTCTGGGAAAGACCATACCAATAGAAATCCCATTTTAACACCCGAAGAAGCATCCTGGTGCAACATTAGTGTTTGATGGTTGATAATGTTTTTATGTCACTATTTTACCAATATTCTCTGTTCCTTCCCATATACTGGCCCATTTAATTGTATGGGTCTTCAATAACATTTCTTGTTGACTTTCACTCATACCTCTTAGCTTTCTTACTCTCCTCTAATTTAAAATAAAAGAAACAGTATACCAAGCCCTGAGTTGATAACAATATCACAAATAGCAAAAATAGAAATAATAAAAATAAGTAAGTAAATTAAAAAAAAATAACATTAATCCTCGAAAGTGATGTACCTATATAAATTTTTGGAATTCTTCTGTATGGGAGGTTTGTTTCTCTTCTGCATATTTATTCAACCACTTATTTGCATCAGTATGGGCACATGAATATTTATTTTGTACTTTGGGTGATGATCTAATATGTTATTTATTTTGTCGCTCAGAGTGTTCCAGCTTGTCCAATGAGAGCTCTGTCTGTGTCCCTTTGACACACTCCCATGATTTTGCTTTTTGAACACTTCATTGCTTATGACACTACAAGATGTTCCAGGCTCATCTTGTGTGGTTCCTGTTCCAACCTTAGAATTAGCACATTCTCTAAGGATTTTTGATTCCTTTATTTAGAGAATGGCATTAGAAAATATGATCTTGGTGCTGGTATACTGCATTTTGTTCTGGAGAGTCGTCCTTAGTCAGACAAAAATATCAAACCTTTGTCTGCATCCGGGATGCTCATTGACTGTTAACTATGCTTTCCACATTTCACTGAATGCAAATTTACAGCTTTTTTTGAATACGTACAGTATCATTTTTAAATGCAGCTGTAAAACCTACATAGATACACGATGATCTTTTTGAGACTCAATTTCAGACTTTTTGGCTCTTTCTCCTGTTTTCCATGTGCTGGTGGATCTTCCAAAGTTGCCTATTTAGATGCCTGGCCTCTATGTTTAACTTTTTCTGTCATCCACTCAGACTCTTCTCTCTACTATCTGAGCTTGGCCAAGATAGTAACTGTATATCTTGGCCCACTATGATGCCCTCTGTACGTAATGTATTGTCTGGCATAGAGTGAGCACTCAATACCTATTCGGCAAGTGAAAGAATGAATACATATATTCCGATAGTTGGATCTATGCCAAGCTATTACTAATTGACAATGACTCACGACGGTCTCCTTTTAAGATTTGAACTGGTGGAAAATGCAAGCGAGACTAGAGAGGATGCTATTTCGAAGTGATGGCAGCTGTCGGGGTGTTTAAGCCCAACAAGCACTTTGTTACCTAAACACTTTAGTCAGAAGATCTCTGAATCAGAAGGGACCTTTAACGTCTTTAAGCCCATTCTTGCATCTTCTCCATCTGACACTTGGTTTATCTGTGATCTGGAATGATGGACCCTTCACATGAGGTGATGAACATAGACAGTCCGAGGAAGAAATTAATGCAACATGGACTTCTGGTCTCTGCTCTGACATGTTAGGAGCTTGGAAGTCAACACTCCATTTTAACAACAGGTAAAAAGTTAAACCAGCTGAAAAATCAACAACTCTTAGATCTATCAGAATGGTGAGGTCACAGGGCAAACGGCTGTCCTCCAAAACTGGAAAGACAGACAGGCAGAGACAGAGAATCACAACTTACTGGAGCAGAAACCTTCATCAGAATCAGTGCCAGAGTAGAAAAACCTCAACTGTAATTGATGAATTGCTGGCAGCCCAGTGCAGACAAGTCCACAAGTCAAAAACTCCAGGAGGGGCCCTGTCACAGGGGATCCCACACTTGTGAATTTTATCTCCAAAAGCTTGGTGAATAGTGAATATTGGAGAAAAGTTCCCTCATGCTTCCAGGAGGAGGAGGGGGAAAGCCACCATTTTGAAATACGCCAGAGCATTTATTTTTTTGCTATTCCATTTATTTTGTTTTTAAATTTTTTTTATTTTTCAATTACAGTTGACGTTAATATTATATTAGTTTTAGGTGTATAGTAGTTAGACATTTATATAACTTACAAAGCGATTCCCCCAGTAAGTCTTGCACTCACCTGACACAGTTAGTTATTACAATGTTATTCTTAACAAGGCCTGATTTCAGGAGAAACTTTTCCAGAGCCTATACTCATTGGTTTTTTATCTACACCTAAATGACCTGGGGGAAGGGAAATACCCGATTTCAGCCCACTGGCCATGCTATATCACCTTCGGTAGGGCTGAGGAGGGAGGCTAAAAAGCCAGGAGGCGAAGGCTCACTTAAGGACTAAGACCTAATCATAGGGCCGTTGAATGCTTCCCCTCCCCACACCTCACCACTCCATTACTAGAGGTCTGTTTACCACAGTTCCTTCTACCCAGTACATCATGCCCGGCTATCACAGAGAACTTACAAGGCATACTAAAAGGCAAAAAACAAAAACAAAATCATTTTAAGAAAACAGCAAGGATCAGAAGCAGTCTGATATATGACAGGGAAGATGGAATACTGTGTATGAGATCCTAGGCACTAACCCATACGTACCTCATATAATCCTCACAACTTCAAGAACTAGGTATTATTTTAGTAATTTTATAGACAAAGGATCTGAGGCTCTGAGAGGTTAAGTAACCTCTTCAAGTTCCCACAGCTCCTAAATGTGGGAATCGAGATTATCTCAATATTTTCAGGTCTTGTGAGAATCTTGTAATGGTGCTTATCTTCTACAGCTATGCAGTCAGATAGGGTAGCCACGAGATATTGATGGCTATTTAAATGTAAATTGCTTATAATTATTTAAAATTAAATATTAAATTTTTTTTCCCCCTCAGTCGAACAAACCAGGATTCATGAGCTCAATAGTCAAGTGAGGCTAGTGGCTATCATGTTTAGAATTGTTCCATTATTGCAGAAAATTCTATTGGGCAGCATAAGCTAGAGTGTTACCAGGCTGGGAAAACACAGCTTCCTTCACACCCAAGTTGGAAGACACTTGTGCCTGAGATCAGCTTCTATTTCCTACCTTCTTCCCACATCCAATGCTGACCCAGCATGTTCTCATCTTAGTATAACCGGATACCTCCTGGAGGGAGAGGTAGCTTTTACCAACAACTGCCATGATCTGTCAAGGGTGTCCCGAAAATGCCTTCCTGGATAAGCAGGAAAAGCAGGTTTTGTTCCATCTTTTTCTTCAGCAGCAACTTAGAGTGGTTGCATTCTTCTTTTCATTCTTGTCTCGAAAGTCTTTCTTGTCAGTCTTGTAATACAGAAGATTATCCAATTTGCATCTGCCCTTCAAGGGCTTATATTTGTTTCAGTTTTTTTGTTTTTCTTCTCTTTAATTTGATCCAGGGCTAATGTCATATCTTTTCTCACAGCTCCTGTATACACTCTCATAAATGCACATCACCCACATCTGAAGATTGAATCAGGGGTGCACCCTCTTGGATAATGTACACTGAGGCTGCTTTTGCAATTGTTAGAGTCCAGAGCTACCTTGTAAAGAGAAGATGCTCCGTTTCTGAGTTAGTGCTTATCCAGTGGAACTCTGAAATCCTCCCTGACTTTCTAAATAAAAGCCTCTCACAACAGAGTTGTCCTTTGGGGGGTATAAGTAGAAAAAGAAAAAAGCTGTATGTGTGTGTGTGTGAGTGAGAGACATGTCCAGGATCCAGGAGGCAGGCAGAGAGCAAGAAGCCATGTGCCTCACTCTTTTTGTTGCTATTGTTCTTGCTTTTCACATTTTATTTTAAGAAGCTTTGTGGCCAGAAGGCTGTGTAGTCACCTAGGGAATGGTAAGCACAGTGTAGAGTGGTCAGTATTTTAAAGGGCCTTTTCTGTTATGAGAAGTAGGAAGAGTGGATATGATGGATGAATTTGGGGAATGCTAGTAAAATGCCCTTGGAAGCTGAAAATGTTCAAACCAGTTTGCTGATCACACCTACCTTTAGGGTTCAGTAGAGCTTCTCCGATTTGCTCGACAGGATAGTCCAACACAAAGCCATTAGAAGCAAAGGAAAAACTGAAAAGATGAATTGCCTTAAGGAACTTAAATAGAACAATAAAGTCTCAAATATTGTATCATAGGCCTTCATTTCTGAAAGCCCTCAAACCACCATTTACCTAAAATGAGAGAGACTGAAACTCTGGAGTTTCTTATTAACAACTTAAAGGCAAATTCAGACCCCTTTATACATTTACAAAATCATTTAGGACTTTGACTCAGAGATGGAGCCCTGTGTGATTCCTTCTCTTGTTAGTATTGAAGACCTGATTTAGAAACAGCACAATAAAACTAACTCAAATCCCCAAAGCACAAAATGCAGAAGCAGACATTTATTTCTTCTTCAATATAGGGGAGATTTTCTATAATTTAACTTCTGATTAGAAAACTTCTTACATTGGAAAATTTCAGCAATGAAATTTCAGTAATAAGCCAAATGCAGGTCTGCTTGAGGTCAAATGAAATTTAGATGAAAAGTCTAGGATTATCAAAAAGAATGAGGGAACTTCAAGTTTCTGTACATTCAAGGTCAATGGGTTGGATTCTTTCATTTTTGATTTTTATGGCAGCACATAATTTCTGTTTCTAGTTGGCTCACTACTTTTTTTTTTTAAGCCATAAATTTTGGGTTATGATAGTAAACTTCACTTGTCATCAAGCCTGTTCGTCTCCCTGTCTGAATGTTTCTATAGTACCTGTCACTTTAGCATGCCAGGGATTATTTCCTTTTATAAAAAATAATAATAAATGTAAACTGATCTTTTGATGTTCTGGTAATATTTGATAGCAAGATATATTAATCCAGTTATCTAACTGAGAAACTGAGGCATAAAGACATAAGACAATAGTCAACAGTTCACATTGAACTTGTCCTCCACTGAAATAGGAAGGAATGAAATACTCAATAATCATCTACTTCCCCATGTATTTTCTCATTTAATTAACAGCACATACTCTTTGTACTAATTGTTGGAAAATCATCCTAGTAATGCCTGTCTATATTGTTGCCTTGCATTCTGATGTCGTTACTGTACCTTTATCATCCACGCTTTCTAATAAGATTGTGAATTATTTAACTAAGGGCAGAGATAGTGATTTGGACTGGTGTATCTCTGTCATAGTGCCTAGCATACATACTTGAACACAATCCAATTCAAATAATTGTGATAAGGGATGCCCACTGGAGCAGTTGCTGGAGACCTCTGGTTTTTATTCAAGGGGCCTCCCTTGTTCTGTGCCTTTACAAAGGGGTAAGTTGGGGCTGAGGGGATTTGGGGAAATCCAGAGAGCATTCCCACTTTGCAAGATTTTCCTGAGATGGATGGTTTCTGCATTGTTCCTCTTGTGGGAGCCTTACCTTTTATTCATTCCATATTGAATAAAAGGAAGGACTCTACAGATGGGATTTATGGCTGAAAGCTTCCTTAATTATAGGCTAGTATAATAAGTCCTTCCACTATCTTAATGATTGGGGAATTAAGAAGCTCTTTAATAGAAATTGACAGGATCCATTGTCATTGTGAAGAAGGTTCTGTTATGGTCTTGAGTACGCTGCCAACCATCCCAGGATTTAGGGTTCCCCAAAGGCTCATTAACATCTCAGACCATAAGGTCCCCAAAGGAGGCACTAATGGTCCACCTCGTTATGATCTGAGGATAATGACTGCATGACATCCGTATCCATTGAGATGATAATGGCTCTGTAAAAACTGTTATGATGTCAGCAGCGGAAAAAAATACCTAATTTGCACTTTATAATCTTTGGTTTCTAATATGCCATGGTATCTAAATTATACTAAAATTATTTTACAAATCTGGCTTAATAGAGGCATTGCATATGATGCTCTGAAAAAAAATCAAGATCCTCTGTTAAAACAGCTGTTATCACCCTTATATTACTGTATAAATGAAGGGTAAGATTAGTAATGCTCTCATAGTAAAAAACTTATGAGTAATGAAATAAAAAACAAAGACTTAAATTCCCCTAATTTACATATTCATTTACTCCTGGGAATGAAAAGAAGTTCTGTTTTTAGAATGCCCCCAAACAGCAAAGAAAAGCCCATAGTAATAATAATACTAAGAGCAGTGGTTGTCAGCCCACACTGAGTACTTAAGCATCATGCCCTATGCCAAGTAACTTTCCTGCATCCTCTCATTTTCATCCTTGCCAAAACATCTCTGAGATGGGCATCACCATCACCTTCACCAAACAGAAGAGAACAGAAAAGTACAGAGTGGTTAAGGATCTCGTCCATGGTCATCCAGGCAGGCGCAGTCCGCAGTCAAGGTGGGGTTGGAATTCATTCGGTCTGGCGTGCCCCAATTATCAGGTGTGTGTGTGTGAGGAAGAGTTATGATATCTGAATCAGGAGGAATAGGCTCATGTTGGGCCACTAACTAACTGCGTAAACTTGGAAAAATTATTTTACCTTTCAGGACTTTGTGGCTAGTCAATGTGGAAAGCATTTTTCAATTCCAACATTTTTACTGACAAGGATGTCACAGTAGCAGAGCTGACATTGTAATGTTTATATCATTCCCACCATAGCTACCATTATTCGTTAGTAGTAATATCATTGTTTTCCCATTATAATCCAGATGAGCCAAACGGTTTTTCTCTGTGGTGGCAAATTGTAGATTTGAACATAACCTCACTGTATATAGGAAGCATATGGGAAAAGCATCCTCCATTATTGTTTAACTCTGTAAAGTATATTAAAAAACATTTTTTCCAATCAATTTCTATTGGACTCTAAACAAGGGGAAAATGGAGATGAGTGTAAATAAAAATCTATTAGTCAGTGTAAGTATTACCAGTTTATAGCTCTAAGCATTTCCCTGAGTATAAACATAAGAAAACAAATTAGTATTTTAAAGAGATGTCTCTTTTGCATTATATTTAGTAACATATGAGCATAAAAAGAGTAATCTTATAATAAAACAAAAGGCTATAGATACTTTCAGCCTTAAACCTAGCTTTTTGTTGTAGCTCAGGCTGCAATACCCACATCTTGCCACTAGAGGGGTGAATTGTTCCTAATGAATAAGAGACCTTAGAGTTTGGGGAGGGGACAGCGGATGGCTGATAACATTGATATTCTGGACTCCAAAAATATACTTGGAATGGCTTTTACTATAACATTCATACTCAGGGAAGCTGGCTCTAGGATACAAAGTTCTCAAAGAGAATTCTCAAAAAGAGATTTTAAATATCAAGGCCTAATGGGAATAATCTATTTTGATATGAAATTATTTAGGCTAGGGATGGAATTTGACCATTGTACCCAAGATGTAGCACAAAAAAAAGGTAACGTGGCTGCATGATGACACGGAAGCTGGGGAGTGCCAAGGCCCTATACAGTAACTGAGCATCTGAGCACATGTTCACTGAGGACCTCAAAGCATGTGTGGCTTCTGCAGTTTTGTAGCAAAAGAGTCATTATAATTTTATGCAAACATAATTAGGAAAACAGTAAAATCAGGAATATAGTCCAAGATTCTCTACTTTGTTTTTGAAAGGGAGGAGATGTACTACTGCAAATAAATCTTCCTTTGCTGCAGAGTTTAAATCTTATTTGCTACTCTGTGCTCCAGTGACAATCAGCCTTTGACTGCAGCAGCCAAAAGGCTGAGGAATAGCAGTGCCATAAGCTAAAGGGCTGGCCAGAAATGTGTATTTGTGTATCCTGACAACTACTCTTAAAAAAGTAAAAGCCAAAAATTGGTTTCTAATATTCTGGCAAAAGCACAATTGCTTTAAATAAATTTCAAGGTATCTTCAGCCCAGTGTTCTACGTTGGCTTTATATGCACAGAATGTAGACATCATTTGACACTCTGCTGTTGAAAGAGATGCAAAGATATAAAAATTAATAGAAAGAAGACAGTTCAAAGGAAGCATGTTATTAAAAAAAAAAAGACAGTTCAAATGTTAGAATTTGTTCCCTAGTAGTTCCCAGATTTCACGAGCTTTTCTAAGGATCCTTTTCTAAGGAAACTTCACAGAGAACGCTCTTTCAGTACACAGCCCTTTCTGTTTGTGGCGTGGGACGGTTTTGGATACATAAAGAAATGATAGCTGGCAGTGGGATAGCTTTTAAATTCGCAAAAAAACAAAAAACAAAACAAAACAAAAAACCAGACACAGACACACACAGGCACGGTATATTCTCATTTGCATAGTTTTTCTTTTTTTAAATTCCCCTACTCGTTAAAATTCATTTGAACCCCAAAAATCAATACCTGTGAAACTTTTTGGTCATTCACAGACAACACAAAGCGTGATGGAAATTCCCACCGCCAATGTTTTGAGCTAAATCTAACAAGCTGAAGCTCTGCCCTCTCGTTTCAGCTCTCACATTGTAGACAGGTGTCCTTATTGTGGTCCATTTAGGCCTACGTTTTCACATGTTTGTGCTTTTTGTTGTTGTCGTTATTTTACCATTTAAAGTGGTCTCCAGGCATAAAACTGAAGTGCAAGAAGGCTGTGATGTGTTTTATGAAGAAAAGCCATGTGTTAGATGAGCTAGGTTCAGGAAGGAGTTACAGTGCTGTTGGCAATGAGCTCAGTGTTAATGATTCAACAGTGATATTAAGTAAGGTGTTTTTAAGCAGAAAATACATAAAATGTGGTTATATATTGATGTATGGACAAAAAATATTGTGACCAAAGGCTCTTAGGAACCTAACTCTGCATTTCTCTTAGGAACAGGTGTGCAGTATTCATTAATTCAGTGTTTGCGGAGACTTTATAGAATATAGCTACTGTGAATAATGAGAATCACCTGGATAGATAGATGGATGGATGGATAGATAGATAGATGAGGAAAAGTG
>NW_006441953.1:20142487-20161504 GCF_000325575.1 Pteropus alecto | reverse complement strand
AGATGGATAGAGGAGGAAAAGTGAGACAGAGGGGGGGAGAGAGAGAGAGAGAGAGAGAGGGAGGGAGGGAGGGAGGGAGGGAGGGGAGAAGAGAAAGGTAGGGAGAGTGAGAACACTGAAAAGAATAATAAATGTGAATATTAAAATATTATTAAATGGCTTTTGTTTGAGGATATTCATCTCTGCTGACAAAGGCATTTATTTTGTATTTGCATTAAAATGAAATTCAATTAAAATGAAATTCAAATACTCCACAACCACAGGAGAAGAAAGAAACAACAAAGGTAGTTTGGAATCATCAGCAGCAGTTTAAGGGCCGTTTTATAGCTGACTATGAAGGAAGTTTCTTAAATATGAGTAGCAAAATGTCAGCACAGAAGAAAGAAGCTGAAATACATAAGCTATTCTAAAAAAATGAAGATTTGGTACAATAAGTGTATGTCAGCCAATCGTGTAGACTTGAGATCTGGATGGCCTTAGATTCTGTTCCAGATCCTCTAATTACTGAAAAAAATGATCTTGGGTGATTAATATAAAATCTTTAACCTTGGTTTATTCACCTAAAAAATGGAAATAACACACCTAGCATAATAATTATTTTATCCATGAGTATTATTTCCCTTCATTCCTTTTTCCTAATGTGTTTTTTTCATGTCTCATATTTGAATAAAAATGAGACCACTGTTTAATAAATTTTTGTTTAGGATCAGTCATTGCAGGCCTCAGCGATTCTTTATAATTCCTACGTGGGTCCTTTGTCAGCTCTTGTACCCATTTCCTGCAATAGCTAGCTCTTTGTACTTATCAGCCTTGCTACTTCAAGTGTATTGAGTTGAGGAAGATTCTAAACTAAGTTGGAGCACGACAAGAAACTGATCTATGGTAAATTGCCATGAGTATCATTGGCACAAGAATGCATTTTGGTAGTGCTTTGTCACACGGTTGGCCTTTCTCTCCTTGCCACTGTTTCAGTCTGCTAATGGGACTCCAGGTCCTCTCCCTGCCCCTTAAATGTTGGCATGCCCCAGCGACACATACGAACGATGTGAGTTTTCAGTTCACGTTGTCTCCAAGCTGACTGCATCCTCTCTGGCATTAACTTCCTTGCGTGAGGATGATTCAGTTTCTGCAGTCTTAGACATAGCCTTTCTACCTCTGAGGCTGGACCTCTAGTTCCGTTTGAAGTTCCCACAGGCATGTGATCCTCAACCTGTTCAAAACTGCATTCACAATTTGACTTTCTCAATTTGTCTTTTCCCCTCTGACTACCGCCTCAGTGGATGACATAACCATCAAGTGACTCAATCACCAGTGCCAGACACCCGGAGTCATTCTCAAATTCTAGCTCTCCCATTACCCTGCATAGTCAGTCGCTGAAAAAGCCCTGTTGATTTGACCCATTCATTATCTCTGAGATCTGTCCTCTCTTTTCTATTTCTTTGCCAATAACTTAGTTCAGATTCTTATCGGTTCTTTCCCGGATTATGCCATAAGTTTCAAATGGGTCTCCCAGCGTTTTATCTTGATCCCTGCAATTCATTCTCCCTGGTGCCGTCAAATGTGAATCTTTCTGAAACAGACATCTGGTCATATCACTGCTCTGCTTAACTTCCCACAATGTCTCTGTATTGCTCTCGCATAAGGAAACATCTCTTTGGCTTAGCTTAGAGTCTTTCTGCTCTGTTTTTTTGCCCACCTCTCCAGCCTTTCTTATCATTGGCCCCATTATGCTCACTCTTTTATTCTAGGTACATTTAACAACTTCCAGGTCCTTAAACACAATAACGTGCTATCTTATGTCTCCAACACTTTATACTTGCAGTTCTCCCTTTCTAGAAACTTCCATCTTTTTCTTGTTTAGCCAACCTCTTCATGTTTTTAAAAATTCAACTCAAATACCACCTACTCCAGGAAATCATCTTTGAACAAAGCCCCTTACAATTAAATACTCTGTATTTAAGTATTTCCATAATTTACCATTCTTAACTTCTTTATAGCACTTAACACATTATTTTGTAATGACCTGTTCATGTGTCCGTTTCTGTGTCCATTTGAGTTCATCTAGAAAAAAATCCTGACACAAAGAGTCAAGTGAAATACCTTATCACAGAGCCCAGGGAACTCTGATAGGGAAGTGGAGAAATTAGTCAGAGGAAGGAAGAAAGCTAATAAAGCCTGCATCATCATACACGTTACCATTTTGGCAACTGGAAGATAAATCATCTGAGGAACTCTGCGAATCAGTGTCAGACATGTGCCTCAGAATCGTTTTAACTGAAGGGTGAGGGAGCCATCTACACATCAATACCCATTCACTGGTTTGAGGGGCTGCTGCTAATGGAGTGAGGGTATTGGTGGGGAGGATATAATTCCTGGGCACCTCCAGCCTGCTGTGTACACAAATCCTTAGCAAAAACATGAAGATGCTATGAGTTAGAAGTCAGGCTGGCATGCACAGAAATGTGAGGCCTGAAAGCATATGGACAGATAACTGACAGCCAAAGCAAACGTCTCACCCAGTTATAGAATAATCTACTTTAGAACTGGGGCCAGATAATTGAATGTTTAAAGTTATAATATTAACTTTCCAAAAATAGCACATGTAATAAAATTTAAGTAAAGATTTTAACCCAGTTTTGTATGACTTCAAATTCTGTACTCCTTTGCCCATACCAGACAGGCACCCATTCCAACACTAAAAAAGAGAGCATAAGAATGACAAGTGTCGAGGCAAGCTCATATAAAATGGGTATACTGAGTGCTTTAGGAGTATGAAAATATGCTTGGAGAATTCCAGTTCAGCTAAATTAGATGCAAAGAACTAGGCTTTTTTCCCCGCCGTGGGATCACAAAGAATAAGAGACTGCCTCAGCTTCCAGTGTTTAACAACCATTTGTGCATATTTGTATCTGTATATATGAAGTGTCGAGGCAAGCTCATATAAAATGGGTATACTGAGTGCTTTAGGAGTATGAAAATACGCTTGGAGAATTCCAGTTCAGCTAAATTAGATGCAAAGAACTAGGCTTTTTTCCCCGCCGTGGGATCACAAAGAATAAGAGACTGCCTCAGCTTCCAGTATTTAACAACCATTTGTGCATATTTGCATTTGTATATATGAGTGTGTGTGTGTGTGTGTGTATGTGTGTTTATGTGTTTGTGTCCACGCACACATGCACGTGTGTGTGGAGTGGTAGAGTAGGCAGAAATGCCACTACAAGAATATTTTCAAGAAAAGGATGCCCACTCCACCAACCTGATTTGGTCATAAACATTTTCCTAGAATGAAATTCTTTCTCAGGGATAAACACCAATATAGTGAAAAGAGCAATTTATCAGGTATTGAAGCTGTGGATTCTACGCCTGGCATTACATCAGGGTCATCGTGTGACCTAGGACTGTAGGATTTTCCTGGCCTCTGCCTCCTTGTCTGTGGAATGGAGTGGTGGTAAAGGGACTTTATTATTTGAGGAACCCCTTCCAAATTTATAAGGCCCATTCCAGATTTATAATTGCCTTGCCATGCAAGCCAGGCAGTTTCAAATAAATATTCTTTTATTTCTTTTTCTCCAAATGAGTTCTGTGATGGTTTCATATTTACTTTTAAAAAGAATCTTTGCACTTTCTTTGTGATGACTAAAAGTAACTCATTGATATTCCAAACAGGACATTTGTTAAGCCTTTATTTCACAATATGACCCCTTACACATTAATAGTCAGAAAGCTAAGACTTAAATAAATAGAAATTACTGTTTGTCCCAAGGATTAAAAGAGAACAAGTTTGTTATTGTCAAATAGTTTTCACAAAGAATATTAGAAGGCCATGCACAGGCTTTATAATGAGACAGAACACATTCAATTTCTAAATTAAGGCCTCAGAAGAGAAAGTATTATATATAAATAATATAAATAAAAAAGTACATATATTAATTTAGAATCAATTATGTATATATGCATATATACACATAGTATATAAAGTATTTAAATAAAATAATATACATATATGCAAATAAATACACCTAAAAAGATGAATATTTTGGAGGCTCAAATATGGTGCCTTATATATGTCTGGTTCATTTCAAACCATAAAATAGTTACAAATATCTAGTAGCCTCACAAAAAGTATTGTTGATTATTAATTGATTTTGTTTGATGTTGAGACCAAAACACACATATACACACACACACAAAACCCCTTTGTATAATAAGTTTATAACCTATTAGTTTCTCAGCATATTAAGTTAAAACAACTCAAAAATAAAAAAACAACAACAACAACAACATAGAAATAGTCCCAGAGTATAAGAGAGGACATATATGTGATTATAAATATTGAAGTGTAATGCCAATTAAAGAGAACTCTTCCATTTCATTATTATCCTTTCCACTAATTCATATATTAAAGATGTTAAGTTTGTTCTCATGTAAGAGCTAGTCTTATGCAAGGTCCACCTCCCAAACTGTTTTCTGAAGCCTGCTTTGCTTTCTCAGAAATGCTCAATAATTATTATGTTTTAATTGTAGTAGGAGGTCCCAGCTGGAGGCTACCTGTGTTTCTGCATGATAAACTGATGTGCAGAGTTCATCCTCAGAAGCTGATAGGTATTTGGTTTTTCCTGTCTGGGAGAAAGAAAGTTTGGGAGAATATAAAAATGACTCCTTGAGGCGCTAATTTCTACCTTGAACCCTAGAATCGTGTTAAAGCCTTGGGAGAGGAGAAAGTCTCAGGCAATCTTTTCACATGCTACTTTCTCTATCAAGAAGCCCCTTCTATCAAATCTTCTCTTGGGTAAAATTATGCATAATTCAGGTTTAAGCTTCCCAAGGGAAGCATTTCCTTAAACCCTTCCCAGCCACCAACCAGAATAAGGAGTTCTGTTGTTCACTCTATAACTTCCTTTATGTCTTCATGACACTCATCACATTAATAGTTGACTGTTGGGTTTTGCTCCAAGACAATAGCAACCATGCTTGTTCCCTGGTATGTCTTCAGTACCCAATGTGATTTTAAACTATGTTTGTTGAATGAACGATGAATGGTCCAACCTCTTGCCCAAAGAAGAAAGACTATAATGTGAATATTGAACTAATCTTTGACCATTTCAAAAACAAGGTACCCACCAATTTGTAAGTAGGTCATTTTGATTTTGAATATTTTATAATATTAGAAAGCAAAGGAAAATATAAAACAAGACTACAAAAAATAAATTTTGTAACATTTTCATTGGCAAAAAATAAAAAGTCATATAATACCAAGTGTAAGATAATAAATCAATGTGATCTCACACACATCGCTTGTATAGACTTATTAGAAAACAAGGTGGCATGATCACTTATGGCTAAGTAATTCCACTCATATATAGACCCAGGAGAAATACATTTACCATAAAAGACATGTACAAGAATATCTGTAAGAAGCATTGTTCAACTTCAGTTGGATCATACATTCATAAGTTTTCATTGTAATGCTACTATATTTGGTTTAATGAATGTGTGTGTGAATAGATAAATAAAAAAACAAATGAGCAAGCAAGCAAATGAGGACCTTGTATATACCAATTGTTACAATCCACAATGAAACAAGGTTTATGATTAGCTTAAATTTTGTGTACCTGAAATCTTAGGGTAAATTAGAAGTGATGAGGTATTCGTTTTGTTTGTTTGTTTGTTTTTTACTTTAATTGCCAAATTTTGATTATTTTTCTGATAAAAAAACCAAGGTCAAATACCAACCTGGTATCCAATGATCATCTTTAAAATAAATAGAACAATTCCTGAAACATAGTATTTACTCTGTATTTTTTTGGTTCATTCATTCTAGCTCATTCTAGAGATATTTACTGAGCATCTACTGAACCATATTTAGTATACTGTTATTGAGAAATTTATAAACCCAATTCCTAAGACACAAACTAAGGTTCAATCCCAAGATAGAGGCAAACCAACAATTATTATCATGATAAATGCTTCAAAAGTATAAACAACGCATATCTACTGTGGGAGAATTCTAAACACTTCCAAAGTGGAAGTTCAAATACTAAAATTAATCTTGGTTATCTGAGGAAACTTCTTTGGTGAAAGGACATCTGAACTGAGACCTGAAGAATATGTAAAATGCATTTAGGTGAAAAGGAAAGTATCCAGGTAAATAAAGAGAACATTAGAATACCCGAGAATGAGAGAATGACTCATTAAATAAAATAAATCTGGAATGACTAGAGATAGTAAAAATAGTAAGGAACACAACTGGTGAGGTCGGCATAGTCATATTGATAAAAGCTTTGAAAATCATGTTATAAAATCTAAACCACACCCCAGGATAAATGGAATTTTATTCAAGTTATACAGCAGGAGTATGGTAAAAATAGGTTTCTACTTCTTAAAGGTCATGGTTTCTGTAGGTGTGGAAAAAATTAGAGGAGGGGCAGGAGTAGAGGATGGGAGACAAGTTAGGAGGCTATTTCACTAGGCTGTTTCATGAGAAGAATAACAGATACTTTGACTTAGGTGTTTGTGATGGAGACAAAAAAAAGTAGTCAACTTTGAGAAAGATAGTAAAGGGAGAATACATAGAACTTGGCTTTTGATTAAGATTTTTATTTACTTTTGTTGTACTCTTATTGTTTTAGTCTGATGTACCCACATGTTTCTTATTCATTATGCTTAAGATTCACTGGGTCGCAGTATATTAGTCAGGATAGTTTAATCAGTTCCTTCAAACTCATTTTATTTAAAATAGTATGCCTCCTGTTCCTCTTTTTCCACTTCGATGCTCCCACAGCTGTTTTTTTTTTTTCGCCAGACCCCCAAGCCCCATTCTCTTAGCTAAGTCTACTAGAGTAAGCTCAGTTCTGCCACATGGTCTTTGAGGTTATCTGGATTGAGACACTATGTATTTCCAGAAACCTAAGCTCTACCATCCAATGGAAATCAGAATTAAGTCATATTTCCTAGTCTTAGGATCAATATGTCACTGCTAATCAGAGAACATTAAAGATATTCTTACCTCATAAACTAACCCAAAACATTAAGTTTTCTCCTCACATTCTTTGGTAATACTGAGTAGGGTTGCAAGGGGAGGCACCTCCTTTATGCCAACAAGGACTATTGGTATTGACAGAGGGAGTGACAACAATATAAGAAATCAGAGCAATGTCACATTACAGCAGCAATGTCAAGGTCAAGTCACAAGGCAAAAAAGCAGCAGATTCAGGGTAGCAGGTAGGGATGAGGTTGGCACTAGTAGCTTTATCAGAATTTGAATGGCTGCCAAGGAAATCACATGAGATACTTGGGACTCTGCCTGAAGAGGAGAGGGAGTTAGAATGCTTATCTCTTTAGAAATTATGTAGAATGGAAACTCAGGGTCATAGACCATATTTATGACCATCACAGATGTTCTCTTTCAAGCTGGAATAGTAAGAGTTATCTAAATATTGCTAAAGTACAGTCAATATTTAATACCTAAATATTACTAAAGTATAATTTATATTGTAATATAAATAAATAGAATAATACAAATAGGTGCTATAAGACTATAGAGGGCTGGGGATGTAGTGTATGGGTCTCTGAGAATAGGGAAAATTGATATATTTTAGCCATTTCAAGGTGTAATGTGAAGAATTAAATTACCCACATATGAAAGAACTTGATGTAGGATTCCTCACACTGACACAATTTTAAATGGCTATTCAAAATAGGATTTTTCTAAAACACCAGTATTAGGATCATTATTCTGTAGTGGCAAAAAAAAAATTGAAACGAAACAGATAAAAAGAACCTCAACAACAAGAAATCAAAATCTCAGTGTCTAAACTCAGCAAAGTTTATTTCTCACCCAGGCAAAGTCCACTGCAAGTCCTGTACCTTTTTAGGGTCAGCCTTTCACAATTCAACATTGTTTTCATTTCTCCCAAGGATGTATATACTATCATCATTCTAGATGCATATTAGAGAGGTCAATTTGCTTTTACAGAGAAGGGCTTAATTGTCTCTTGTGGACTCAACTGAACAGCAGCTGTTTTCCACTTACTAAGGCAGCCATCAGGCTAAGGAGGACTCCATCATCCTAGACCTAAATCATCTAGAATATATAATCTATTCAGTCAACATTGTAGGGGAAGGGACAGCTGGGAGATGTTGGCCAGCTCTTTTACATTTCTGCACAGAAATGCTATGTCATATCTGACCATAGCCACTGGCCAGATCTAGTCTCAT
Organism: Pteropus alecto; assembly: GCF_000325575.1. Taxonomy (NCBI): domain Eukaryota; kingdom Metazoa; phylum Chordata; class Mammalia; order Chiroptera; family Pteropodidae; genus Pteropus; species Pteropus alecto. The sequence continues at coordinate 20,153,287 of NW_006441953.1, read as the reverse complement.
GGTTTCCTCCAATTGCATAATGGCTGAGAATTAGAATGAGTGGATAACCAGATATTTGTGGACATTAGTAATGGCTACCAAAACAAATTATTCAGATGGTCAAGAAATAATAAAGTCTGGTTTTGATTTGGGGAGGGAAAAATATCAGACATTGAAAGCTTTTCAAAAGAATCATGAGAAATAAATTCTTTAAAGATAAATTGATTTCCCTAAGAACAGAAAGAAGGCAGTCTTAGGATTTAAACTGTATACTGGAAACAAGTAATATTCTTGTAAACTATTAAAAATGCTTTGTGACACAAGATTTTGAGAATTAGTATATAATTGTCAGTTTAAAAATATATTCCTTGGAGAGCTACTAATCAACGAGCATAAAGTTTCAGTTAAGCATGCAGAGTAAGTTCTAGAGACCTGAACAGCATTTTACCTGTAGTCGACAATGCATATAGTACACTTAAGATTTGCTGAGGGTAGATCTCATGTTAAGTGTTCTTACAACAATATCATCAACAACAGAAACAACAGTAAACAATGGCAGAGTAGATGCCAGAATATTGTCAATGGTTATTCCTCGAATCATAATATAATTCTTTTGTTTTTTTTGTCCCTTTGTATTTTCTAAATTTTCGACAATGTGCATGTATTAGTACACATATAATGTATATCCCTATGTGTACTACTACAATGTATATACATTTCTATAATGTTATTGTATTACTTTTGCAAAGTAAAACATATTCAAAAAATAAAAATAAAAATATATTCATGATCTAAAGAATAGATATGTGCAAAATCTTTAAAAATATATTTTAAATGTTGCTTTTATTTTAAAAACTTAAAAATGACATTGATATTCATTAGAAAACATGAACATTAGAAAAATCTAAAGTGAAAATAGCCTTCAGATTTGATCATGTTATGTGACAATTCCATTTTTAAAATATGGAAAATTTAGATTTGTGTATGCGATTTACCTGAGATCATACAATGATCACATGACAAAGCCTGATGAAAATATCAGTTGATTCTGATACAACGATCTTTGCTCTTTCATTATATCATAATATGTGCATAGAGTAAAGGGAAATTTGGAATTATTTTTGTAATTAAAAAACTGTGCTCAAATGTAAAAAGGAATGTACACAGGAATATGGGCTTCGAAATTTTTAATACTGTATTTAAGTCAAATAGATTCACACTTTCATATATTCCTTATGACTAAGAGGCATAATGAGATATATAGAAATCAGACACAAAACATTCCTTATTTGTCGAGTTCAAAGTTTTAGAAGGAAGATACTTTTAAGAGAGTTAAAGATATGGGTGTGGGGGAGAGAGGTAGGAGAGACTGGTGTCTGTAAACTATAGAGTGTAAAAAGCATTTGAGCTTTTGAAAATTGTGAACATGTTAGCTTGATTTGAGCAGTCTACTTATGAGAGCCATTAAAAGAAAAAAAAATTTGATGAGATAGGAATTTGGGAACCTTTGGTGAAACAGAAAAAGGAGTCACTGTGACTCATGAAAAAGGGGAATGCTGTGTTGCTGGAAAATTATTCCAGCAAGAGTTTAAAAAATAGATTGAACAGAGACAGGGAAGACATATTCTATCAATTAGAATATTTTTGGTCAGATATAACAAAAATCCCAATATTAACTCATTTAAATGAAATAGAATTTCTTGGATCATATTTTCTTTCAAATCTTATTCTGGCTACACAATCAATGACCAGCACCTGGTTTCTCTCTTTCCATTTTTTTTTCTCCATTTATTTAGTTTTATATCCAGGTTTAGCAATGACATTTCCTCATGGTCCCAAGATGGCTGCCTGTACCTCTAGGGTTTACACACTTTGTATACCTGCAGACCAGCAGAATGCATCTCTTCTCTCAACCATGGAACCAAAGTCTTGAATTTTATTTTGTTTGGATCTTAAGTCATGTACTCATCCCTGAAACAATTTTGCTGTGGCCAGATGGCTAAGAATTCACAAGACCAACTTCTAAGACAGGAAAGAAGTCTGTTTCTGAAAGATGTGGGCTATGAGGTGGAAAAATTAACCCCTGAGCCCAATGTAGGATGCTCTACCAAGAACAGGGGAATGGATGCTATACAACCCAAGGTGGCAAATGTCAGTAGTGCAGTAGTACTGTGATGAGGACCTAGACTATGATGGGGAAAATGAGAAGACAGCGATAAATTATGCACTGGTTTTGATAATGACTTGAAATAGGGAGTAACGAAGAAACTGAACTTACTATTTAATGAAAGCATTTGAAGCAGAAAAGGTAAGGAAGATGGCCAGGTTTATTTGGAGACTATCAGATATGTTACCTTGAAGACTCTTGAACAAAAGAGTGAGAGCTGGTAGCAGAAAGGCTCCCACTGCCGTATCATTATTAAAATTAAATAACAATTTTCTAATTAATTGCAGTTTGCAAGCGACAGGTTTTGGAAACTTTTTAATAGAAATCGTTATAAAAATAAATTATTTGACTTCCTAAGAAGAGTGTATTTGGGTATACTTTAAAATTTTCTCCAGGAAAATTCAGGACTGCCACTTCTTAGAGAATAGGATATTCTGTTCCTAAGAGATAGGATATTCTCTACCCAGTATTTGTTTGTTTTCCTTTTATTCTTTCTCACTAACATGCACCAGTTTCTCTTTTTGCACCTGTCTCATGCAGTACCCTACTCTCCTAATTTTCTGCCTCTAATCTGCTACACTGGGAAAAAAGACAGAGACATGCTTGTTGAAATGTTCTCTTATGCAAATCAATAGACAGCGAAACAGAGTCCAAGGAACTGGGTTTAGAGTTGAGGCTATGAGGCAGCTACCATGAGAGCTTTGAGCTATCTTAGGCATGCTCTGGACTGAAGCCTGCAGTTGAAGGTTTAGATCCCTTAAGACTTCTGTTCAGTTAAGAGAGATATTGAACTGAGTTAACTGCCATAAACTGTAAGGCTTCCTATAAAATAGTAATTACTTTTATGTTGGGTGGGCATGGAAAATTGGATGTAGGACATATTAATTTTGAAATACTTTTAAGTCCTCCAAAGTGAAGATATAGTGATATTCCAGAGAAAAGGAAAAGGAAAAACTATGGGAAACAAGAAAATACTGTTGATATGCAGACAACTACCTTTAAAATTTGTGATACCCAAGGCGCCATTTTCTCTGATCTATGTAAATGTAGTATTTACAAATAATTCATTAGTACAGAAATTAGAACAAAGGCAGGCGATGGAGTTATTTCGTGGAGAGATTTAATGCCAACTGCATATTAAGCCCCCTCTCTCAACTATATTCCCCTAAAATGCCGCTCCCTTTACCTGGTCTCCTGCGCTTACCAGACACACCCATCCAATCACACAGTAATTCTTGAATTTCAAAGTGAGTCAGAATCATCTGGAAAGCTTGTTAATAACACAGACACAGGGCGCCCTGCAGAGCTACTCTGGGGCTGGGGGCATATAGTTGCACTTTGAAGTTTCCCAGGAGAATCTACTTAAATAATTCATTCATTAAATCATTCATTCAACAAATATTTATTAAGCATTTAATGTGTGCCAGAATACTGTAATAAAGCAAACACAGCTCCCTCCTTTTATAGAGTTTATGCTTGGGTGGCAGAGGAGGTGGAAGTGACGGACAATAAAAAATATAAATACCAAAACAATATTGTGTATTTGAAAGTCATAAGTGTCATGGTGCAAATGAGAGCTTGAACATGGCCTTGCATCCAAGTTTACCCACATTAAATGGTATTTTGCCATCAGTGGGGTAGTCCTGAGCAGGAATTTTATATTCTTGTGTGACAGGTATAAAATTCACCGTCACAATATTCTATAAGTGCAAAGTGCAAAGACTTACTTTTATTTCTCTATAACTGAAATAAACTTGAGTTTTCAAGGCTCTATTTCTCCCGCTGACTGAAAACTGAATCTTGTCAATTCAAGGTCAATTTGGGAGCCTTCATTTTAAATATAGTCTCTGATTTAGGATTCTTCTCTCCTCTTTCTGTAAACGCTGTAGCTGGTTTTACCTGTTGTCCTGGCAAAAAAAGGTGGGTAAGTTTGGTCTTGGTTGTCTCTGCATCCGGCCTGCTGCTGGTGATCTGTGCTCTCTGCACTAGTCAAGCTCGGTGAGGAGCTCACTGTCTCTCTCTGCTGGCTGGGCTCCAGCTCAGGCTGACACTGTTGACTCTGATTCTTCTGGTACCGCGTCTGAGTTTTTCATCTCAAACCTTATCATAACAACCCCGTGGAGGATCCACTGACTCACTTTTACACCATCCCTGCCACCCTGGACATGTGGAAACTTTCGTTAAATCCTTCCCTCAGAGAAAGCATTCTTGTTAAAATATAGATAGATAGATAGATAGATAGATTTTATATATCTATCTATCTATATATATATCGGTGATAATTTAACCACAACATAGGAAAGAATAATACTTGGAGAATAATCTTTTAAAAAATACCTTAATAAATGGTCCGAGTTAGAGATATTGATACCTGGAATGTCCTATGGGGTGTATTACAAAGTCGGCCAGGCTCTGCTTTGTGAAGGGGTCTCATGCAAATTTGGCGCTGTTCGTGAGACCGTACCATTTTGTTTTCTTGGAGATGACATCACCCGATGCTGTTGAAGACAGCCTAAATTTAAAGTTTATTTTATGTTTCGGGCATGAATAATTTTCAGTCCTTAAAAAAAAAAAAAAGAAAAAAAAGAAAGAAAAAGAAAAAGAAATCTATGTTACATTTTCGGGATCTATCGATAAGTATAGATTATGTGCTAATATAAATAGACAAAATTATCTTTATTATTTTTCTTCAGATGAATATAGCTAATGAATAAATATAATAGGAAAGGCAAATGGATTTAGATATATGTTAAATCAAATTACTTAAAGCCAGGATGTTTTTTTCTTTTTTTTTCATCATTTTGATGCTTTATCTGAGCTGAGAGTTCTGTAAAGGTTTATACTCATATCATAAACAGTTGCCTGAGATGAAAGGTTGTCTGTGAGTTGTTATAATTCACATCTGTATTTTGTAATCCTCTCATAAAATCAAGTAATGCTTGTTCTTGACCACCTAGTTCAGCAGTTTTCATAATATAGTCTGGGGAAACCTGTGGGTCTCCGACTCTTTCAAGAGCGCTATGAGGTTGGGCCTGCTGAGACACTTTTCATACTCTCTTCAAGCTCTACGATAATTTTCTAAACCTCAATGAATCTGAGTTTCCATATTTTTTTGTCTTGGAGTTTTCAAGACAAGTCATGGAAGCTATAATTTGATGAGTTCTGGGAAGCCTGAATGCGACTCCCTCTTAAGTTTTATTAATATCTAGTTAATACCATAAAATCCTCTAATAATTGTCCAAAACATTAATTTTAGCAAAGGCTATATTCACTACATGAATGCCCTAAGTAGCAGTAGAGATTTCTGGCCCGGTTTTATAATTCCTACTCGATTTTTTTTTTTTTCCTGACTACCGTGTTAACTCTTGATTTCAGGAATCCTTATGCTACAAACATCCAATAGATCTGGCCACAGTTTAAAAAGTTTATCCAACTCCATAAATTTCCTTGGCAATATCATGATTATAACATTACTCTTTATGCTGAAAGTGTGCTATCTAATTGCCTTGAGGATTTGAAGCATTCTTCAATTGATATTATTTTAACTAATCAGCAAATATTTATTGCCTGTTCTTTCAGGTGATTTTTTTCTTTAGGTGTTGGAGGGATCAGGACATGAAATGACTGTGCCTCAGTTCCTTAAAAGTTCTCTTAATCTAATTATAGATCATATATTTTATACACACACACACACACACACACACACACACATATACACACACACTAAAATAATTCAGCCTAAGAGTATAAAGATCAAGGATACTATAGCTAGTAAAACCTGTAGAAATTTAGAGGAGAGAGAGATTTCAATAGACAGGAGACAATAGAACATCTTCCTTGATGAGGAAAAATTTGAACTTGGCCTTGAAGAATGATAGGAGTTGCACAGGACAGTGCTTGAGGGTGCAAGCATGCAGACACAAGTTGATATAAAGGGTAAAGGTGAAATCACATGAAGCTTATCTGGGAACACCAAGAAAGCCAATTTGGAAAAACAAATATATTGATGAGAAAAATTGTGAGTAATAAATTTGGGAGACGGTTTCAAGCTAAAACATAAGTTATCTTCTCTGCTTTAAATATAGGTGTGATGGAACACCTAGAAGTTACTCTGAGAAAATATTTTCGATCTGCTTAGAAATTCCTCCTTTTTTTGTAATATGTCAGTCATCACAAACAGCCTTTAAAATGATCAATCAGGATTTTCCATTTACCTGTGACCTTTCTGAGAAACATGTTCCCAAAATGACATTTAACAGATATGAACCATACTGCAGGACTTGCGAAACTTTGTGGGATGCTCGTTTTGGCTCAACCATTATAAAGTAATGGTTCAGCTTTGAAATTCACCAGAATTATTTATCAGTGACAGATATACAGATATTAACACCTGCTCCCATGGCAATACATCATTGAATGATGCGGGAGAAGGAAGAAGAAATACTTTTTTCTTTAAAGTAACTTATATCTCTTTAAACTCACAATCTCAGATTGACAGAAAACTTCATGACATGGTCATAAACTGTAAGAAAATTATGCATTTAAGTTTAGGGTCCAACCTTGAGAACTAGATTTGAGGGACAGATCAAACAAAGCTCTACCTGTGTCCTGCTTTGATCTTTGAGACTGCGAATTCTACACTATTGTATGTCCTACCAGTCATGCTGAAAATCAATTCCATTTGTCTTATGAGGAAGATCAATTTGTCTCTAGGTTTGCTCTCCTTCCACTCTCTATACTTTCAACAGAATGGTCTTTTTAAAACCTGATGCAAATGCAGATCTGTTTTTGCTACATCCTGCTTATAATTTTCCGTTGAGTCTTGATTCTTTTAAGGATGAAGGTTAGACTGATCATGGCAAACAAGATCACCTCTCCAGCTTTCAGATCTAAACTTAATTATCAGATCTTCAGGGAAACTTTTTCTGACCTCTTCCACAAGGTCAATTTCACAGCACCGTGCATTTTTCACAGTTTTAATGTTTGTCACAATTGCAAATTTACAAGTAGTGCCATAATTGATGAAATGTCTGTTTCCATCACTAGACTGCAAGTTCCATGAGGGAAAGAAACAAAATATTCTTTCATAACCTATTCTCAGCCACTAGCACAGCACTTGACAAAAAGAAAGACTCAATATATAGTGGTCGATATTGTCGATGATGTTGTGTGCATGCACGAATGAATGGACCTGCGCAGAAAATTCTGTCATCGCCTATTACATTCACAGGATTATAGTGTGATTAGGAAGAAAAGTACCTTTGAAATCTATTATTCTAACTCCTTCATTACTTAGATAAGGGAATCAAGGCCTAGAAATTAAGATGTGCCTAAGATCAGACAGCCAATCAAAATGACAGAACTGGTCTTAGACTCTAGGTCTCCATTAATACTCTGAACTCTTTTTATTATGTCACAGCTCCTCTCAGCCAGCGTCCTTACTCCAGAAGTGCAAGCTGAGGGCCAGAGTCACAGTGAACTTGTGCAGGAGTTGGGTGGCTTCGGTCATAAAGGTCTCCACACACCTTCACACTCAGGGGCCATCAAGCAAACAGTTGAGTGTCACAGGATCTGGTGAAGTTGTATTGGACTTAATTCCTTCATGGTTCTAGAAACTCTTAACTCATGCTTTCTTAGGCGAGTCATTCACTACATTCATATCATGGTCCCAGATAGCAATAAGACATTGAGTCTGAATGGAATAAGAAATGTCCATATTTCCAGCCAAAGAGCTCAATAATTGCATTCAGTGATGGTAATCCCAATCTAGCCTGTTCACCTGTTCACATACCAAAAGCAGCCACACAAGAGAACCACCGGGCCTATTAATTCACATTTTCAGTTTTATGATCCAACTCTAAATTCATTAAAGATGTTCTTAATTCTAAAATGTTTTAATTCTAAAAATGTTTCAAGAATTCTTCATCATTGTTTTTTTTTTTTAATTTTCCTTTTTTCTGGTCAATTTCCATAAATTTGTTGCCTCTTAATTATAGCAGTGATGCTCAGTGTGAATTAAACACCACTCAGTATATCCTCCATTCATCATAATGCCTCATTACAGAGTGAGTCAGATCACCTAACGTCTTCACTCTCCTGGGTAGCTTGGGGTTACCCCTAGGTAGTCAGGTAGAGGAGCAGGTTGGCCATTTAATTTCCCCCATTCTCAATTTCACTCCTTTTCTTGTGAACACAAAAGAACTTTAAGCGATCTGTCCCCGGCATTGAAATGCCAACCTTAGTTGGTACTTTGAAAACTCAAAGCCTTTTACAAGATGAATAGCAAACTGTGGATGACAGCTCCTGTGGAGCCATTATTGAATTGCAGCTCTGATGACTGCATTACTTTGGATTTAGATAAAAGACTCCATACAAGACAAATGGTAGGAGGACATCAAACAAGACTGTGTCCATACAGTGACAAAAGCAATCCAATTGAAGAAGCTGTTGATTTCCCCAAGGCTACATACTATTTCTTCTTGAGTAATTTATATTAAGGAACTAAAGATTGTATATTCATCTTCTATTTATTCTATTCTCTAAAAATATGCATGTCCAGTTGTCAAATCCAAGTCTTACTTTCCCTTTTTGCCTGGAAGAAAAATATCGATATGGGAATATGTTAATTATTTCGTATTGTGTTTTATTTAACCACAATAGCAGTGTGTGTAAAGGTTATAGACTGAGAGTTACAATCTATAATGATCAGATAAAAGGATTAGTCAGCAAATCAATAGTTCCCTGTGCCAACAGGAAGCTCGGTATATTCAAGGCAACAATGAGTACAAAGGGTACAGATAAACATCGGGCACCTTTATTTAGATGAAAACTAATTCTAGAGAACTTCCACTATCTCATTAATTATGTACCAGGCTTCAGGAGGCTGAACTGGGTGAAGTATCATTAGGGGCTTTTGGAAGGTGTTGAAAAATGCTTCCAGCTATTAAAAAAAAAAAAAAAAAGTGTAACGTGAGAGCTTTACTTTCTGTTGGGCAGATGTTCAGACAAACTCAGTTCCTCGAAATGGAAAGGTTTCATCTATAGAACTTACATACATTTTTTGTATCTTAAATTTTTGGAACAAGAATGCAACAGGCTTTAACTTCATAAGTTTCATTAAAGCTGTTTAAAACATAGATTTAAATGTTAATCTACTTAATAGGGACACGGCACCTTTCATGTAAGTTTTATCTTAAAATAGCTCTCCATGTTGACATTTTTTAAAATGTAATTTTATGCTTTTGTGATGTCACTGCTCTCATGGACTTTCATACTAAGGATTTCCTTTGCTTTTCCTGTTTAATTTGACATGATCTACCTTCCTCTCCCTCTCTCCTCTCCCCCTTGTAAAAGAGCAAATCCATTGAAAAGTGAATTTGGATTTGCTGCAATGTGAACTTTGAATAGACCCTTTGGAGTGGGATGAAAAGAGTTGTTTAAGATCTCTTCTAGAATTACATGGAACTGTATTTATTTGCATAACCATGTTCTTTGAATGGGGACTCCCTTTTGGCATTTTTGACTTTGACTATTTTCCAAAAACAGACTTGCTTTTTTCTGGACAATCATTCAAGAATCCATCACGACAAAAGGAAAACGTCATTGTTTGGAATAGAGTCACATAAAAGAACAAGTTTCAATAAGGTCAAAGCTCTTTAAAATAGCATCAATAGTGTCTAATTGGCGATTCCTGCTTGACACCGATAATTAATATTAAACAAGAGGAAAATGAAAGGAAAAAAAGAATTAAAGAAAACTGACATAATTGATCTCATAAAAACAGTTTGGTTCTTTTGAAGCCACTCTCAGCTATTACATCGCACAACTGCTTTAGAACTTTTTATTTTTCATTCTCATTTTGCATGTTAGAATGGGTACGTATTGATTTACTTCCTCTGGGTCGGATTAAACCCTTAGATGTGCTCCTGCAAGTCTCTCATACTGAATCTGATATGAAATATTGCCTATATTATGTTTCTTAAATACAAAACTCCACAAGTATGCATGCATGTGTGTAGGGGCACCTGTGTGTGTGTGTGTGTGTGTGTGTGTGTGTGTGTGTGTGTGGCGACAGTCTCTGGGAACCTGTAAACCAACCTAGCTACTGTTGACTGTCAAAAAAAATTGGCTGCCTTTCCTGTTGGTTTTTGGATGTGTTCTTGGCAACAACTTCAGTTCACTGTGCTCACCGTGGCTGTGGCTATTCGTGGAGCAACCAAACCACAGAAAAAGAGTTCTGGTTAGTTTTCAGTAGAACCAATCAGCGGCCATCTGGCTGATTGGCTGAGCCCTGGCGTCCTGGTAATCCTGTCACACCTCCAGGGTAGACTAACAGTTGTTATTGTAGTTTAATGAAACACGCTGACTTCAAATACCTACTTAGCAGAATGAAGACCATACTTCCTCTGTGTTCTCTTCTTTCTTTTACTTTCTGCCTTGTTTCTCTCAATTCTTCCCTCCTTCTCTTCTTCTTTTTTTTTCTTTCTCTCTCTCCTTTATTCCCTTAGCTCCACAGTTGCATTTTACACTCTACGAACTGATTTCACACGCTGTCACTGCCAGGGTTCCGGCCCTCACTGTTTCGTGCCGGCGTGTCTACCATAGACTCATAACTGCCTACCTCCCACCGCTCCTATAGTCGCTGAATCCTACAA
>NW_006441953.1:20134466-20142025 GCF_000325575.1 Pteropus alecto | reverse complement strand
GTGTGTGTGTGTGTGTGTGTGTGTGTGTGTGGCGACAGTCTCTGGGAACCTGTAAACCAACCTAGCTACTGTTGACTGTCAAAAAAAATTGGCTGCCTTTCCTGTTGGTTTTTGGATGTGTTCTTGGCAACAACTTCAGTTCACTGTGCTCACCGTGGCTGTGGCTATTCGTGGAGCAACCAAACCACAGAAAAAGAGTTCTGGTTAGTTTTCAGTAGAACCAATCAGCGGCCATCTGGCTGATTGGCTGAGCCCTGGCGTCCTGGTAATCCTGTCACACCTCCAGGGTAGACTAACAGTTGTTATTGTAGTTTAATGAAACACGCTGACTTCAAATACCTACTTAGCAGAATGAAGACCATACTTCCTCTGTGTTCTCTTCTTTCTTTTACTTTCTGCCTTGTTTCTCTCAATTCTTCCCTCCTTCTCTTCTTCTTTTTTTTTCTTTCTCTCTCTCCTTTATTCCCTTAGCTCCACAGTTGCATTTTACACTCTACGAACTGATTTCACACGCTGTCACTGCCAGGGTTCCGGCCCTCACTGTTTCGTGCCGGCGTGTCTACCATAGACTCATAACTGCCTACCTCCCACCGCTCCTATAGTCGCTGCATCCTACAACTCCGTCCCCCACAATGCAGCCAGTAAGCCTCCTAAAACACAAATCCGATGGCAACAGATGACAACATCCTTCTCCTGTGACTCCGCAGCACATCCAGGATAATGATCCAACCCCTTCGCGAGGCATCCGAACCCTTTCCTGCTCTGGCCCTTGCTGACCTCCTTGCCTTGTCTCCCATTCTCCCTCACTACACCCCGGACTCTGGCCATACAGATTGCCAGTGTGCCGGCCTCCTCACACATCCCTGCTTTTGTGCTACATGAAGGCCATCCTCCTTCCCTCATGCCTTATTCTTCACCCGGTCCTCTATTTTCGGCCTGGCTAATTCTCACCTCCTCCTTAAGGCTTAGCTAAATCTTTCAAGACTTACCCCCAAACACTGCTCTCCCCAATGCCTTTACTACAGACACACACCCCCCAAGCTGACATCCCATAATACTCTTACCATGACATTAACTATACTGCTGTGATAACATTTTTTATAAAGTACTGGAATTGTTGATTTACTTAAATATCTCTTTTTCTTAACCCTCTCATACCATGGACTTCTTTGGCAATTTGATGAAGCCCATAGATCCATTCTTGTAATCATGTTTTTACACACATAAACAAAAATACATATGATTATAAAGACAATAAATTATAATGGAATACAGTGAACCAAAATATTGACAAAATATATTGTGATATAATATATATATTTATGTATTAAAGTGTTAACAAGGAAAGTCCAGTAGCAAGGCGACGAATCATTGTAATTTGAAAGTATTGGTATGTAAAAACAAGTTTAAGATATTTTCCATCACTCTGATATGATATCTGTAATTTCTACTTGAAGTAAAGTACTCCTGTGGCTTATTGTCTACATTCATAATTTTTAAAAATGCTAAATTTTAGAAGCGAAAATAAAGGTATAATTATCATTTCAAACCAATTTTATGGAGAACCTGAATTGTAGAATCTTTGTTGCAGTTTTAGACCATAAGGTCTTTTAGGTTTTCATTTTAATATAATCACGCCTTGTGTAGCATGGGGACATAGTAAGTACTAAAAATGATTGTTGACCAAATTAATGAAGGAAGAAATAGTTTAATATTTTATCTCACTTAAACCTCACAAACACCCTGTGAATTAGGCTGTATTATTCTGATCACATATTAGGAAATCGACACTCAGAAAGGTTAAGTATATTTCCCTAGTTCACAGGGCTTTAAAATGTCTGCTGCACAGCATTTCCTCCCAGTACGCTGTGTCTAATGTGTCAAGTAACCAAGAGAAAGGAAGCAAGATCGGAAAGGTTATGCTTTCTGCTTCTACAAGGGGAAGTGGTTTTAAACCTTCAGTGATTCGGCTGCCATTGTGTCAGAGTCCTGTGAATATCGGCCAGTGGACTCCATGACACTCGTCTGGACCTTAGGAGAAAGGCTGAGAACTTGGAGAAGAGTCTGTCATTCGTGAGAGCTTGTGTCACCGGGATGGGAAGGTGCTTGCTCGGACCCAGAAACAATCTGAGAATAGGAATAAGGATATGAAAATGCTACTTCCTCAACAGGCTGCTCAAAAAGTCACAGTTGTACAGACCTAACTTGTTTCATTAGCTCCCTTTGAGTGGAAGAATAAAAGAAAACGACGGAAACTAGGGCAACCCTTTTCACATTTCAGGATGTGAGCGAAGGAATGTTTGGTGTACTCCCTTCTGCCCTGTGCATTGAAATGCCCAGTCCATTGTGTGGACAATGGATCTCCTTTCAAGGGGGTGGCTGTGATTGTGTCGTTCAGTTGTTCTGTTTCTCTCCTGTCCCTTTGCCCGCTTTAGTTTTTTTCCAGTGTCTAGTCTACAAAGAAACCACTCGATAGCAATTCCTCAGTGGGCTTTTTAAGGAAAAGAGAGAGGGACCCCTTCTCCACTTTCCAACACACACACACACACACACACACACACACACACACACACACACACACGGAAAGAGAGGGACGCCATATCAGTCCTGGGACTTGAAGGCTGTGTTGATTCATTAGTACAAAGTCACTTTAAATACTGCAAACCCTTGCTTCCCCTGGCAGTGAGAAATGAAACCAAACAGGTAACAATGTACATTGTCAAGCTCTAGCAACTCACTATAAGGATAGTTAAGCTCTTGATATCTGAAAAGTCTCTGGTTTAGGTATTTCTTGATCTTTTATTTTCTATCTATATATTTGATGAGTCAAAAGATGAATATCAGGGATCACACGACGGTTCCTGGGGGGCTTTGACAATAATACGTGCTATATAATATTATTCATATAAGTCAGTGAGAGTCTGTATAATCCAGATGTTTAGAATGGACACTGATTTAGCTGTAAAACCATAAGATAACATCTCTTCGTATCTTTCCATACTATTACAATTTTTAAAACTACTACAATTTTTAAATCTTTTTTCCCCCTACCCTACTACCCAAAGAATAGTGACCACATTATTTATTTATTTTTTAATTGCAAGATATCTTACTTATCGAGGGCATCATTATTGCTCATTAATTATAGTACTATAGGACATGACGTAGATAAAGTTATGACACTAGACACTACTGTGAAAACTGCTGTCTTCTCCTGGAAAGCACATGAAGTCAGACAGCTCAGTGTATGAACCAAGAGGACAGGACTTACTGTGTGTCCTTCAGCAGATGGCTTAATTTCTTTCATCCACTCTCCTCTTTCAAAAAAGCGTGGTGGTACAGTCCTACAGCCTCTCTACCTCTCTAACATGATTGTTTTGAGAATTAAATGGGATAATGTATGTTTTATACTTAACTCAGTGACTAACGAATATAGGGTAGCTGGTAGTACCCCAGACCTTGTTTCATTGTGATCGATCTTCAAATGGTGTGTCCAATAAGGATTATTTAATATTAAGCACAACTAACAATTGTACACACTTTCCTGTTTACAAAGTATATTTAAATACGTTATTTTTTTTTTAGCTCTCATAAATTCCAAGAAGCAGCTACCATTATCTTTCTCATTTTATTAACTGGGGGGCTAAATCTTAGATAGTTTGTGACTTACTAAAGGTTCAAGCGAATACACAGTAGAGTAAGAATACAAAATGTCTTCAAGATACCACTTAGTTCTCATTAACTGAAGTTTTACCTTACATGCAATTAAGTCTCTGATGAGTAGAATTACTTTTCTCAGTTCTTACAGTTTCTTGTGTTGTGCATAATGGCTGTCAGAAAGGTTATTAAAACCAATTCTTCTCCCCTCCCCTCCTAGACCCTAGAAATTCTGAATCAAGAGATCTGGGATGGGGCAGAAAATTTGCATTCCTAACAAGCTCTCAGGGGATGGTGAGGCTTCTGGTTCAGAGACCATATTTTCAGCAGCACTGGCTCAGCTGTTTTCACTCTCAATGGATATCTCAAGGTGTTTGTCACAGTCCAGTAACACATTTGGAGAAGAAACTTCATGGATATGCTCTTTTGTGTATATTTTTACTTTTTGTATTTAATGTGTTTAAAAAAATACTTTTATGGTTGGGAATTGTCTGTCTCAGGGCTAGCCAGTTCTCAGAGATAGCCAAGGACTTGGCTGGGAATATGCCTTTGATATGCAATCTCACCACTCCAGAGCTCAGCCTTTGCTCTGTGGCCCGTGCACATCCAGAAAGTAATATTCTGTCTGAATGACCCCAGGGTCAAGTACCAGGCAGCTAGAGACCACCTCTACAGATCGAAACCCACCCAAATTATTCAAACTAGCCAATTCTAAACTCTTTTTCTGTTCCCTGCTTTGCCTTTGCTGTGGAAAGCTCAATAAAGCTGTGGCCTAAGCTGTCCACTTGCTCCTGTCTTCTGTCACCTGACCAAAACCTTACACTTCTTCTTTGACCCTCAGTGGCATGTTGTGATTCTCCTCTATAGGAAATCTGTGGCTATAACAAACTCGTTTTCTTATGTCCCTCCTATGTCCCTTCTTGCGGCTATTCCTAACTGATCATCACTTAAAAGAACACAGAGCACGTGCTTTCGTCAGGCAAAGAGGAAAGCGCAGCACTCTTTGCAACACGAGTCATCCTGCGTTGCACATTTTTGACAGTCATTCTGTCCAGTTCCTAATCAGGCATGTATGGAATAATGCCATTAGAGACACCGGTGATCAAGGCACCTTTGCAAATTTCAGGCCTGGCTTTGGCACACAGCACTTTTCATTGTCTTCTGACAGCAATTTCAGCCTCCTGCTACCCAGCCCATGACTGTGTCTCGTTAAACCTCTGTGAGTAGCCCTGCTGCAGCCATGAATCAAACACTGAGGGCTTCACACAGGCTGGGTTTATTGAGCTGCATTATAGGGGACTATATTTCAGATGGCCCCAGTGCAGCCAAAACAATCTGTCACTTTTAATTCTTCCTGTCACTTCATTAAGTATATGGCAACGTCGACAATAAAACACACTTCCGCACAAACACACCATGCACGTACCATTCCAAAATGTAACATTTCCTCCTCTTGTATTTAGATGTGGTTGTAAATATTCAGTCATTGAAAGATTCATCGAGTAAACATATGTGCCAGGGTACTGTATATAACTGACAGAGGCAAAGAAGAGTCTCCGTGGACACATAAAGCAATTAAAAATAACTGTGCTTCAAAGCAGGCTACTATAATATAAAGGTCAGGCCCATAAATATGAACAGGATGGCAGTAATGTCTCTATCCAAATAGATCCCCAAACACATAACTACAACAGGTCAGAACTCAAAGGTTAATGTAAAAAAAAAAAAAAAAACAACACTGAAATTATGCCATATTCTTCTCATGCCTTTTTTCCCTTCGTGTGGTCTTTTCATCAAAGGTTAATATGTGTGGGTACTGTAGAAAATTTTATCAAGGCCGAATGATTTGTCATCAGCCACAATTTTATTCAATGCAAAATATTTACCCTGTACCTATGCTAAAATGAAAGAGCTCTAGCTAATTGTCTGTGAAAGGAAAATGTCTGTTGCTTTCCCCCCTCATTTACTAAGTTGCTTGTTTGTACGTTAACTGCACTGAAGTTTGAATTCCACTCAAAGCTGTAGAGAGACTGTTCCGAGGAGCAGGATAATTTTTGCAGCAACACACTGAGTGCGATAATAAGGTTTATGCATGGTTGTAAAGAATGTGCTGACAGATGGAAAAGGAGCCACTTCTGTCTGTACAGCATTCATTTTTATATATATTAAAAAAAAGTCTTACTACACCTGACTCTGATTCAAACAGCAGTTCTTCCTCCTACTGTCTTCCAGGAACAGAAATATTTTAGAGTGTATAGAAAAATCCCAACCCCCAGTGGACCGATTCACTAAAATTTCAAGTTCTGCGCACATCAGAGAATCATAGGCTCCTGTATTACCACTCAAGGTGTCATGTGCAATGAAAAACTTTTTCCCTCCAAACATGAATCTCTGCGTAGTAAGTGCCTTAGATAGTGAGCAAGTAAATGCAGCAAGGAAAAAGATGTGAACAGAAGGGCTCCCACAGTGGAGAGACACTTCTCGTTCCTTCCTTTGAAAAGCAAAATGCCGGCTACTTGACCAAGGATTCATTTTCATCAAAAGAAATAAAAATATGAGTGCAGATTGTATCAGAACATTTAAGTCGTCCCTACCATTCCATGATGTTGTGACATTTGAGAGCACATTGATTAAAGAAAAATAACACTGCTCATAGTAAATTCCTTACTCTTAGCAATAAAGAAGAAACAATGACCAACCGACCCAACACAACCTCTTTGATTTTCCTTAAGGCTTAATATGAGCTTTCTAGGGGAGAGAGAATCAGCTCCTGGTAGCTTCCATCTCCTAGACTTTATAACTATGTTCTTGCAAAAGCTCATTCTATGTTAAATTAATAATAATAATAATAATAATAATAATAGCAACAATAACAGAAAAACAAACACCCCCCGCCCAAACCCCTAATCACTTTCCATTCATCCTTAGCATTTTGTCTAAATGCCTCTATATTACTTTGCTAGGGCTGGTGTTACAAAGTGCCACAGATTGTGTGGCTTAACCGACGAAATTTCTTATCTCACAGTCCTGGAGGTCTGAAGTTCAAAATCAAGGTGCCGGCAGAGCTGGCTCCTTCTGAGGGCTGTGAAGGAAGAAAGAATCTATTCCAGGCCCCTCTCCTTGGCTCGTACGTGGCCCTAATTTTCTCATGTCTTTTCATTATGTCTTCCCTCTATGCATGTCTCTATGTCCACATTTCCAGATTTCCCTTTTTTCCATAAGGACATCAGTCATATTGGATTAGGGCCCATCTTAATAACCTCATTTTAACCTCTGTAAGGACCTTATCTCCAAATAATTTCACATTCCGAGGTGTGGTGGGGGTGGTAAGACTTCAGCATGTGAATTGGGGGGAAACAGAATTCAACCCATAACAGAATCTTCTACTTAAACAACACAAAACTTGCATCTTTCCGACGATGTTTCTCATCCTCAGCTCACTGTCCAGGGAGAGATCTCCCACACTCCTGTGATCCCCAGAGAGCAGCTTCTGGAGACAGGAGTACTTTTTTCATCATTGCTAAACACGGTCCTGAATTATTACGTTTGTTAACTTTCACTTCTTGTAAATTGTTAACAACCAGCTATACATCTTCTACTCTTCTGCCATAGTCTCATCTACCAACCTCGACCAACATTCATCCCAACATCTGACCACTACTTTGGCAGCTGGCTCACAGATATTGTTCTCACATCAAAATCTAGCATGACCTTTGGGTACTTTTGTATTCATGTGGGCAAATCACCCAACGACCTACACCATCTGCCCTTGGACCTCTTCAACTCAAGTGACATTCAACTGAAGTCCACTTATCTGCCTAACCATTTGCATACTCTATCTAGCCTATAGCTATATTCACACTGGAAATTTAAGTGGAAATACTCCATCCTTTGACCACTAC
>NW_006441953.1:20086968-20134436 GCF_000325575.1 Pteropus alecto | reverse complement strand
CCTACACCATCAATTACCAAATCATGTTATACATGGAATATTAGTGTTTTAGTGTGTTAATAGGGTCTACACAGAGGAAGATAAAATGGTGTATAGTCCAATAAATTTAGGAGAATAGGGTTAATAAAAGTTGAAACATTTCTTTAATGAAGGAATTTAACATCCTAACATTTATTCTGAATAACCAACACTTTGTAACAGCTTTAACTAAACTTATGTGAGCAACTTTAAAAAACTTAAAAAATAAATAATAAAGCTAGTGATCCACAGAAACAGCAGTTTGGGAATTATAAGATTACAACTGTTCTTTAATTTATAACCCACATAGCCAAGCTTTTTCTTCATTCCTTCAGCGTTGTTGGATATATCACTTAGTCCACTCTTTTGCTAAATAGTCATTCTATCTCTTCTTATGTCCAAATCCATCCCACAACTCTAGACCCTGTCTGTTCTCACATGTAAGCTCATGTTCTCTAACTTACAGTACATCTGCAGAACTACAGATAGGAATATCCATGTTAAGTTTGTTTCCAACTTCAACCAATGTATAATAAATGCATCACCATTTTCTAGGCCACCCACTCACACACCTCACCCTCATCTTTGGACATCACCTAGAAGAATAACCAACCGTGATTGTCATTAAATTGGGATTTCCTCAGCTCACAAACTTCTCAATTTCTGCCTATAAAACAATAAAACAACATGCTTGGTCACGCACCATTTTTCATTATTCCCTTCATTTTCAGGCAAAGTAATTCCTTTCTGAAGGCAAATTAGTCTTCCCAGCTTCCATCTCTATTCCTTCTTTTATCTTTCTTTTCTCTTTCTCTCCTGTATCTTCAACATCTTCTCTACTAGTTTTTTCTCCATAGAATAGTAAACCCGATCCAAAAGTTTTGTTTTAATTTTGTTTTCCTTTTACACAACTTCATTCTTGAGTTTGGCCTTATCTTCCTTTTCAAACAAAGTCATCTGCTCTCATAATTTCCATATTCTCATCTCTAGTAACTTTCTCAATTATCAGAAAGTCTAGGTTCTTCCATCAGCATTTGATTAGGACTGTTTTCTAAAGATGTGTCTTGTATGCACTGGGCTCAGAGAAGGGACGAAAGTGTGGATCTGGGGTCTACAAACCAGAGTTTCAGTTTTAACTTTAAAGCTTTTTAGCATTGTGATCATTGGCAGGGTTTTAGGCTCAGAAAGCTTGTCTTTATTTCTGTCGAGGGGCAACGTTAATTTCATCTAAGCAAGATCTTTGGAGTAATACATTAGATATTACATGAAAGGCTTCTAGGAGGTGGTCAGTGGTGTTCACACTCCTGCCAGGCAGCCCTCCTCTCACTTGCTCCCTTGACACTGCTGGTTGCCACCTCGTTAACATTCTCCATGGTCTCCTGAGGCTCCTCGCAGGGCTTCGGTTGTTCTAACTTGTCTCCTTTCTTTCGCACTTAATGTTGATATCTGTCAAATACTTTCCCCCGTGAGTTTTCTTTCCTTCTTAATCTAAATTTTCTCAAAGTTTCAACTCTTGTTTTCTGAGAATTCACATTTATAAAGAAAATCTGCAATGGAGCAATTTATCTAAGTCTAAACTAGTATATCTAATTGTTTACTGAACATCTCCACTTGAATGTCCCACAGGAAACAAAAATGTAAGACGTGCAATGTTGAATCCATTGTGTGTTTCTGCTGCAAAACTGTCACTTTCTTGTATCTTTTGTCTCAATAAAGGGCACCACTATTGGTATATGTAAGATAATTTTAGGTGCTATACAATTATATCAAGAAAAAAGTTCTGTTTTGGACTTAATATGTTTTTAGTGCTTCTATAGCACTTCAGAAACTCCTGTTTTAACAAATAAAAATGTTTCGGCACCTTTGACAAGTTAACTTTTAAAAAGGTTGACTTTGCCAATTCTATATTAAAATTCTATTTATGATAAATATGCTTGTTTTACATTTATAACATGAATACCATAACTTTTATAGTTTTTTAGTCTTTTTAAAAAAATGTATTTATATTATAATAGTTAATTTAAAGAAAAATATTAAATAATAATGCACTCCTATACCAAGTATGGAAAATCATGACAATATGTGAATGATGATATTTGGTGAAACATATTCTAGCTTATCTTTGTCTCTCAAGACCCACTGCTATTGACTTAGCTTAGTTTCTCATAAGTTTTTACCTAAGATTCTTATAATTCTCTTCTATTTAGAATCCTTTCCTCTTGTCTCATTTCTCTCCAATTTATCTCCTAATTTACTGCCAGGATAATTATTGAAAAGCCTAGATTACAACACAGCTTCCTGTGATTAATTGTTTACTGAACATCCTTCACTGGGGCCTTGTAATATATATATTTTTTCACCACCTTGTAGCATTTGGGTCCGACTGCTTCCTGTACTTTTCATGGCCTTTCTTCCCAATGTGCCTGCTCTCTTCTATTGGTTCTTCAGTGCTTATTCAGGATTCCTGCAAAAAGATGAGATAAACACATGCATATCCTATCCCATCCTCCTGCAGGATAAAATGATAAAAGAAATACTTAAGTAGAAAAGTTGTTTTTTTTTTTCGTTGTTATTATTATTGTTAGAGAATAAAAGAATTGAAAAATATATAAAGGGTTCAGAGAATTTGTACCAGCCACAGACGTGCTCCTACTGTCACATGAACTGACTGAGGCCAGGACCCCTGTCTTTTTTTTTTTCAATCTACATATCTTTATTGCCATTCTTTGCCTTATTGTACTAGGTAGCACTTCCAGAATGATGTTTAATAAGAGTGAGGAGAAGGGGACATTCTTGCCATGATTTTGATCTTAGGGAGAAGATATTCAGGTTCTCACTATTAAATATGATGCTAGCTGCAGATAACTTGTAGATATTTTTCATAAAACTAAGAGAATTACCCTTTAGTCCTAATTTTCTGAGAGTTTCTATCATGATCATGTGTTGGATTTTGTCCAATATTTTCTGTGTCAGTTAATATAATTTTCCTTCTTTAGCCTGTTGATCACATAAACTGATTTTCAGATATAGAAGCAGCCTTGCATATCAATAATAAATCTTACTTTGTCATTTTATCTAATTCTTTTTGTACAATGTTGGATTTGATTTGCTAATATTTTGTTGTGACATTTTTAAATCTATGTTTATAGGAAATATTGGCATGTAGTTTTCCTTTATTGTTACGTCTCTATCTGATTTTGGTATTGGTATAAAGCCAGTATCATTGAATAACTTAGGAAATGTTCTCGCCATTTCTATTTTCTGAAAGAGGTTGCAAAAATTTGGTATTTTTTAAAAAGTTCAATGTTTGGTAAAATTTTCCAGTGAAACCATTTTGGTTTAGTACTCTCTGTTTTAGAAATTCATTAAATATTTGTCCAATTTCTTTAATAACTATAGGGCTGTTCAGATTATTTATTTCTCCTATTGTGAGAGTTCTGTTAATTTGTGTCTTTCAAAGAATTAGATCATTTCATCTAAGCTATCATGTGTGCAGGCCTAGAATGCCTCATGACGTTCCTTTACTATCCTCTAAATGTCTGTGGGATCTGTGGTGATGACACTTCTCTTATTTATGGTATTAATAATTTGTTCCTTCTCTCTTTTTTTCTTGGTCTGTCTAGCTAGAAGTTAATCAATTATATTGATCTTTTAGAAAAACCAGCATTTAGTTTTGCTGACTTTCTTGATTTTCCGATTTTAATTTCATTGATTTCTGCTTTAATTTTTGCTACTTATTTTCTTCTGTTTGCATTGGAATTAAATTGCTGTTCTTCCTTTTACTTTTTCTAGGTGGAACCTCAGATTATTAATTTTAGATATTTCCTCTTTTCTAATATATGCATTCCATGCTATAAATTTCTTTTCAAACAGTGCGTTTGCTGCATCCCACAATATTACGTTTTATTTTTATTTTACTTAGTTCAAATTATAAAAATTTCTTGAGTTTTTGTTATTGATATTATCTGACTCATCTTATCCAGAATTGCATTGTTTGAAGTCAAAATATTTTTGGATTTCCAGTCATCTTTCTGTTGAATTCCAATTTAATTTCATTGTGGTCTGAGAACATACTCTGTGTGATTCCTATTCTTTTAAATGTGTAAAGGTGTTTTAATGGCTAAAATGTGTTCATATTGGTGAATGTTCCATTTGAGCTTGAGAAGAATCTGTATTTCAGTGTTGTTGAATAAAGTATTCTATAAATGTCAAATAGATCTGGTTGATTAATGATGGTGTTCATTTTAACTACACTGTTACTGATTTTCTGCCAGCTGTATCTATCATATCATAATTATAGTCACTAACTATAATTGTGGATTTGTCCATTTCTTCTTATTTTTCTATCAATTTTTACCACATGTATTTTAATGTTTTGATTTTTGGTGCCTAAACATTAAAGATTACTATATCTTCCTGAAGAATTAATTCTTTTATCATTATGTAATAGCTAATTTTCTTTGTTCTGCAGTTTGTTTGTTTGAAGCTAATATAGCTACTTCCACTTTTCTTGATTAGTGTTAGCATGGTATATCTTTCTTCATCCCTTTTCTTTTAACTTGTGTTTTTATATTTAAAATGGGTTCTTGTAGACTACTTCTGTTTAGACTTTTATTTATCTTTTTAATCAGTCTGACAGTCTGCCTTTTAATTGTATTTAGACCATTTACATTTAGAATGATTATGATATATTTTCATTAATATCTACCACACTTATAATTATTTTATTTGTATTTGTATTTTTTCTATTTTAAATATTTTTACCTCTTTTTCTGTCTTCTGTGGTGTTAATTGAGCATTTTACATGATTATATTTTTTCTCTTCTCTTAGCACATCAGTTATACTTCTTTTTAAAGTTTTTTAGTGGCTGACCTAGAATTTGCAATTTATATTTACAACTAATCTAAGTCTATTGTCAAATAACACTGTATTGCTTCCTGGGCCGTGCCTAGTACCCTGTAACAAAGTCTTTTTAAGTTTTACCCTCCTGTGCCTTATAAAATTGCTACAATTCACTTCACCTAGCTATGTGTTATGATCACCTAATACATTGTTACTCTTATTTCTTTAAATAATTATCTATGACAATCATCTATTAGACCAATTAAGAATAAGAAAAATACAATACTTTATTTTACCTACATTTATTCTCTTGCCATTGTCCAACATATTATTTTCCTTCTCTCTGAAGACATTTTTTTTTTTTTAACATTTTTTGTAAGGCAGGTCTTCTGACAATGAATTTCATCGTATCTTATTTGTCTGAGAAAGCCTATGTTACTCCTTCACTTTTGAAGAATAATTTCCCCGGATATAGAATTCTAGGATGTGCTTACATTTTTCTTTCTACACACTAAATATTTTATTCTACTCTCTTCTGGTTTTCATGGTCTCTGGTAAGCAGTCCGTTGTAATTCTTATACTTGTTTCTTTGTAGGTAAGGCACTGTTCTCTGCCTCTGGCTTTTGCCTTCTTTCACTATTTCTTTTTGTCTTTGATTTCCTGCAGTTTGTTATGATTTGCCTATGTGTAGGTTTAAAATTTTTTTTTTAAATTTATCTTGTGTAGTGTTATCTGAACTTCCTGGATCTGTCATTTGGTATCTGTCATTAATTTGGGGAATTATTCACCCATCAATAATTTAAATAATTCTTCTCTTTTTCTTACTTAACAATCACACATATGTAACACTTTTGTCTCACAGTAATTGTATATTCTTTTTTGAGTTTCATTCTGTTTTTACTTTGTATTTTATTTGGGATATTTCTAGTCACATATCTTCAAGCTTACTGATTCCTTTTCTTGGCCATGTCTAGTCTACAGAGAAGCCCACCAAAGATATTGTTCATTTCTGTTACAGTGTTTTTTCTAAATTTATTCCTATCATTCCTCTTTGATTTTTTTCATAGAGTTTACATTTCTCTTCGTACCACCTATTCTTATATGTTACATAATTTTTTCTATTTGGGTACTTAAGATATCAATCATGATTATTTTAAATTCTCTATCCGATATTTTTAAAATCTGTGTTCATATCTGAGTCTGGTTCTGATGTTTATTTTGACTCCTCAGGTAATGTGTATTTTATTCTCTTTAGCATACCTTGTACTTTTTTGTTGAAAGCTGGACACGATGTGTTGGGCAATAAGAACAGAGGTGAAGAGATCTAAATGTGAGGTTTTATATTAATCTAGCTATGAGCTAGAATGTGTTTAATGCTTTATGTATCTCTAGGTGTCAGAGGATACAGTTTCTTCAGTGTCTTTGGTTATATTTTTCCCTCTCTTACTGTCTCTGGGTTTCCCTAAACACACATTCTGGAAGAAATTATGTATCTTTCACTCTTTCAGTCGTAATCCACTGTTGTTACATGGGAACCCTATTGATGGTGAGGATGAGGGGAGAGAAAACATTTAATAACATTATGATTAAGTCTTAGTATTTTACTTGGGTTGAATCTATGGATTGTGACCTTCAGAAGCATTTCTTAAATTTTTATTTTCCTCCTTTTGGTGAGTCAAGGAAGCTAGAAGGAGATAGAGTTGGCTAATTGACCTTCCAACAGGTAGATAAAGCTCTTCTGTACAGGTTCCCTTGGAGAGCAGAACTTTTGCTATAGAGAATGCTCTGGGTATATTTCAGATGGTTACTTTTCTCCCTCTTCTGCTTGAAACTCAAGAGGATGTTTCTTATACCTTTGACTTGAGAACGTGATGGAATTCCTGGATATAAAGTCCATATAATATATGTTTGCATGTGGAGTCAGAGTCTAAGACTGCGGCCCTAGAAATTTCTCATTCTCACACTTGACCACACTTAGCCTTCAGCAGTTTGTCAAAATTACCTTTTAAGATTCTTTGACACTTTATGGCTCCAGTGGCTTTTGCTGCAGTTTAGATGATCTTGGTTGTGAGAGTCTCCTGTCTCCCCACTTTTGGAGGTGGTGGTTTGCTCTGTCACCTCAATTCTCTGAGGGGTCTAGGAAAAGTCATTGGTTTTTAGTTTGTTCAGCTCCTTTTTATTGTAAGGATGAGAGTGATGAGTTCCAGGCTCTTTACCTGTTAAAGCTGAAACTGGAAGTCTTGCCTTTGTTTCTCAAAGATATTTTCACTGGATATAAAATTCCATGTAGACAGTTTTCTCTCTCAGTACATTAATTATATTGCTCTACTGTCCTCTCATTTGATTTGTTTCCAATGAGAAATACACCATCATTTTTTTTCTTAGAACATAGAAGGAGAAATAAAACAAGCTAGAGTCTGAAAAGAGGGAGAAAAAGCTTTAAAATCACATGAAACATTTATTTAAAGATGAATTACCACATCTGGAATAAGAAAGATGGGATAATATGTCATTTTGAAGAAAACTCTGGCAGATTAGCTGCTAGTCTTGTGATGGTTTTGTCACCTTAGATATATTTTGGGTCTACAGAACGGAGTAAAAAGTGAGGTTTAAACAGAGTTTTGTTTCTCTGACTTCTTAGATAAGGAGATGAGAACTACTGTTACCTGGGGACATAGAGAATTCTTCCTAAAAAGGTGATAAAGAAATCTATAATAAAATATGGTCAGTATTAGAAGCAGTCTAAATAAATCAAGCATTTAGGCCCGTAGTTCAAGAACATGGCAAGAGAAATGACAGACATGACAGTGGTATTAAAAACTGTGGTTTTCCTGGAGAGAGAAAAAGCAGAGTTCTATAAATCAAGCACAAACTAAATAATACTTAATCGCAGTTGGAACTTGGGCAGTAGGCAGATGTGCCCCAAAGAACTTAGGTTATTATTATTTTTTTGAATTCTAGAATTAAATAGTATTTTTGATGATTTACTGATAAGTGAATTTCCTCAATTACAAAATTAAGTCTCAAGGATTTTAAATGCCTTATAAATACAAATATTCACATCTAAGGTCAGTGATATCAAAGGGCATGACATGTTTGAGGCCCTTTAGTGGCCATTTTATCAATGAATTAAATGCATGTAATATAGAATGCACTCATATAACACTTACCTTGTTATAACATTTTGCTTGATGGCAGAGAAAGTTTGACATAGTATCCACATTAGCCTCCAACAACTTAAACACTAAGAACAAACAAAACTGACATTAAAACCTAAAAACTCTGGAAGCATAAGTACATTACACCAATGTGTATTACCTGAAAGCAGAGTATTGTAATACAAGTCTTGTTGCATGAAGGCAACCAAGTGAGAAATAAGTTCAGAGTACAGCATAACTCAAGAGAGAAAGTTATCTGAGTGCTTAGGTAGGGGTATGCAAATCATGATTTTATTTGTGGGTAATTTTATTTATTCAACCAAAGTTATTGAGCATGTATATATCACATTCATTTCACTGTGAAAAACAGCCATTTGAGATATCTTGTTTGTTTTTTTTTGTCTGTTTGTTTTTTTTTTTTTGCAATGAGTTTACATTTTGGAAGAATAGATAGACAGTCTTTAAATACAGAAGGCCAAGTTCCCTAATGGGGTAGTTACTGGCTACCATGAAAGTGCTAAAAACCCTATGTGAATGAGAAAGGAAGAAAGGGGGTCATCTAATTAGAATAGATCCTGAAGTGAAAAATAATAGGCATATTTCTCCATCACACTATTTTCATATGTTTCAGCGTGACAGTGGGGAATTTTAGGAAGATTATTCAGCATTTTCTAAAGTCAAGTAGTCATCAAACTGCCTTTTCAAATGTGGTCATGTCCTGTACCAGCTGCACCATTATTTAATAATGTTCTTTGTGTTGATTTACTTTTTGTTTAAAAAATTTTATATAAAAAGGAAGTTTATATAACTAGCATAAATGGAAGTTACTTACACAGAAAATAATCATATAAAGGATGAAATGAAAACATGTGTTTTAGATATGGTTGCCTGAACAAGTTTTGAGTACGGGAGGATGGGTAAGAATTTAAGATGGACAGGACTAAACTGAAAATTTCTGGTCTTAATCAGAAAGACCGAAAGAGATCTGAGAAGATTATGTATTTCTATTTGATTTGAAATTTATGTCCCACAAACTAAATTCATTTCATATACCTGCTAAAATTTTACATGACATAATATGTATTCCATGTTTTAGAAAAGGCTGTGCTCTATGCAACAAATATTTAAGAGAAGTAAGGTGAATCCCAGAGATAAAAGCAAGAGAGAAAGTCAGAAAATCTTATTTTTTTCCTAATAAAAATATATCACTTTATTGAAAGGAAAGTTAGACATCATTGAGTCCAACTACATACTGAATGTCAAAATCTATCTAACGGTATCTGTATTTTCAGGTTATATTCTGACCTTTCCACTATTAGATCTCATATCATTCTACTGAATTGAAATCAAGCTCTATGTAATTCCCGGACACTGGTTTCACTTTCTAGAGTAGTTCACAGAGTCCCTTGAGGATAACTGAGTTTATGTGTAATTCCTCTTATAAATTCACCTGTAACTCAATAAAGAATGAACAAAAATAGTGTTATAAAAATAGCTCCAATCTTCACTAGTTTATAACAAGTGATACTATACTCAACCCCAGATTTGTGGCCTTTAATTGTTTTAGTAACACATGCCTTAGGATTCACCTACCAACTAAAAAGCAGTGTGCCCCACTGGGAGATGCCTGGGAGAACTATATATCTAGGGCACAAAACACATCTATTTTGGTTTCTCACTGCTGCTTTCTAAAAATCTGGGGATCACTATCATTTTCCCTAGGTTTCTCTTTTCCAGTATAAATGTCCTTTAATACTTTAAGCTCTGATTTGGAGTTTACCTTTATTACCTTTATCACTTGGGTTTCCTCATCTGAGTGGACCTTGGTTTGCCAGTGTCTTTCATTGTATGCAGCCCCCAGAATAAGTCCCAATTCTGCAGCTGTTGTGTGACCAGTGTGGGGCGTGGAAGAATTGCTTCTTCTTGAAAGTTCTATTTACTCCTCTGTTTACTACCGTCTAATATTTCATGGGACCTTTTGAGCTGCCATGTCTTGTTATTGGCTTATATAGAAATTGCAGAAATTGAAAACTTTATATCTTTGCTTTTATTTTCTCTTTAATTAAAAAGCCTGATAATAAATATCAGTGAAGATGTGACAAAATTGGTACACTGATACTTTGCTGATGAAAATATAAAATAGTGCAGATGCTTTGCAAAACAGCCTGGCAATTCCACAAAAGATTATACATGATGTTACTCTATACCCAGCAGCTGTGCTCCTAGGTATGAAAAATATGAAAAATAAGAGCATATGTGCATACAAAAACCTGTACATACATCGTTCATAGCAGCAGTGTTTGTACTAGCCCCAAAGTAGAGACAACCCAAATCTCTGTTAGTTTTAGAATGAACAAATAAAATGTTGTACACCTCTACAATGGAATATTATTCAGCAATTAAAAGGATTAAAATACTGATATATGCTACGAGGTAAACAAAACTTGAAAACATGCTAAGTAAAAGAAGCCATTCACAAAAGACCACATATTGTATGATGCCATTTATATTAAATGTCCAGAATAGGTAAATCTATATATATAGAAAATACACGTAAGGTCCCTAGAGGGAAAGGTTGAGGGAAGTAGAGAATGACTGGAGGGAACTGAGCAGCGCTCAGACCCGCGATGGTCTAGTTGTCACCGTCGGGTCCCTGGAGGCGCCAGCGCCCCAGCCAGAAGTGAGGTGGCGCTGGGAACCCAGACTGCCAGTTCCCCGGGGCAGACCGCTGCAGCACACCTCAGCGGGAAACTCAGAGATTAGGCCAGATGTACATTTCAAAAGATGCCAGATGGCACTCACTCACAGACCTGTGCTCAGATGTGGAGAACAGGAGCAAGAGCCAAGATAGTACCCCTTTGCCAGTATGTCGGGGCTGAAAGCTTTCTTCTGCTCTCGGACACCATCTTGGTAAGGAGCAAAGGGAGCATCGTCTTGACAGAATATTTGCAAGATAGAGACTGACATAAATTAAAAGAGAAGAATATATTCGTAATTGATAAATTTCAAAACCACTCATTGGGCAGGGACTCCTAAAGATTAGATCGTTATAGAAAAATAAAGGTTGGCTTATTATGCATTTATTTGTTTGTTTAATTGCTGTATAATAATGTAGTAATTTTAAAACTCTAATTTCATATGCTTGTCTTTGACCTTCAGATTCATTTTATTGAAGGCCAACAGACCAAAGTATACATATCTTTTTACATCTTTTTCAGGGGATCTGGATTGTTCTATCTTTTCATCACCAAATGGGAAACGGGCCTGTGCTAAGGTAAGAACCAGCAAAGCCCGCGGGAGCTGAACCAAGGTGAAGGTACTGTGTGTGCTGCCTCGCACGACGGGAAGGGGCTCAGTGGTTCCACGCTGTATGAAGGGGCGGGACAGAGAGAGTAGCAGCTCATGAAGACCTAAAATAGCATCCTTCCCTCCCCAAGTAAGACTGAAGAAGATTCTGGAGAACAGAGTTAAAGTAGAAATGATGATGAGAGCCTGTTCATCTGAAACCAAGAGTGGTGGCCCGTGGAGCAGGATGCAGAGCCCATTGACAAGCGAGGCGGGCGCGGGGATTTTTTTTCAGTTGTTCTCAAGTGTCCGGAGTGAGCCTGGGGCAGGGATTTGCACTGCAAAGAATGTTACTTAAGGGAGATTTTCAATTTTTTGAGGCAATCTACAGATTTAATATTTGCTACATTATGTTCCATTGATTAAACCTCTGTGATAACTTTGTGGTCCATGTGTTTGAAAGCAGAAAGCTTCAAGATGACTCAGCAGATTTTTTTTTTCCCAGCTCAGTTTGGTGGGAGTTTATGCAGAATGAATTATAAAAATCTCTTATAAAGAGTGATATATTTTAAAATCTCCATGTTCTTAGAACACAGTTCTCATTCAAAATATTAAACTATTGATATGGCATTTGCACCAACTAATCCAAATAAATAGTAGCAGATATACTATTTGAATGTATAGCAGCTAAATCTTAGACTTGCTGTGGATCTGGTGAGTCTATTTCTTGAAATTCATTTTAAGGTTACCATATAAAGTAAGATAAAAGTTTTTTAATATATAGGTTATAACATTATTGATGATAGAGAAAAGCCTGGACACAATCTTATTGATCATTTACATATATATGTGTACATACACATATCAACCATTTGCACATGTACACATTATACAAAAGCATGCATTTATACATGTGTGTACATATATCATATATATGCATTTATGTGTATTTATAAGCACATCACTGCATATTCGTAAATGTACATATATATGTTTAATATAGGCATGTTGATTAAAGAACATCCAACATATAAAAAGTTTTATAAAAGTTTATCTGAGCCAAATTTTGAAGTCATGTCTGGAAGCAAAATCTCAACGGATTGAGAAAATGTTCCGGAGAATGGCAGTTTTGCAGCTTATTTTACACATTTGAATCAAAGGAGAAGAGGTAAGGAGCGTTATTTGAAATCCATTGGTGGTAGATTAAGGAGGCGAAAGTTAAGTGAGGAATCTCTGGGCCTGGATAAAGAGCAAACTGGAGAAACACGTACCTCTTTTCCAGTGGTAGGCGCTGAATCGTTAATTAACATGTATGATAGGTAAAGATGATTTGCAGGGAACAAGATAACAATGAGGGGTGGATTCTAGGGTCTCATTCAGTAGTGGTCTTAGGCTCTGGTGCCTGTGGCTGTGCTTTGAGGGGTCTAGAAAAGAAAATTACTTTGATATTTCAAGGGCGTATTATTCTAGATGCAGAAGAACAATGAGCTCATTTAAGGTAAAAATTGACCTTTGCTAAGAAAACCTGAGGCCTGGGACATGACTACCTGCCATAGTCTACGAAGTTAGGAATTTATGATCAGACTTTCCTATGTGGTTATTTTCGGTCACTGAGCTTGTCAGGTCTGTCATGTGGCCACCCTGAACTTGTCAGGTTGATTTCATAGCTCCTTTTTTGTTCATAGGTATGTTATATGCATACGTATGTATATGGTTGTGTTTATATCCATCTATATGTATGTAGGTATGTATGGACACATAGATAAACAGATAAACAGAAAAACAGAGACCAGAACAAAAATATAGTATCAGAAAGTGAACAATGAACTGTGAAATTATGGACATTTTTTGTTTTCTTTATACTTGTCTTTTTAAGAAATCTAATTTTGCAATATTAAAACAGCAAAAACTTTATAAGCAGAAATGCAATAACGACAAAGGTCATTTAAAAAGTAACCCAGAATACTGTTGTAGGGGATTCATCAATCCACAGTTATACCGAGAGTATAAATGTTTTTAATGAATGCACCAGAGAACTGAGTTTCAAAGCCAGAAGCTGAGTCATTCCTCTGGATGAGTATGGCCTCAAATACCCACCGCTTTTATCCCTTAGCCCTATACCAACCTTTGCTTTGATAAAGCCAAGTCATTATGAGTGCCAAAGGATGAACAAGTAAGGGTAAAGTATCCCAAACCATCAGAAAGGGAGGCCAGAACAATTATTGAGCTCCAGCTGTGTGCTATGCCCAATTCTGCAACAGGGAACTCTCGTTTGTCAATTTGTTTCATTCTTACAACCCCTGGGAAATAGACATTCACATGGGATGTGAAATAAAGTGCCCAAGACCTCACGGCACAGTAAGTGGCAGAGATGTTTTTCTTTTGTTGTCCATTTCACTTGGGAATATTACGAAGAGGGAAATAATAGATGGTCTTCTAGCTTTGGTGCAATGGGAGTTTGTACCAGTTGTATGCACCCGCTTTCATTCTCTTTTCCTACCCCTAGAAGCATCTCCTTCTCTGATTCCAGAAACTCCCTCTAAGAAGAAATAGAGTATTATGCATTAATGTTCTAACACATTTGTGTTTGAACTTGCGCTTACTGTCTGAGAATGAATAAAATAAGACCGGATGCACTTATTATAGAAAATAATTTCCTATACTTAGCGTGTGACTTATTGATTCCAGTTAAATTTTGACCGAGGTTTATATGTGAAATAAATGTATATATTTTAAAATCAGTTTCCCTCCTAATCTGATTGAATTATTTATTAAATGCCTAATGATTAATAACTCATATAACTCAATAGATTCACCTACTTGAAGTTTTAAAATTTATCTGGCTGGATTTTATTCTGAATACCTTGTTCTTTCTAATGGCATTTTCCTAATATTAATGCTGAACTGAAACCAAAAATAGCAAGGGGGTAAGAACTCAGAATAGCAGGAACTGAGAAGATCGGTGTAATCAGCAAATTAGGGCTATGTACAAATCATGCAATTGGCATCACGGGAGCAGCAAGGGCCACGCCATGTGGAGAAGAGAACACTCGACGTTGATAACTTTGATTAGCATTAACATTGATCGCATAATTCAGTTACTTCCAGGATGTTTCATGATGCTAATAAATAAAAGATGACACTCTTTAAGAATGGGGCTCCTATATAGTATTGTAGCAGAGACAGCTGAAATGTGTGGTGTGTTGGGGGGTGTTTATTTCGCCAGTGTTCTCTAGACTAAACTAGTACTGGGAAACCCAGACAGAGCTGTTTCTCGAAAAAGGGAGGCAGAGTGGTTGCTGGAGGTCTCAGGGAGACTTTTATCCAGCAGCCAGCTCTGCTTTAAGACCTGGCTCTTCCTCCTTTTCTGTGCTTCTCTCTCCTATTTAGCCCAACCCCTCGAGCAAACCAGTGTCCACCGGGTTCCCTGCTTGCTTAGCTCTACATCACCTGGATAGTGTTTTATACTCCAGGTTTTTGATGACTCCTTCTTCCTGATATCAAATACAATTGTCATCTCTAGTTCTTTATAGCTCCTAAGTATTTTTCTATACACTATATCTCAGCAGCACTCCCTCTTTTTCCTTAGTAACGTTCAAAGCACTTAAAGAATTTCCTCACTGTCACAAGGTCAAATCCTCTGCTGACGTCAGTCTTGTCTCTTTCCACTACACCTCACTGTTCCAACTCCTTTACTCTCTCATTCTTATGCACTAACTGGCACTAAGGTGATATAGATTACATAGGGTAATAGAAGCACAAAATCTCTGAATTGAAAGTCAGTTTTTAGCAAGCTGGTCTGGCAGCAATCCAGTGAGTAAATAGACATTCAGAATCCATATGAAATCCAGGTTCCTTGGATGCCTCTGATAATGAGGAGCTCATTTCTCCAGCTCTATCTTTGGATGCTTTGGATAAGTTCTTCTTAGTATGTTGAAATCTGTTCCCAGAAGCTTCTGCTTTTAATTCCAGTTCTGCATTTGGAGCCAAGTGATAATATTAACTAACGTATACATTGTTTATTATGTTAGGTTGATTTTAAATAGTTAAGTACATTAACTAATATTAACTCAGAGAGAAATCTACAGAATGGTACTAATAAGCTTATTTTTTAAGACAAGGAGGCTGAGCTACGAAGGAGAAGTAATGTCTAAAAAGTGGCATAGCTGGATTTGAAATCAAGTGTGACACTCGGCCACCTGTCACTACCCTCTTGTGGTCACAGTAAATGTATAGTTAAACCAGACTTCCTCTTTTGACACATAAAACACAATTACTTTTTCTCATGCTTTTGAAGCCACCCAAAATGTCGATGTTGACATAGTTATGCTTTTTTTTTTTTTTAATAGGCGCATCAACATTCAGATAAAAAGCAGGATGTGGAGTGGGGATAGAATGCTCTTTGGGAAATGTAGGTATTAGGGTCTATACTTAAATCAGACTGCCCAGGTCCATAATCTGGTTTTGCAATGTCTTAGCCATGTAATACTGGACAAATTATTTAGCCCATTTGTGTCTTCGTTCCCTCATTTTTAAAGTGGATATAATAACATATCTAACACAGAATTTTTTTTTTTTGAGCTCGAATCAAACATTTAAAATATTGCCTGGCACCTTGTCAGCACTCAATAAAGACTAGTGACTACTGTTAACAATGACATTATTAAACCAGAAAATATAGTTAAGTTTCCTATGACAGAGCCTACTCCTTGGTAATCACTCAGTCTGTATTGACTATTATCATCTCATTTACTATTATTATTAGATGTTTTCACACATGT
This sequence comes from Pteropus alecto, assembly GCF_000325575.1. NCBI lineage: Eukaryota > Metazoa > Chordata > Mammalia > Chiroptera > Pteropodidae > Pteropus > Pteropus alecto. The sequence continues at coordinate 20,118,351 of NW_006441953.1, read as the reverse complement.
TCTTTAAAATCCAAGGGCATGAGACATATGAATGGGTCCATATCACACCCAGTAGGTAGACAGCTTCAGGTACCCTGGGCAAACTTGTCTTATCTTTCCCGTGAGCCCCCAATACCTCCTAACAACTGAGTTTATGGAATCAATTTTTAGGTTTAGATTTGATACCTGCAATTCTCTTTTCTTTCTTTTGTGAAGGTGCCAAGGATTCAGCCTCTTATTTTTAACCACATGAAGCTACTATCCACACTAAGTTCTTAACATACCGTATCTTTTTTAATTATTGTGATGACACCGCAATGTATATCCTTTCACCCCATTATACATCTGAGGAAAAACGGAGGGTATGAGAGGCTAACCAAATAGCTTAGGAAGTGGCTCAGTGGGAACTCAGACTAATTAAACTCAAAAACCAGATTCTTAACAGTGTATTTCATAGTTTCACCCACGATCAATCAGAAAAGCAGCTCTTGGTGCCCATCTTAACTAGAATTCCAGCAACAGATTCTTTTTTTTTTTTTTAGGCTAGGCAACCCTTGGTTGAACTCTCAGATTGCAAGGACATTGTCAGCTTACAATCTTTATTTTTTATTCCTACAGCACCTGGTCTTCTTGGTGGTCTCCCATCCAAGTACTAACCAGACCCGACCCTGCTTAGCTTCTAAGATCAGACAGGATCAGGCTTGTTCAGGGTGGCATGGCCGTAGCCAGCAACTGATTCTGATACTATGCCCTCACTCCTGTAGGACTAGAAACCAGGTACAGGTAAAATCTGTCTGGAACTCCTACTGTCCAGTGGTATACACTTGGCATATCCAATAATAAAGGTACAGCAAAATAAAGTTAGATATAATCCGGAATAAATATACAATGTGTCCTGAAGTCTACAGAAAAAGGGATATGCTTATGTTTCTATGAAAAAAAAAATTGGAGATTTTTGTTACCCATTGATAAGACAAGAACTCAGGTCTAGGAGGAGAATTTGGTCATTGGATACCAAGGTGCTAAGTGATGGAAACTTGTTCACAACCTTCTCCCTGCCTCCTCTGTCACTCTCCAGGTCCCAAGTATTTGTGAGTGAGAATATTCAAGTTTTAAACACCCCAGGTACCCAGGTAACAAATTAAATAAAGTTGAAAGGCTTTTCAGTAGCTCCCATGTTTACATAAATTACAAGCATATATTAGAACACTAAAAGTTAATTGGCTGGTTTGCTAAAAAAAAAAAAAAACCCTCAAAAGCAAACAAACAAAAACCTGATTAAATGTGTGCTTGACAGAGAGGTACTGGGTCTTTACCCATAGCATTTGTCTTTAGGCATGTGTACACACACACACGCACACACGCAGATGTTAAAATGAATTAAATTTTCTGGAGTCATGTTGTCACATTCCTTCAAGAACAGCATTTAAATACCAACTTTCTTGATTCCCTCAGAGGTTCGAAAATGACTTCCTCACATTGGCTAATGGACCTTTCCTTAGTAGTTTTTTTGTACCCTGAGAATCTCAGGTGATACCATTAATGCTGCATAAAACCCCACAAAATGCCAGGAGATCAAACCGAGTAGCAATTACTGAAAATCTTTTTCTGATATCTCCCCAGATTTTTCTTTGGGGAGTGCTAACTCCGTAAGTGTTTACGATACATAAACAAAGCATAGGCTATAACTCTGCAAAGAACTTACAATTTTTTCTAAAGTGTTTTGCTTTGTTTGATAAAATAGTCTTTGGGGAAAACTTTAATGGACAAAAGCTAAAGATCCAAAGAAAAGAAACCTGACCCATTTGAAATTGAATAGGGGGCTGCAGAGCGAAGTAAAAAATATGCTGGTGTTTACTCAAAAAATGCTGACTTCCTCTGGTTGGTCATCTTATAGGTCCACCTTATACCACATAAGAGTGTAATTAAAAAGCACTGATGCCAGGAAGGATCTGCCCTCTTCAACCCTCGTTTAAACAGCAATGAGTCTGAACTTCAGTAGGAGTCGGTACTGTGGAATGGCGATTTTATCAATAGCTCAGGACACAATCAAACCTCATTAACTCAGACCCCACTAATTCTGAATTAACGAGAGTTTAGATATGACTTAAGAATTGGTTCTTGCTGAGCTAAAAAGCTTCAGGTAATTTCTTTTGTGAGTATCAGGATCTTATTCACCAGACCAATAGAGTCAAACTTTGTAGTGGTTGCATCAACAAAGGGCTCCTTATTCAGAGTTCTGCTGAGGTGTTTGAATCCTCATTTCCCACAGAAACTTGTTACTATGGGAAGTGGAAATGGTAGGCAAGCCTAGTTACTTCAAGCACAAACATCGGTGTTATTGAAAGAATAGAGCTGAATACACCATAAAGTAAATTTCGTGTTTGAGTTTAGATGCCAAGATTGTGGATAATTTTAGATTCTACATTTCTTTATTTTCTATTTTTTTTTTTAAAAAAGCAAGTATCATTGTATAATGTCTAAAATCATTAAACAGAATTTTGAGGAGTTGGAAAAAAGCAAATGTACAAATATTACTAATTAGTATGGAAAGCCCCTCCTGCCTAAGTCCAATAAATATGCCCATTTCATAATTTATATAAATGCATTTTTTATTAGAGATATTTAAAAATATGTCATCAACTAGTTTATTAAATTTATTTTTTCTTTATAAAAGATGGCCAATGGGATACAGCCTGACTTGATGAAGTTGATCATCTTTGGGAAAAAAAATGAGTAATTGTAAAAGCAGCATTATCTTTTCCCAACAAAGTACCTAACAGATTTTCTCTTTCAGGATACTAAATTATGAAATTATAACAATAACTACTGTTATCATTGACCCTTTATTGCCATTTAGAAATGTAAATATTCCCCATTTATTTTTCTGTCTGGGTCATTTATAAGGGTAAGCTGTGACCACTGCCTTCAACCTTATCCCACAACAGCTGGTCAGCTTTTCCATCTAGATTCTCTGTGAAGGGTTCAACAGAGCTGAATGATAGAGTACTTTATGTGCTGTGAATGTAGAGGTATATTAATGATCTCAGTAAGAACAGTATGCAAGTGATACGCAGTCTGTCTAATACACAGGCCATTAAAATGAAAAGATGATTTCTCCTCCTCCACTTCTACCCGCTGTCACTTTTTTTATTAGTTCCAATGGACATGGTGAGTTTATTCCTGGATTATTATAATGTATATCATTGCTCCTCACCACGTGATCTGTGGACAGGAGCTGGTATACCCACCGTTTATTGCTGGTAAACAAATGAAAAGTGTGTAGAAACTATGGCAATTTGTCACTGCTATGACACCCAAGCCCATTATTGTCAATAGACATGTCATTGCACTAGTTACTGACTGGTTTTAGTGACGTCTATCTCGTATGGTGGATTGTGTGTAGTGTGAACCGCCTACTGATATCAGCACAATGAATTATAAAACAAAAACAAAAACAAAAACAAAAACAAAGCACTGGTCCATCAGCCCTCATACTTTGAGAAACACTGGTGCCCACACAGAGGATGTGATTTGCATACAAATCACAACTGCAGGTGGTATCTGAGAAGGCTGCCATGATAATACTGACCATAGACAATCAGCCTCGCACTAGATTATAGGGCAGGAGACTCATCTGATGTGTTCACCAATGTATGGCTAGGAGGTTGCACAGTTGCTTAGCATGTTCTAGATGCTCAGTAAGTCTTTGATGAGTAAATACTTAAATAAATGACTACAGCTTATGATCACATAATTTTGGCTCTCAGACTTGGATACACTCCTGAAAATAGCTAAAGATCAGTGAACAGATAAAAAGCAAAGCAAAACAAAAGCCAAAACAAAGAAGCAAAATATTGAATTAATTCATTTTATTTTTTTTTAAATTTATTTTCAATTATATCTGACGTTCGATATTATTTTGTATTAGTTTCAGGTGTCCATCAAAGTTGTTAGACATTTATGTAATTCGCAAAGTGACCCCCCCGACTAGTCTAGCACCCACCTGGCACTGTACATAGTTATTACAATATTATTGACTCCATTCCCTATGCTGTACTTTATATCCCTACAACTATTTTATAACTACCGATTGTACTTCTTACTCCCCCTTTTCACCCAGCCCCCCAACCCCGCTCCCATCTGCCAATCACCAGTTTGTTCTCTGTATCTGTGAGTCTGTTTCTGTTCTGTTCGTTCTTTAGATTCCACATATAAGTGAAATCATATGGTATTTGTCTTTCTCTGTTTGACTTAATTTGCTCAGCATAATACAGAAGCAAAACATTTTAGATTCAATTATGAATATGGGTTCTGACTTCCTAGGACTTGACCGAACACATAATTCCCAAGTTTGTACTAGCAGAATTTGAGGAGTGTGTAGTACTTTTCCCAAGAAGACTTCTCTAGCCTCCTTAACATCTTCTTATATATGCCTAATCATAACTCACATAACCACAGAAGCAGGAGTTGGTGTGTTCTCAATATTGCCCACTAAACCATAAGTTTCATACTTCATCTCTCAGCCCCTAGCCAACTTGATAGAGTTCAGAAAAATTTAGTTGATTGGAGTTAAAACCACAATCCAGTTCTTTGTCATCTTCATTGATAAACACTGGGCATATGTAGATATTTACATTTAAATTAATTAAAATTAAATAAATTTAAAGTTTAGTTGCTTAGTCATAATCGCCACATTTTAAGGGGTCCATAGCCAAATGGGGTTAGTGGCTGCCACACACTGAACACATTCTACACACTGAACATATGAAAATAGAACATTTCCTTCCTTGTAGAAAGTTCTATTGGACAGCACTGTTCTGGTTGCTTCTGACTAATGTGGGCGAAGCCAGTAAGCCCTTTCTCTGGCTTATTGCATTCTGATATGCCAAAGATGTGATATACCAATGATACTCCTACTTAAGACTGTTGTCCTGGAATAAATATTAATAGTGATCCTTTCATTCTCAAAAATGTTCCAATTTAGTCAATAAATTATGGCCACCTAATTGCCTCATTGTATATCACTCACAATACTCATTTCTTTCCTTGCCAGCTCTGTAATATGCGGCATGTTCTAGGCTTCCCTTTCCTCACACGTAAAATGAAGACAGTAGTGGCTTCCTGTTTGGATTCTATCTTGTATTGCTCTTGCTTCCTATTTCCTGCAATGATTCATGTATAAAAGAAATTCCTCAAAGACAGAATTTTTGCATCCTAGTATTTTATAGAGTGTTTATTAGATAATGTTATTACAAATTATGTAATGTTATTATGTAATAGACATTCAAAAGTGCCTATTATATGATTACATAAGAGACACTCTAAATGTCTATTATATTATATAAATATAGAATAGGCCTTGAAAAACACATGCTTCCTGAGGAAAGTTTTAAAAGATATTGTCTGCTTCTCCCTGTTTCAGGACAATGAAGGGTCGCGTGTTCAGTTCACCATCAACCCATCAGGTTTTCTCTCCTGGTACTTTGACTCTTGAGCATGTGATGGACACTGGTTAGAAAGTATGTATTACAGCTGAAATGACAGTGCAGTATTCCGCCATTCCTGTTGCCCATCCCTACTCATTTTTCCAATCAGTTCTCTACGCCGCCCCCACCCCAGTAATCCTGTGAGCTTCTCATATCCCTCCGTTAACTTGTATTTTTGTTTAAGGGAAACAGAATCTCTTTCTGTTATTTACACCCAAGACACTAAACAGTACACAAACCTCGAAGAGAAATTTTAACTTGGAAATTATCAGAGGACCTAGCTGTACTCAGCAACTCTACACATTTTTATTGCAATATACTCAATGCTGAGGCTCACAGAGACATCAGAGTAACTCACTCCAGATGTACGTAATAACATCTATGTAATCATATGTTCCTCCGCAAATTAAGATTGTAAGGTTAAGATTAGAGAGTTCCCTTCTTTAGAAGATTCTTCCTCGGATATTATCACAGTTTCTCCAGATGTTTATTAAGCATACATTTCCTTTATAATCTGCTTCCAACTGCAAGCCAGCTTCTGTCTTTGCTGATGCTCAGCTGTATTATTATGTGGGTCACAGTCAACTCTCCACATTTTCACTATCTAATTATTGTTTATGGTTTTACTTTGGATCCTGTACTTCAATTACCTACTCTATATTGAACAAACATACTAAGTTTCCCTCTATTTATTATATCTTTATAAATCGTATTGCTCATCTAGGGTAATGGGTGTTGCTTGCACATTTGTAACATTTCAAATAGCCTAAATTTCTTGATAGCTTAAGTGTAGGATGTGCAACTGTGGAGTTTGAATACTGCATATTGGAAAGATGATAAACTTCTCGAGTTCCCCTAGCTGTGTGTTTTTATATTAAAGTCGATTTACCCCTTGGTAGAGACTGCCACATAGCCATGACTGTATCAATGAAAAGTCTGTGAAATAAAGGCATGCTATCCTCTCAACTTAAAATCCTTAAACATTTCCATTAAAAAAATCAAACCACAGAGGAAGCTAAATTTGCAAAGAGAAATTCCAGTAGCATTTGGGGAGTCATTGTGTCATTTGAAAGGACAGAGAAATGTGGCTACAGAGACTCAGGGCACCACACCATTCTCAGTATTTTTGTGATTTGTCAAAGCAGATCAGTAACTGCGAGGAAGTCCCTGGGCTGTCTATTATAAACTGTAATCAGTTGGAACTGATTACTCAACTCTGGTCATTTTCATCTACAAACAAATTCACAAGTTTTCCAGACAAATATGGATGGCTTGGTGAATTTAAATTTCAAATGAAAAAATATTTTCCTGTAATGAGTTCACATACCTTTTATTTAGACTTCCAAATGCCAGCATAATGTGATTAGTTTTGTTGTTGTTTCTTTCCACCACTTATGAGAAATCACATCATCAATCATATTATCAAAATTAGATGTGGAGAAGACCTAGCATGTCACCAGGACCCTCCCCTGTGCCAGTACAGGCTTGTTTTAGCCAGTCTGCTATACTTTTTAATATTTTCTTCAATCTAATATTAAACTTCCCCTGTGATCAAGCATCCACCATTTCCATTGTAATGACATAAATATAAAGAATGAGAGTTGGTTTCTTAAGAAGATACATCTGTTTGTCTTCTCTGGCTTTTCAATAAAGAAAGCTTATAGTGAACAGCTAGAAAACAAAGATAAATCCAATCCATTGTAATCAACAATTTCAATTATAATCAATAATTATCTCTAACTTGTTCACATATTATGTAAATGATAGACATTATAGTAGTCATTGTTATATTAGTAACATTCTTTTAACAAAAATTTAATAGATGACCTTATGAGCCTTTAATTTATAATACGTGTGTGTATGTATATATGTACATACACACATGTTTTATATATGTACGATATATTTAATACATATATAAAATATATGTATATTATATATCACATGCTTTTAAAATCAGTTGATTGAGAGTTTATCATGAAGTTTAATTTGGCGAGGTATAAGATGCTTTTATTATTCCATAATATCCGTCTTCAATCTTGCTGTCAAATTTTCTTCTCACACCCTTCAGAATGTGAAATTTTGTGTTACTTTTTGGTTATTAAAATTTCAGTCCAGACTACAAATTTGAACTCAAGTTTAGGAATGCAGATGAACCTGGAGCCAGATTCTATTGATTTGAATCCCACCTACTAGCTTTTTTGGGGGGTCGGGGGTTACTCACTCAAGCTCAAATGGACTCCATTTCCTCAGCAATCAAAGGAGATAATAAAATAACCACCATCATACGGCTCTTATAATTTGCTCTATGTGGAGAACTTGGAAAATTGTCTGGCATAGAGTGAGAAAACTATGTTAGCTATTATTATAATAATTACTATTTTTCATTATTATCATTTTATCACTTCCTGCAATACACACTTAACCCATGGCTCAAAGAGATCTGAGATTGAGAAGGGCCATCATTTTCTTTCTTCATCCTATTCTAGCATCTGCCCCTTTTTAGAGCCTCAGGCATGAAGAGTAGATAGGGGAATAAGTGAAGAAGGAACCATTTGCTCAGACTTATTGGTTGTGGGAAGTATTCCTAATCTCACTCTGGCTTCGTCCATTCCATTCATCATTGGTGTTTGTGCCAATGGATTGGTCTCTACATGGAGAATGGATGCAGTTCTACTGAGGCGGTGATGAGCTTTAATCTCATACTTTCTAGTACGGCTAGCACTTTTAGATGGGGAGTCATGCTTCTCTTCAGCTTTTGCCGGTGATCTATGCCTCCAACATGGTCTCTTAGTTTTGGACACTTGGCCAGCCCACGGCACCTGCTTCTACCTTAGTGTTGAGCTCTTTGCAATCAGGAATATCTGTTTTCCTTATCAATACCCTTTAAGGCCTGAAGGAAACTGGGATGGAGCGAAAACTTGCCCCATCTTCTTCCTAGGCATACTATGCTGCGATCCATTTTTGTCTTGTTGTCAAAAACAAGTCTCTCATCTTCAGAAGTCTCCAGGCAATAACCAGACCCCAGTCTCTATGCTCTTGTAAGAGCTTAACCTTTAGAAACTGCAAGTCATTCTTTCCCAAAATCTCTTTAACTTCCACCTTGATTAATTGTGTAGCCCATCAATCACCTAGCAGGGAATGAAGGTACAAGTCTTTCCTTCTTTTAGACAACACCAATCTCTAAGAGTTCTCTTCCTAACACCATGACGGCTTTGTGAAGGAGTGGAGGAACACTTCATTTCTAACCAGAATCACTACATTTCCTAGGATGTTAGTGATTCTTAATACCTTTTCCTCCATCCAGTCTTGTTTTTTAACCAGGAAAGATATTGTGGAACATTCTGTTTTTGGCCGCTGGTAGTAGGCTGAGTTCTGCTGCCTTAAAGTAAGATCTGGTAAGAACTGTCAGGACATAGTTGTCGCGAGTTCTCTTTTGCATGTAGGAACTCGGTACCATTGTTTTCTTTAGCTTTGAGTTTCAGGCACTAAATTCAGGGCAAATGACAAATTTCACTTAATTTCGTGTTATGTATTTATGTATGACGTAAATCTTAGTACATAATCATTAATCCTTGCTATATATTTATACAGATTAATATTAACATTTTAAAGACTATTAGGTGTCATTATAGTGGACTCTACGGAAATTCCATGTTTAATTATCAAAACAATTTATAAGCTAAGTATTATTAATCCTTTTTATACAGAAGAAAGAGCTGAAGCTTAAGAGGTTTAGTGTTCATTCTCAATCACATGATCAATATGTAGTAGAACAAGAACTTATCAACCATATCAAATCAAACACCCTGGAAGAAGCAAAAAGGAAAAAATGCTCCTTTTGGCAAAGTGCGAAAAGATAAAAAATGCATTGAGAGTGTGAGGGTGAAGGGGATTTATTTCATTATTAGAGACTGTGACATTTTTTATAGATAAATTAATGCATACAAACTTATGACCAATGTAATATCACATATTATCCCTTGGGAATCCGACAGAAAGAAAATGCAGCTCTAAAGCTTTGCAAACTTGTTGATATTTCAATAAATCATAATTACACAAGGAAATTCATAAGTAAATTTTAGGGATGCAATCAAGTAGGAAATAATCTCACTATGTAACTGAATGCTCAAAGAGATGACCATAATCCCCAGCCGAGGGTCAAATAATTGTTTGGGGGCTCTCACCAAGGCAAGACTTAATTTCATTTCTCGTGGGCCCTACCTGCTGGCATGTTGGCAGTGTGCAATCATGTGCCCCATTAGGCATGCAATGGCCAGCTTTGCCCAATGCCACACAGATACACCTTGCTTGAAAACAGAACATTTAAACAGTTGACTTACAGTATAATAATATTGTTGAAATTCAATAGAATATGAAAGAGGGTAGAGAAGGCTATTTAAAGGCCAAACTGTTAAGTGAAGTGGATCTGAAAGTGGGGTGGGTTTTAAATATGTAAGAATTAGAAATAATGTATATAGCAAACAGCACAGTTCAACAAATGATGGCTATGTGATCATTTTATGGTTTTTCTTGAATTTATGTAACTTAAGTGACATAAACATACATTCTTACTTTAAGATAAATGATTACAGAAGGTCACCTTATTGCCCTCTTGAGTAATCCAGTGTGGAAGTGACACTCCACACTCTAATTTACTGATGAGAAGATTAAGTAGGAGTCTATTTTAGTTCATTTAGGTTCCTATAACAAATTACCACAAAGGGGGTAACTTATAAACAACAGAAACTGATTTTTCACAGTTCTGGAAGCTGGAAGTTCAAGATTAAGATATCAGCATGGTCAGGTACTGGCGAAGACTCTCTCCCAGGTTACAGACTTCTGACTTCTGACTCTGTCCTTGACTGATGGATGGCACGAGGAATCTCTATGGGGGTGTCTTTTATAACAACACTAATCCCAATCAGAGGCTCCCATTTCTGTGCAGAATTAACACTTTAGGATGGTGTAGAAAGCTCTCCATACACTGGCCTTTCCTGCCTCCTAAAATATTCATCATATACCTTCTATGTCACATTTATAATCCTTTGTATTTCTCACTTTGTGTCTTTGTGGCAAAGTAGCTGGCTATCCACTTAGGTTCATATTTTTCCTTCCGTAGCATACAGTTATCGCTAGGATGTGGCTTCTCAGATAAGGTCTACATCTCTCAGTCCCTTTGTATTAAGGTAGAAACAGTGAAATCAGCTTTTTACCCATGGAACATACGTGGAAGTGCTTGGTGTCACTTCTCAGCTAAGGCTGTTAGAAACAGATTTGCCTTCTCCAAGCTCTTTCCTTTTTCGCTTGCTTGGGTACAGAGTGCTCAAAGTCCTAGGCAGTGTCGACCTCACCATTTGGAAGGACACTTCATCTTAGAAACATCAAGTTAACAATAGCTGACTCGATCAGAAACAGCCACTGTGGACTGTTACATGAGTGAGAAATTAATTTCCGTTTTCTTAATTTACTGAAAATTTAGGATGTATATTTAGTTATAGTACCTGGTATTACCTAACTAATATATTGTTTCATATATCCAATCTATCTAGTATGTCCTTCCCACTACAGGTATTCATCGTTAAAAGATGAGCATAAATGCAACCTGTTTTACCTCTCAGTCACAGTCAATATCTTCCTCCATGTTTCCCTAGCTGTTTGTCTAATGTTATAATTAATTTTGTCCATGGAAGTATTCACCACTAAATTATGAATTTCTATGGGCAGAAACTCTATTTTAATCACTTTGTACTCTCCGGAGTGTCAAACACAGTATCTCACAAACAGTAGGTGCTCAATAAATGTCTGTTACATTAAATCGAATGAAATCAGATTCATATATCTGAATGATTAATATGTTTCTTTCAATCACGATCTTAGGGCTGGTATAAAAAAAGAAACCTATTACTTCAGTCGTTAACTTGGCAGATTAGAGTGGAATAAAAATGTGTCCTGGATAAAATGAAAACTCATTGTTTTACATAAGATATAGCAATTTTGAGAAATACATTGATTTAATGTACTTAGGCCAGTGAAAAATCTGTTGGTTTAAGCTAACTGCCATTAGTTTCAATTAAAATGTATTGATTTGGGTAAATGTTGGTTAGGATAAATGTTGTCTGACTGTGAGAGAAAAAAAAATTTGCCTAAGCTTGCCTTGGAGCACACAGAGAGAGAGAGAAGTGGCTGAGCAGTTGCGGGGAGAGTGTGGGAGTGAGCAAGTTAGACAGAAAGCCAGGCAGAATTTCCTCCCGATGCACTGCTCTACTGGAAGAGAGCAAATGGGGTGGCCAATTAGTGGGTCACTATCCTTTGACTTCATGTTAACTACAATCCATATATGAGTAAAGTAGCCTTTAAATAAAAGTTTGCTTGAACTAAAATGCTGCTATGGAAGTCTCGAACAGATCAATTTTGTTAATTTATTTAAAAAAAGTAAGGTAATTCAGTTATCTGAGTTCATGGAGCCAAAACAACTAGGTGTAGTTGGGTGACACCAATTTTCACTTTTGACAGATGGTTTTAATGCTTTTATTAGATTGAACAATATGACAAAGCCATTTGTTTGGTGGTCATAAACAGTTGAATATTGACAGTTTCATATGGTTCAGTAGATACTTCCTAAGGGGCATTAGAGAAAGATATAGATTGTATTTTTTTTATTATTGTTATTTTTTCATTATAATTATTTGTTTTCCCTTCTGATCTTTGAAAGCAGAGAATACACATATATACACAAGCACACGCATACATACATATGCACATACATGCAGATACATGCACATGTTATCACTTTATCTATCAATGATCATCTTTGCATTTGCAATCCCAAGGAGCTAAGGGAATAGAACATAACAGGCACTCAGAAAGTGATTGAAAGGAGAGCAGAGATGCAGCCATGGAGATGATAAGTGGTAGTAGATAAGATTTTGTTTTTAAAAAAAAGAAGAAAAAATGATTGAGAATTTCAATTAATCGATTTGTTTAACTACTTAAATGTTTTTTTTATTGGAGAAACACATATTCTTTTTCTCTAGGTGTTTTTAATGACTAGAAGGAACCAGGTGTCTTGGCAATGAATACTGTGCAAAACACATGTAAATTAAGCAAGTGTATTACAAGTAAGGGAACAGAGAAGACTCCAGCAAAAATTGGAGAAAGTGATAAAGACTTCAGGGTAATGTAGAAGCCGGAACTGGGAGGGTGGTCCTTGCAAAGATCTATATGCGGAGTATCTGGAGAGGCTAGGATTATTACAAAGGAGAGGTTGAAATATACTCAAAACACATGAAATAAAATAGCCGTAAATCAAAAAGAGGAAAATATTTCAAAATGTATATAGGAAAAGAAAACATTAAAGGCAAAATGTTTCAGTAAATTTTACTTCTTACCTCTACTCCTGTTTCTGAAATGAGATACCGTTATTGTAGTTTGTTTTTGCTTTGTTTAATTACAGAGGCTTATTTTACTTGCAAATATTTCAGACCTAGAAAAAGGTATTATCTCAGCTAATTGTAAATGTCAAAATGTTTCATCAGGCTCAAAGTTATCTCCATAGTTACTAAACAACAACATCTCTGTCTTCTGACCCCTGATAAGACCTAGGTTGTTCATTTTAAGTTTTGGCCGCATATCTCTTATTAAAAATAATTGTACAGTGGAGTAGAGATCAGGAGAATTGAATTTTTATCATGGGTTCTGTTGTTAATTCCTTGGGTAGCATTAGACAAGCTGCTTAAACTCTCTAAAGTTTTTCTATAAAATAAACATAATCAAAATAATTCTATTGTTACTATAAAAATTATTAAATGTTAATTGTTATATAATAAATATATAAATTGTCACTGAGAGCCTACAGTAAACAGGTGATATGCAGGGTAATTTCACATATTTTATCTCATTTAATTCTGTTAGTCATGTGATACAGACATTATGTTCACTTTTAAAGAAATGAAGTTAACCTGTCAGATATTAAGCAATTTGTTCAAATGTTAAGATAGTCACTTGGCAAATATTTTATGAATCAGTTGATGAATTACTCCCTACTCCTCTCTTTTGACATTTCTCATATTTAACTATTTACCTAAAGTAGAAACTTGGCAATATAACATAGTGTGTATAGGGGGATATCTATGCTAAATAGAAATAATTTAAATTATGAAATATTTGAAAAAATATCAATTCACCCACAATTCCTTCCAACTTTAGAGTTCTGCTTACTCAATCAACTTTATGGTGCACATAGTTATACGAAGTGATATCAAATTGAGTTTATCATTTTAATTATTATGTAAGAATGTTTGGCATTCATTCAGTCATTCAGCTAATCAACACATACTTAAGAATCACTAGGTGCTTCCTAGTAGGGATTCTTTGGAGAACAGAACTAGGTAGTCCCTGCCTTCAGATTGTTTCTAGAATAGCGAAAAAGATGGATGTTACTCAAATTGGTACAAAAAACTTGTGAATTTGCATGACCCTGCTTGAGAGAGGCCATGAAAGGAGAGTTTGCTTCAGTGAGAGAGAGAATACTTGAACTGAAAAAAAGAGAAGTGGTAAGAGAAAGGAAGTGTTTCCCAAGCAGAGGAACATCACGAGAAAAAAATCTGTAGCCGAAGACAGACAGCTGGAGTGGAGAGAATAAAGGAAATTCTGCTGCATTGGTAGGTGGTCAACACTGAATGTCTGTCTCTTCTTCGAAAGAACATAGAACCAATCAAGACAGGCAGAGGTGGCAGATACATGGGGATAGCACACACACTCACAAAAGGCGAGGGTACTCAAAGTGGAGTACTCGTCACAAGGAAACAGGTGCATAGGGGATAAATCATCCTCTCCCTCCCCAAAATAAAGGAAAAGTATTTTCAGATAGAATATAAAGAGGGAGACAGGGCTAGACTATGTAAGGTTGGTCTTGTAGCTGACTTTAAAGAAGTGTTATCTTTATCCGAGGAGTAATAAGAAGTTAGAAAAGGTTTTAAGAGGTGTAGGTTGAGGATGACATTTTAAAAAGCTCTTTCTAGCTGTTGTGAGGGAAAAGGTTAGGATGAGAAGAATAGTTAGTAAGTTACTGTGAAAGTATAGGCAAAAAGATGAGAGTCATCGGATTAGGGTGGTGATAATGGTGGTGACGATGGGGAGACGTAGACAAGCATGAGATCTATTTAGTATGTAAAATGAACAGGATTTGTTAAAGGGTTTGAAATGGGGAGTAATGGGAATATCAAACATGATTTATGTCATGGAAAATGATGGATGGTTGCTTGATTTAATAATATCAAGAAAACTGAAAGAGAACCAGGTTTGGGGGAATAGATTATAAGTTAGTGTTTGAGCCTATTGAGTAATAGATGCTTTCGAAGTTGGCCAATCATTTGCCTCCACATTAAAATTTCAAAGTTAATTCATACACCTGGTTTATCCCAGCCATGTTGTTTATACTACTTAATTACATGGAAAAAATTTTTTTTTTCCAGATCTACCTGTCAATAATCATTATAAATGTCATAATAGTGGAATATAAATCAATGTGACTTTAGTGGGTTTATAACTTTATAACCCACTGCTCTATTCAGAGATTATTTTAGATTTTTGAAAGGTGATTTTTCTTTGCCTTTCTTATGTGTTTCTGTGATGTAATTGTCATGCCTTCTGAACAGCTCTTATGGAAATCCTGCTTGAAATAGCAGAGTGAGATTTGATGGCAATCTTTCTTGAGTCAGAAGAGAAGTGACTTTTTTTATACCACCATGCATATGAGAATTCATCAGCAATATCATAAAGATTTCACAAAGGCAAGGAATCATGTGTATGCAACTTTTTAAGGAAAAGAAGCTTGAAGTGATTTGCATAGGACCATTGAGTTTCGAAGGAGCTGCAATTTATTTCATCAAGCTCACCTTGCCTTCTAGTAAGGCCACAAGAAAAATATCTAAGAAAAATGTGCCCTGTGTTTAATAAGCTTGGAAGAAAATTTCATTAATTTTTTTCTCTAGGTTTTTCCCCAAAATTTATCCACTATTTGCTACCCAAAAAGTTCTTCTTTACTTCAATTCTAAGATCTACCTGTTGGTGGCAAAATTTTCTTGTTCTCTTTCTCATTCTCCATCTGTTTCTCTTTCTACTTCTTTTATTCCCTCTTGAATGATTGGTTTTATAGAGGTCATTTTCTAAGTTCAGATTAATCAACTTTTTTAAGGCAAATACACAGGGCTAAAGAATATTGTATTTTAGGTGGAGTCTAAAGAAAATTTTCCACTCGCAGGTAATAGCTTAAAATATTGTATGGCTTTTAAAAAATATTTAGGTTCAAAGAAACATCAAAATTTCTAAAGTAGTTCATGGAATTCATACATAGATAACTCTCAATTATACCTACTAATAGAGGAAAGTCCAAATGGAGTTATAAAACCTGCAATGAGTAATTTCAAATGCCTTTACTAAAATTTTATTAGGGCAATATCTGAACTGATATTCACAATTATTCTTTTCTTTAGCTTCTTCCCTTCTAGTTAAGGAGCTTCTAATGATCACAATGACATGGGTGAAAGAAGACAGAGAAAAATTTAGAATGTGTACAAATTAAATTATATATAAAAATCAATCTTCAGATCTATGAACAATATACTTAAAAACCCAATTCTGTATTTTTGTATTAAATACAAGGTATATTGCAATAATACTTCTCTATCACATAGAGTTTGATGAAGAAGGGACTTTATTGGAACTAGTAATCCCCATCCAATGCCCCAAAAGTTAAAACCACTCAGCTTCACTGTAAAAATAATGCCAGAGTGAGCTCATATGACACTACCCCTAAAAATCTTCCAGAGTCGGAAAAATTATACATCTCCATTATTTTATTGGAAATAAACACATTTTTAAAACATTTCAGCTTTTTGTTCTTGTTTGTTCTTGTTTTTGTTTTGGCAAACAAGAAAAACAAAAATAGAAAGCATGAGAAATTAAGATCAAATCAATCTATTATTTCAAGGGCTAAAATAAATTATCAGCAGTTGTATGGTGATAATGTGGCTGCACAGCTGGGAAGTTGGGCTGTCTTAAACTTATAATTGTAATGAAAGCCATTACCATGAAACTTTTTTTATGAAACAGTGCTATTTTATTCCACTGATACTGATTAATGTGTGTCATATATTACCTTTGAGTCCCATCAAGATTTGAAATCCATGAAATCTAAGATTTCAGGTATTCATGACAGAGAATCATGATATCTTAGAAACAGAGAAGACCAGTCTTTCTCCAATGCAACAATTCTTTGTGAAAATATCCAGGACAAATCATGGCTGAAGCCTCTGTTCAATACTTCTGCTGATAGAGAACTTACTTCACCAAGCTAATTGTTTCTCTGCAGTATTGTTGTATCTTAAAAGTCTATTTCACATGTCTCCCAAGTTTACCATATCTGCTGATTTTATGCCCCTGGAGCATCACAAAATACATTCTTATTTCTATATGTACATTTTTAAATATCAGAAGAGGTTTGAATTCTGACTCTGTCACAATATTTTATGTCTCAGGCAAAGTTATTTAACCTTCTTGAATTTCAGCCTTTTTATTGGCAAAGTGGTAATAGTGCTATTTGCTTTACTTGCTCATTGAGAAATTGAAATGTAATTATGTGCAAATAGCATGTATTAAATAGTTCTCTGGCCCAGAGAACATCTTACACAAATGTTGTTTCCTTTATTTCTCTCCTTTTCTGGCTTTTCTCTACTCTATATCATTCTTTTGACACTCTGTCTATATAAGTTCATTTTGGTATGTGTTCATATATCTTAGAGATATATGTGAGTGATGATTACACATTATATTCTGTTGGATGTGAACTCGAAGTTGGTTTTCCAGCTGTTGTGATGGATTCTTAGTGATTTATCTACATTCTCTTTTCCAATCTCTGGAATAAACTGTGCATCAATGAGATGACTAGCCAGGTTACACTTATCCAATATCTGATTATGGAATTCATTTCGTCATGCTGTTCCTTACTCTGGGCCCTGTTATATTCTAGTCCTTGGATTTCTTTCTCCTCTAAACCCCTTAATACTTTTTGGAGTTTTCCAGAGAGGACAAGGTTTAGGGTCTGGCTCATGGTTATAGGTAGAAGATAGCTTTTTATGATACCTGCCAGAGAAGTTTTAATTATGTAAATTCCTCATTATATAATTCCAATGGAGAAAAGTATATTCTTTAAGGATATACTGACCTTTGGTTTTAAAATCTCTTTTCCTAAAATTAATATGAAGTGGCATAACATATTTTGTCCAAAAGAGTAATTTTTTATAAATTTTCCCATGTAGTGAAAAAAATTACCATTACATAAATAAAGGCATAGATTTGACCTCATAATTTTGTAATTTTAAATGAAATAAATAAGTTATAGAGACCTGAATTCTAATTCTGGTTTTACCACTAACTAGCTGGCTGACGATGAGCAGGTCATTTTATTATCTTAAGACTCAGATTTCTTGTTTCTTAACAGAGGGATTTAGATAAGTGATCCTTAAGTTTATATCAGCTCTACAGTTCTATAATTTTAAAAAATTAGTTGCATTTGCATTTATTTATTCATATTTTTAAAGATGCATTCATTCATATTTCATTATAACATTCATTTTTCTCGTTCTTCATTCCCCTTTTGTGTATGTGCTGGTTTGGGAATAGGACACGTCTGTTAAATTCTCATCAGGAGTTTTTACATATAAATTTGTGCTGGTCAGAAGGTATAGGAAGATAGGGATTTCCAACTAAATGTTAGGTCATTAGGGATCACTTTTGAACAGACTTACTTCAAAGAGGTTAGAACTTCTCTTTGTTATCAACACTAAGGATAAAAGCCGGGACACTGAAATCAATTAGCAAGACTTTCAAGACTCAGTCTGAGGAAGAAGTTTTAAGTTGCTTGCTCAGAAGTAGAAAGAGGTACATACAGGAGGGGACCACAGGTATATTTTTAAATTCAAGTAGTAAAAGTTTGCATTTAAACAGCAAAATTTCCTGGCAAGATGTTAGTTTACCCAGTAACTGACTTTTAACTTCTTTGGCTATAGACATTCTTCCTGAATGTCTAGATTATTAACGGATGGGAAAAATGGCCAGCATCTGTCTATCACCGTTCTCGGCCCTGAACATGGACACATCTGACAAGGCTGCTATCCAATCATTCAAGTGTGGCTAAGGAAGCTGTTTCTGCCCTGCAGTCTGTTCCTTGCTGACTGCAAATAGAGTTTGTCTTCTCAGGGCCAGTAGGGCCACCCGTGGAGCCTGTCACTCAGCAATTAGCTGAGACGTGGTCACTTTGCCTTCAATGTTACATCATGTCTTTAATCAAATTTATATTTTTCACTTCTGGAAAACTCATGGTCTTCCTCCTGTTCATTTCTAAATGTCAGAATAGTACTTCTGTCTTCTTTGTGTGTTTGTTTGTTCGTTTGTTTGTTTTTGATTCATAAGCACCAGTAGAATCCTCAAGCCCAAGAGCACCAGCATCTGGACACCCATTTTTTATAGTGCCCTTATTTTACAGAGCAAAAGAAGAAAGGCTTTTCATAAGGAAGTGACTTGCTCAAGGCCAAACAGAGAAAGACAGAGCTGGAATGATGTCATATTCCTTGACTTTTAGTCCCAAGGGCTTTTCCTGCCTCTATGCTTCAATATGATGCCTTGAATGAGTTGTATTCTAATCTTTTTTTTTTTTTTTAAATCAGCATCCTGCTATGGTTGGCCCAGTATGACCTTCACAGCTCATTATTATCATTGAGCCTCATATGATGAACTTGATAAATAGTAACAAGTAAGGTAAATCATTATAGTTACACATGCTGTCTTTTTTTCCCACCAATTTTGCTTAAAGTGCTAATCTGATATGGAAAGAGTACTTTAAAAAAAGCACACTCATATATTTGACCACTTTGATATATTTTTCCCATTAAGATAAATCTGTGAATTCAGCAAAACGATTGGACCCAAAGGCTGACAATGACTGTGGTAACAGGTTCAACTTGTCATATGGAAATACTTATTTATACAAGTGTAGATGAGAAATGGTTAATCTAAGCATCCTGAATAAGAGAGTGATGCCTTAGATACACTCTCTAAACTTTTTTTTTTTTTTACTGAATATTTCTTTAAATTTGTTCAAAGCCATTTCAAACATAAGATTTTATTCTACTTTTCATCCCACTCTGCAATGCAGTTATCAAAGGTTTTGGTTAATGCTGCAGTACCTCAACATTTTACATTGAATTGAAATGCCAGACATTTAACTTAATTTAGTATATATTTTACTTGTTTGATGAAGAATTTTAAGCCACTTTCAATACAAATAAAATACAAGTTGAAAATCAGGAACATATAAACCTGAAAAATACAGATTATAAAGGCCAGTTTAGATATTAATTGAATTTCACATTCACCTGTCAGCTTCCAAAAAGCAAAAGCAAAAAAGAAATCATGTATACATTATACAATATTTATATAATATCAAAAATACTTGGGCAATATTAAAACTGTCTAGACTTCTAAAGATAAAAATACACTAATACGATTTACATAAATGTATTGAAATTACTTATTTTCTCTTTAGTAATTGAAGAGGCATTTGGGATATGGCAAGGCTTTGGTATAATTATATTAAATATCTTCTGTATAGCTGCACTGTGAATGATTCAGTATATATATGCCCAATTGCCCAGTATACTGGCATCTCTGAAATACTAGCATAGATTATCTCTAATATCTTTTTCAGCTCTAATTCCATAGAAGCCATGAGTGAGCAACGTTTGTGAATTTCAGATTGAAATCTTGTTCCAGGCATCCAAACAGTGCCAGATACACCATAACAGGTATCCAATAAGCATGAGGCACAGATAGTCTTACTGACTTCTTTGGATAGCTTTTGCCTTACTATGTTGAATTTGATGAAGTCAGGACTTTCTCATTTGGAGTTCCTTTATTTCTGGCAATTCCCAGACTCCTTCATCCCCAGGATAATTTTCTTCATTGCTCCAAGTCAGGTTATGGAATAAGTGCTTCCCCGAGGGACGAGAAAGTTATTTGAAAGAGACTGAAGTCTGTCAGATAAGTGAAACCGTTTATAAATACCTTGCTTGGAACTGAGAGAGAAGAAGGTTTTCAAATCAAAGTGCTAAATTAAGAAGCTTAATTTTGGCACTTCAGCTGAGTGAGTTGTTTATGGGAGGGTTTATGCTGACAATTCCCCCGCATCCACAGGGGGGATCAGGAGCAGAAACTGATAAGATAGCTTCAAGGGGAAAGAAGGACTGTCTCACTCCAGCAGCTCTGTCTTCAGAAAGCATGTGACAAGTGCTGAATCTGGGTCCGTTTCAGTCTCACGCTGGTACACAGATAGCTACAGCATCCTGACTTCTTCCACAAGGTACCCTCCTTGGAGGGACAGAGCCAACTTATGTTCCTTGTGAACTTCTCCAATTTATCATTACAAAAATAATAAGAAAGTTCTCTGTCAGTTGGAAGGAGAAAGGCATTGTTTTTGAACATAAAGATACTACATTGGGATTTAGACTGTAACTCGGATTCTAACAATAACTTGTGAAGAAATTTGTTTACTGACTCTGGAGCAGATTTTCTCATCTGAAGATGGGAGTTAGAGCTTTTCTGTAATCTCCATAATGCTTTGTACCTTGAGAAATAGCTTATCTTATCATTTTAGTATTAAATATATTCCAGGAATATTTCAGTATATTTATGTAGTGAAGTCTTAAAAATCAATTTTAGCACTGGATTTAATAATTTCACTCTGGAAATTTCCATAAGAAATGAGAGACATTTGTAAAAATATTTATCAGAATGTTTATTTCAGCATTATTTGTAGTGGTAAAATTAAGGAATAAACTAACTTCATAATAAAAAGCGATTGAACATATAAATTGTTTATCTATATGAAGGCATAAGGTACACCTCTTTAAATTCATATTGCTGAAAAATATTCAATGGCATTGGACATGTACAAGGTGAATTCCAGATAACAAAATGAGACTACAGACAGTAAGGATCTATCTCAATTTTGTCAAAGATAAAAATGAGTGCTTAAAAACGTATGTGTGAGAGATGGAATAGAAAAAAAGGAATGGAGAACTCTGTTGCGAAATTTCAGCAGTGTTTATTTCTGTTTTAGTAGTTATCGGTGATTTTATTTATTGATATTATATTCTATAATTTGCAATGTTTTGCAATGAAGACTGATTAAATTCATAATCAGAAATAAACATGATTAATTTCAGTTAACTATTGAAGGAAAAAATGTATAGACTCTCCCTTTCTTTCACCTCTTACTTTCTAATACTTCAGAAGCTTGAAGAATGATCTTCAAGTGACAAACAAAATGCTATCTCAACAAGTTTCCAAAAGTTGAAATCACTCTCATTTATTTTTGTATAAACCATAGATGTTAGGGCTACTGGAGACTCCAGAAGCCCTTTGGTTTTCTCAACTCATGTTACTGAGTCTCAGAAAAGCAAATGACATGTCAACTATAATAAAACAATGGTCCAAGTAGTTACAAATTTTCAGAATCTAAATTTTCTAGACCAGACTCAGAATGAAGTATATAGTACAAAGCCATCTGAAAGGAATGTAGTAATGTAAAAAGAAGTAAAACTATTAAATGATCTAAGATACAAAATTTTTTAAATTTGAGAGGTATTTACACAAATTTCAAGTGAAAGGCTCAAATACCTTTCCAATTATAAATAATACAAATAGAGTATTTTGGTTTCATAACCCTTGGTGAATATGAAGTGGCTCATTCCACTAGATTTTTATAGAAACATACCCGGTTATCATGGTGCTTGAAAAGCATTTTATTAAATTCTCAACAATCTAACTAAAATGGTAGATTTTCATTATTGAATTTGGAAAATTATATGCATTTACTTCCATCTCTCAGTTCAAGGTGAAATTTCTGGTCATGTGGTATTGTAGTTCCGTGACCGTGGTTTGACCATTTGTGGCCAGTGTTTGTCCCTAGGACACAAGTCACATGGGGCACAACATGGCTGACATCCAGAAAGATCAGGAGAACCACACAACTGCTTTGGCACCCCTTCAAGAATTGCTCAGCAAGAAGCTCGTGATTGCTCACCATCTGGTTGAAAACCATGATAATAATTTGTTTAATATTAGAGTTAATATGATGTCTGTCAGTAGGAAGCATTTTGTGGATTGTAATCACCATCATAGTCCATGTTAGGTAGACTCTTACCTTTGTTTTCACTTGCTCATTAGTCTCTTGGAAATTAATTCTGGGGTATCGTCTCCCACGGTCAGTGTATTTTTTTAAATTAGAAATTGAAATTTAACATACCTAGTTCTTTATAATCTTAAATATTAGAGGAATAGATAAATTAAAAAGATTACATAGAATTACTAAATTTTAATGCTTCTGAGGAGTTTAGAAGTTATTAGTCCTGAGTTTGTCCACGTGATTCCAAATGTGAAAAGTTCTATCCAAGGCCCTGAATACATTTATTTATTATAGTTTTTAGAAAAATGTCCACCTTTATTATATGTTATACAAGTTAACATCTCATACCAAGATGAAGAAGCTGAGGCTTAGGAAGATGAAGAAACATTCCTAAGACAATAGTAGCAGAACAAGGCCCAGGACCTCATTTTTGACTCCGATTCCATGTGTTTTCTTTTATGCTGACTATACTTGCTCATACTTCCTGAAAGTTTTTAATATGGCTCTTGGGGGTTGGAGGAAATATGGAAAATTTTTGAAAATCGAGTGCATAAAAATAAAGTTTTAGGCAGTTCCAAGATGAGTTGGTTACATGCCTGATTTTATAGGCTTATTCCATTGGTGTCTTCATCTGTTGTTGCTGAAGCCCTGTAGCTTTATTTTTTCACTATGTCTCCTACAGACCAAAGAGCTTTCCTCCTCTTCAAATACCTGACCTGGGTTTTCTTTATAATCATTTCAAAACCAGAATAGAAATAGTGGTGCTTAAAATAGTTCATATACTATATTTTCTTCTTATAGATTCTCTCTGTATGGATCGAGGTAGCATGGCCAAGCTCTTACAGAGAAAATGTCTTTGGGTATAGACTTTGCGGTGGAAATGATGAACAGATATGGTCTGCTGTCCATAGTTCTGAAATGCCATTTTAAACTCGCCCTGCAAAAATGGATGACTTTAGCAACTTCTCCCAAGAAATCAGGACAAGATGAGAATAGAATTTTATGTGAAGGGAAATGGAGGAAGCGCCAGGTGAAGTGAAGGGAGAGAAGATGTGAGATAGGAATGGTCTCTCACTGATTGCAGAGAGTAAGACAAAAGAGACTATTCTTTTGATGTAGTGGTCAAAATTTTTGCAGTTTTGAGAAAAGACTGTTTTCCCTCCAGGCAGTTGGTGGGCACATCGCTAGCTACCATCTGCATCTATGTCTCCTTAATGATAGGCTTAGATCTTATACAGACGGGGTATTTTCTTCAGATAACACCACGGAGAAAACATTCCCTAGACGTTCATTTAAAAATAATCATAGACTTTCTGATCAGTTCCTGTAGATTTGGGGCACAAACCAGAGAGAATTGACGTTAACAATTAAAATGTTTCATACTTCAGACAGTCACCATGGAAAGGGGCTAGAGACACAAAACTGAATAATGAAATTTTTATTGCGTAGATGAGTGAGAAAATCACTCTCACAGTTAGTTTTCATTGACTTCTGGGCATCATGGTAAATAATTTCTGTACATTAGTTTACTTGATCTTCAAAATGACCTTGAGATTGACTTTATTTTCACTGTCTTTTTTTTTTTTAGGTGAGAAAACTAACAAAAGTTTATAAAAATGTCCATAGACACATGCCTTATGAGCTTAAATTCATACCTTTTTGATTCCACAATTCATGTTCTTAATAATTCAGTAGTATGGGAGGATATGTATAACAGTGGACCTATGCAAAAAGTGATGACTGGGTTTCAAGAAATAATAAAACTGTCAAACTTCTCTCAAGTCTGAACAAGGCAATGCATGGTAGTAAATTGAGGAGAAAGAGAAGGAAAGAGCAGACATTTATATCAAACCTGAGCTTTGAATGATAAGAAAAAGGTCACCAAGCACTGCAAATAGGGTCAAGGGCATGTGCAGAGTTCTAAAATGGCATGGAGTGCTTGCAGAATGATCAATTGTCAATATGGCTTTATTGTAAGATGCATGTTGAGAGTGTGGTGAATGGCGAGCTATAAATTGTTCTTGCGCTGTGATGTTGGACAAGTCATTCATTAACCTCCGAGAAAGCTAATACTTTACTGGCTGGATTTCATGGGGTTAATTCTATAAGATCCTTTTGAAATACTATTTATACATCACTTTCCTTCTCCTCTTTTTCTGAAAACAATGTCACCTGCAATCTATTCAGTCAGCCTGGCTCTTCTCTTACCCTATTTATGGATTACTTTGGTCCTCTTCCGTTTCACTGTCTCTCTTCCACTAGCATCCAGGTAACTGTTTTATTGCTCATTTGCACCTTCACTAGAGACAAAAGATGTTACAGCCAAACGAAGCAACATTTTATTTCCTTGCAATTCTTGTAAAAAGTTTAGTAAGGGGTAAGAGTCTGAAAGAGTCAAAAAAAGTAATGGATACAGTAAGATCTGAGGATGTTCTGTACATTTCATTTCTCTATGCTATGCTTCTTTCCTTTAACTTTGTACACTTAAGATTTTGATTTGATTTTTTTTTAATTCTAAACATTATATTATGTTGTTTTCCCTCCACTTTTTCATTTTCTAGATAATGTAACTTAAGAAAATTAAATGTTAAACGGATTCCAATAAAAACTATATCAAGTTAGTGGCAGCGCTTCAATTCCAATTTCTAACCAAAATCTCCCAATTTCTTGATGTTGTGGTTTCAAACTCACTCCACTCTATACTCTTTAAATATTCTCATGGATTAGACACATCAGTCTAATAGGAAATGACTGCAGCTTCAGAATAATTGTATAATTCATCATCCAAAAAATAACACCTTTGGCAGTGAAAGGGGCATAAATGAAACTTAGTCCAGGGAAATAGGCATAATCCACATTGGTACAGGCAATCAGGAATGTTTAGGTATTCTCTACTTTAAGGAAATCAAAGAACAACTTAATATGTGGCCCAAAAAATACTGACTAGAGAGTCTCCAGAGCACAATACTAGTTGGCATCACTCTTCCCAACTTAAAAATAATAATAATAATAATAATATGACCAGTGACATGTAGAGGCAAAATTTAAAAGAATCCCATGGACTACTGGTAATCAGACAGTGTTTTTGAAAGCTGGAGCAGTTGGGTTCTGATTCCCTTATACCTCACAAAAAAAACTTCATTTATTTACCTCCAATTGATTCATTCGTTCATTCACTCATTCCCACGAAATGAGTACCTGCTAAGTTTCAGGTACTGTGTTACAAGTAGAGCCATGAACCAGGTACGGTCCCTGTCCTAGACTCATTCACAATCTAATGAGGAACACAGATTAGTAAACAAATATTTATGGTACAGAGGGATAAATGCCATCAGAGACATAAACTATGGTTTGTGGAGTGCAAAGGATAGGGGAAAAAATACTATTCCCTGGAAAATTGACCAAGACTACAATAACGAATTTTCCAGGTGGAGATGGAAAAAGTAAAGCACAAACTCAGAAACATTAAATAATTTCTCTTAGGTAGACTAGGTATGGCTGTGCAAGTTATTGTATCCATTAGGTTGTAGCCAGGTTGTTTGCAAGGCTAGGGACTCTAGGCTTTATCCCATGCATAATAAAGAACCATTAGAGCTTTTGTCTTTGCTTTAAAGCAGGTAAGTGATACAAACACATCTGAGTTTAGAAATGTAATTCCTCTGGTAGTATTAAGGGAAGATGAATGTATAGAATGTCTTTATCGTGCTTTCATGGCTTTTTTTGGAAACCTAAGTGTAATAATGCGGCACATAGTTAAACGATCCCATGTGTGAGGTGTTTGCTTTTGCCACCCTCTTTCCTCTCACTTTCGCTTCCCTTTTCCTTCAAGCTCTATTTTTGCCCTTAAACGTTTTCTTTTTCAGAGCCCCCTGTCACAGTACCCCCTTTCTAGGTTAAATCAGCATTCCTTTTGTCCGTCTGCTTTCCCAGAAAGTACCCTTGAAATTTTCTTACTTTGGTTTATTTTTTATTGTCAAGATGAAGCCAAATACACATTTTTTCTCTCCTGTTATGTTTTATATTTTGCTTGATCTCCATTCTTCCTTGCAGTCTTTGATCAGAAAAAGAGAGCTGCCTGCATTATCATTAAATTTGCTGAGTCATCTGTAATTTTTTTTGAATGCTAAGGGTTTCAATGTCATTAGAGATGAGGTCCAAGTCTGCTTGGTTTTTGAATATATTTGAGTCAAATTACATATTCTAATTGTACATCCTAATTTTTAATGAAGCCGAAATGAGAAAGGGTCATAAAGGTGCATGTAGTTACAAAAGCTTTCATGAGGTAATGAAGAAATAGTGACTCATATCTTTCAATATTAGATATTCCAGGGGGAAAATCTACTTTAAAAAGAAACCGGAAGAAAAATAGAAACGGAAATAAATATAGGAAAATCTGAGCTTCAAAAGGAATAGTATAATTTCAAAAGATGAATTAAAGCTTTTTTCCCCAAATAAATTATAGAATAATTATTCGCTTTATAGAAGTACAGTTAGTTTATGTGTTAGTAGCATGCTGTGGTGTTCTCAGTGCCTTCTTTATTCTTTGTTGACTGACTTTAAATTTCTGATGGGTGTAGCAAGTTTTTAA
Organism: Pteropus alecto; assembly: GCF_000325575.1. Taxonomy (NCBI): domain Eukaryota; kingdom Metazoa; phylum Chordata; class Mammalia; order Chiroptera; family Pteropodidae; genus Pteropus; species Pteropus alecto. The sequence goes on along the minus strand of NW_006441953.1, from coordinate 20,091,050 downwards.
AAGTGGCGAAAATATTTTTCTGCTCCTAATATTAGAAATATATTTCTCCATTTCGTGAATCTTGCCTTGAACATGTGACTAGCTTTGGCCAAAAGGACATTAGGAAACATGATAGAAGCAAAAACAGTTGAAAGGTACTTTCCATTCCTCTTGCTGCTTCTGGAACTCAGCTACCTTGTGAAAAAGACTGAGATAGCTTTCTAGATTCTGGAGAAAGATAGTTTTATTGCCAATCACCAGAAATGTGAGTGAGGTCATTTAGGACCAAGATATGCCCCAAGTCAACCCATTGCAGTTGTGTGAGTAAATCCAGCTGAGATGATCAGAACTGGTCAGCCGAGCTCAGTCCAAATTGCCAACCCATAGAATGACCAGATAATAATCAATTATTATTGTTTTAAGCCACTAAGTTTGAGGGCCATTTATCAACATCAAAAATTAACATAATGGCTTATTGCATTTCCGACTATGATAGCCTGAATTCTAAATTGGTTCCCAAGATTCTTATCCTCTGTATGACCTATATAATCTGGGACTATAAAGGAATATCGCTTCTATGATAAGACAAAGGTGAAGGAATTTTGAGATGTGATTAAGGTCTCTGATCAGCTGACTTTGAGTTAATCAAAGTGGAGATTCTCCTGCGTAGGCCCAACCTGATAGGTTGTGTCTATTAAAGAGATCAGAAGACTTGAAGCAGAAATAGATGCTCTTCTATTGGCCTTGAAAAAAGAATCTGCAGTGCTGTAGAGATGATCACATGACAGGGAACAGTGGACAGCTTTCAGAGATAAGAACAGCCCTTCCCACTCTTGTGGCTGCCAGCAGGGAAATGAGAATCTCATTCTTTCAGCTGAAAACTTTCAACATCCAGCAGCTTGGAAGAGGCCCCTGAGTCACAGATGAGATCACAGCCCCAGCTGGTCTCTGGGTTTCAACCTGATGAGACTCTGAGCAAAGCACCCAGATTCCTGAACTTCTGACTCATGGAAACTGTGAGATAATAATTTGTGGTAATTTGTTATGCAGCAAGAGAAAACACAACCTAGCCCTTCAACTATTAGGTATAGTCAGAATTGTGAATTGCAGAGAGGATCCAACTACAGGTTTCTTTAGCAGGTTGTAAATCTTGGTAACAGAGAGAAGTGAAAATTCCTTGGCTAGAAGAAGGCCATTTTTCTCTACCCCTAGGCTCACAGTAAATGTAGCCCCCTTCATGTCATGTGAATTTAAAGAGAAGAGGAAGATTTTATCTATAAGTGATGATCTCTTCAAAAGCTAATGTTCAGTTGGAATCAGAGGATTAGATTATATGACCTCTTGAGGGAATTTCTTGCCCTCATAATGTTGTGGCTCAGAATAAAGTCATATATATTTTTTTGGCCCTAAAAGTGCTGAAAGGCACTCAAAATTATAAGTCAAAGTGCATGACTGATGGGCTTGTTGATGTTGAAAAGAAAATGACTCGTTCTCTATTATAACACAAACAAAAGGAGCGAAACTTCCACCAAGAAAAACAAAGACTAGAGGAAAACTGTCTTCTGATAAAATAAATGGCATAATGAAGCCAGTAAAAGTCCCAGCTGGTTACAAACACGGATACAGACTAGCCAGATCTCCATGTGGCAGAATGGATGCAGAGCTTCCTTTGACAGAACAATGACAAGAGATTTCAGTGAATATGCATTGATTTAGCAGGGCCTCGGACAAATCCATCTTTCCTGAGTGGCATATACAAGTTCCCTGTCATTAAGTACAAATCAAAGCATTTAAAATGCATGCAAGAAAAATTTTTCAATCCTGCAAGGCTTAGCACCATGCAGAGAGCACCATAGGGCATCAAATTTTTATAGCGTTATTCCTATACCACTTGCCTGGATTCATCTCACTCTCCACTCCCTAATTTGCACTTGATTCTTCTAACTTCTGACCTTTTGATGTGTTCACCCTGGCACTTTTCTAGTTCTAGCCTTTGCTTCTTTTCTTGAATATGATGTATGCTTTCCCTTGAGTACGCTGTCTTTATCCCGTAACATATTATGCCGAGCTCTTCAGTCATTTTAGGTGCCCATCTTCTCCATTAAGAATGCTTCCATTAGTTCATCCCAGATTCCCAAGCAAGACATAGGCATTATCACACAACATGCAAACATCATTCTCATTCTCACATAATCATTCTAATGCTTCGAAAATTCTCTGGCTTGTCTTTATGGAGAATGAGGACTTTGAACTAGGACTAGTGAGAGAAGTTATGCAGTCATTTAACGGATTTTAATTAAGCACCTATTGTGTTTAGGGCATAATTTTAGGAATATATCAGTGAACAAAGCAAAGATCTCTACCATCTTAAGTTATTAAGATGTAATATTTATTGGCATATTACTACAAAATTGGTATCAAGAAATGGGAGATTGGAATCCAAACAAGGATTTAAGAACAGAATTGATTTCTTATTAAGTATAATTAGACTAGAAACTTTATCTACATTATCTATCTATTTTAATCCTCCTAAAAAACACCCGAAGTAGGTATTATTACCCCCAATGCCACACGCACATATTAAATAGTAAAATTTGCATTTGAACCTGTAAGGTCTTGATTATAGGGTTTGCCTGGAGCCATGAATAAACGGTGTGATAGAAGTTAATGAGCATGCAATTTCAAGGCAAAAAGACCTGAATTTAAAACTTTCTCTGCCAGTTACTGGGACTGGGACTTTTGTGGCCTCTCAGATAATGACCCCTATTAACTATGATCTTCCATGGTCTAAACAACATAGATTTGAGATGGTCGTGCTGGGCTCTCTCATCAGTTTGTATTTCTAGTTAGTGCAAACCCAAAAGAGCCTAGTCACATAGCAGCCATCTCTAGAGGCAATGCTGACTGACAGAACCTTAAAAGAACTTCTCTCGCCAGTTCATTTTACCTCCAAAGTGAGGGGTAGACCCTCAGTCTATCCTCTCTCCACCATATCATTCCATATCTTCTTTATCAATGGTTTTGTCTACTACAGCTTGTAGTAGACACTGTCACTATTTGAAAGACTCTACATAAGAAGCCAGAGGATATTAGTGAGGTGAATCTATCAACATGAAGAACATGGTTATGATGAAAAAAGTAGCTATATTCTAATGGAATTAGTGCCAGCAAAATCTTCACATTAGAGAAACTCTCAAAGATATTTTATGCCATTGAAGTAGCAAAAGATAAAATTTTGGAGGGAGACACAAACAGAAATGTACATAGCAATTTGCCAAGGTATAGAAAAGATGTTCACTCCAAATTTTAAGTTGTACTACAAAAAAACCAACCAAACAAACAAAACAAAGAAACAAAAAACAAACAAACAAAAAAAACAAACAAAACCACTTCAAACTATTTTGATATAAAGAAACAAAACAGTTTAATTCTAAGGCTTTCCAATGTTTTAAATTACAGTGTACTAATAAGTATTAGTTTTGCTGTTTTAGTTTTCATTTCCCTATACATCTACAATAGACGGTAAAAGAGTTTTTGATGTTTTGACAAAAATTTTTAATGATTATAGAACAGTCATAATGTTTCCATTAATTATTAAGTTTGCTTTGCAGGGTTTCAGCTTGCATGGTCAGTTTTACACTCCTGCATAGCCATACAAATTAAGAATTGCCCATACTTGTTTCTCTCTTCCAACATATAGAACCCCCCCCCCACACTCCTTTTGGTTAAAGTGGCCTGACTGGTGGCTATATTAAGCGTCCCCTATCTTTACCTCATAGTTATTCTCCTCCGGAATAGTACTATATGGTTATAATTCATTGCTGTGGTCTAAGCAGTGACCTGATATTGGTAACCTACAATAATACATTTCTTGCCTGGCTTCACACCTGTACACTCACCCTACATGAAGTGCACAGCTTGGAGAGCACACTATGCCATCCTTATACATTCATCACTAGCTGTATTAGTTTCCTAGAGTTGCAGTAACAAAGTGTCACAAACTGGGTGACTTGAAACAACAAACAACAGAAACTTATTGTCTCACAGTTCTGGAAGCTAGAAGTCCCCAAATCAAGGTGTTTAGCAAGACCATGCTCCCTCTG
>NW_006441953.1:20070865-20086956 GCF_000325575.1 Pteropus alecto | reverse complement strand
AATCCTTCCTTACCTTTTCCTAACTTCTGGTGGTTTGCTGACAATTATTGGCATTTCTTGGCTTGTTGCTGCATAATACCATTTTCTGGCTTTGTCACATCGAGATCTCTCTGCTTGCCCCTGTCTTTTAAAAAGGACACAAGTCATATTGGATTAGGGGCCCATCCTACTTTAGTACAAATTCATCTCAACTAATTATATCTGCACCAACTCTATTTCTAAATAAGGTCCCATAACATTTACCTTTACCGTCAATGTGCCATGTGAACTAGCTATAGTCCAAATACTTGACTCATAAGACCTTCCCTCTCATAGCCTCCATTGCTTCAATAGTATATTTAGGATATTAATTCCTAGTCACAGAGTAGTTATAAGGATTAATTTATCATATATATAATGCATGTGTCAAAAGATCATGGCTCCTTAAACATTAGTTCCTTCTGAGTACCTGCCTACTCAAACATTTATAAATTAAATCATGCCTTGAATACTTGACATTTACTGCCTATATTATTGATAAATGCCACTGTCTATATTGGGTCACCTAAGTAGATTGGAAAAAATAATAATTATGTGTGTAATATATGATTTTGTATCTCCAGAGAACCTAGGGGATGGCTAGATACAATAGAGATGTTTTTAAAAGCTTTGTTGGGTATTCTAACACTGAATAAAGTTAGCTGCATATAAATGCATATTTTGACCCTGGTTGCTGAATAATTAGATCAAAATAAAAATTAGAATTCATAATTGAAATTTGAAAGAAGAAATAGAAACCAGCAGAACTATTACACACAAAAGTATTTTCTTTATTTCTGTTGGAATAACATGGGTATATGATTACTAAACAAAACTAGTAACAATTTTCTCTGCAAAAGTCTTTTTGTTCATGGGAAAGTAAACAGATGGTTGCTGAATAATTAGATCAAAATAAAAATTAGAATTCATAATTGAAATTTGAAAGAAGAAATAGAAACCAGCAGAACTATTACACACAAAAGTATTTTCTTTATTTCTGTTGGAATAACATGGGTATATGATTACTAAACAAAACTAGTAACAATTTTCTCTGCAAAAGTCTTTTTGTTCATGGGAAAGTAAACAGATTACAACAAGAAAAAAATAGATAATAGAATAATCACATATTAAAGAAATTGAATTCAGTTAACACTTTTCCAGAAAGGAAAATCCAGTCCCAGATGTTTTCTCTTGTGAGTTCTACTAAATACTCAAGAAAAAGTATTAAAACTAATTCTACAAAATATGTTCTAGAAACTATAAGGGAGCACTTCTGAACTGTTTTTATGAGATCAGGTCAGCATTACTCTATTTACTGACAGCAGATAAAAATGTTACAAGAAAAGTACAAAACAATATAACTTATGAATATAGACATAAAACCCTCAAGAAAAATATTAACCAACTGAATCTAGCAGTGCGTAAAAATATATGGTGCAAAAAGTGGGGGTTATCTCAAGAATGTTGGTTCAAGGTTCAAAATTTTATCAACGTCATTCATCATGTTATCTGACAAATGAAGAAAAATCATGCAATCATCTCGATCAATTCAGAAAACCATTTGCTAAAGCCCAGTGGCCATTCCTGATTTTAAAATCTCCCAGCAAACTTTCAAGAGAAGGAAGCTATTTTACCCTGATAAAGAACACCTATAAGAAGCCAAAATAACCAAAACTAAACAAACAAAAATGCAGCTAACATCATGTTTAATCACGATGGCAGATTAAAAATTTCCCCCCTAAATTTAGGAACAAATATAAGATCTGCCCATAATACCCATGGTGCTAGATGTCTCAGCCTGTAAGAAAGCAAGTAAAGGCAATGAAAGACATCCAAATTTGAGAGAGAAAAGTATTGCAGGTGTCATGCTTCTCTACATTTTGAATTCCAAATAATCTACAAAAAAAGATCCTAGAGGTTACAAGGCTGTAGGATCTACGTTAAAGTATAAACGTATCAAGTGTATTTCTCATATGCTCTATCAATGATCAAAAGGAATTTGAAATTAAAAAGTAGTCTTTTGAGGGAATGTCTGCTTTCTGATCTGACTGTAGAGAACTTGGAAGTCATCACCTCTGTCTTCACAACAAGCAAAAAACAAAACAAACTGAAAATTAACAACTCCTCTTAGATTCGTCAGACAATTAAGGTCACAAGGTAAACTGTTTTCCTGAAAATTAGAGACAGATAGTTGGTTTGAGAGAATCATAGCTCATTGGAACAGAGCCCAGATGCAGAAACTGCTGCTGGAGTTAGTACCAGAGTAAAAAAACTTGAACTGTAGGTAATGAATTGCTGGAGGCTCAGTGCACAAGCTGGAGATTTAAATAGTCTAAGGGGTCCCCAGTGTTAGCAACACCCCTCTGTGGCTTCATGAGGCGTACCTCCAGGAGCCCTATCAGATTTTCACAGTGGAGGTGAGGGAGAAAATCCCTTTGTGCTTCTGGTACTAGAAAGGAAAAAGTGTTAATTTTGAAATATGTCCGGAACATTCTGTTCTTCTTAATAAGACCTTCTCACTAGGGAAAGTATTTTATCAGGGCTAACTGATCTAATGGAAGGGAAATACCCAACTCTAGCCCTGCTCTGACTTTTCTGTCTCACCCAGGGAAGAGGACTGAGAAGCATTCTTCAAGGGCACAGCCCAGAGGCATAGGCTAAGAAGCCGAGACCTAATTATATAGGACCTCAGTACACTTCTCCTCCCCCTATAATGCACCAACACATCTATCGGACTCCTGCGTAATAACATGAGCTTGTAATGGAAAGAATTATACATTGAAGACCTTCCTTAAGAACACCTCTCTAGGAAAACACAAAGACAACAGGGGACACTAAGGACACCTGAGGGAAAATTTTAGCCTCCAGCAGCTACAAGTAAAGCAAATAGTAAATGCAGCCCAACTCCTAGTCGTATAAACATAAGCCCTCATATTCAAGGCCTTTTTACCTCAGTTTCTTCAACCCAGCACATCATATCCAACTTTCAATGAAAAGTTATAAATATCCTAAAAGACAAAAAACAATTTGAAGAGAAAGAGCAAGTATTAGAGCCAGGCTCAGATATGGAAATGATTTGGGAATTATCAGACTGAGAATTTAAAACAACTATGATCTGACATGGTTCTCTACATAGAAAATCCTAAAGACTCCACAAGAACACTACTAGGAACAATAAGCAAATATGGATACAAAATCAATGTTCAAAAACCCATAGCATTCCTATACTCTAATGAAATGTCACAGAAAGAAGTAGAAAAAAATAATTTATTTTGCAATTGCAATAAAAAGAATAAAATACCTATGAATAAATTTAATGAAACATGTGAAGAACCTATATAATGAAAACTACAAGACCCTATTAAAAGAAATCGAAGAAGATACAAAGAAATGGAAAGATCTTCCATGTTCTTGGATTGGAAGAATCAACATAGTTAAAACGACCATATTACCTAAAGCATGATACAGATATAATGCAATCCCCATCAAAATCCCATCAGCATTTTTTAAAGAAATAGAACAAAAAATCATCAGATACATGTGGAAGCATAAAAGACCCCAAATTACCAAAGCCATCCTGAGAAGTATTGGCAGCAAAACAGACACATGGACCAGTGGAACAGAATTGAGAGTCCAGAAGTAAACTCACATTTATATGAGCAAATAATTTTTAACAAAAAAAGCCAAAAACATACGGTGGAGAAAGGAAAGCCCTTCCAATAAATGGTGCTGGGAAAACTTGAAAACAACCTGCAAAAGAATGAAACTATACTGTTGTCTATCACCACACACCAAAATTAACTCAAAATGGATTAAGGACCTGAATATAAGACCTGAAACAATAAAATGCATAGAAGAAAACACAGGAACTAAACTCAAGGACTTTGGACTTAAAGAAGATTTTATGAATTTGATCTCAAAAGCAAGGGAAATAAAAGCAAAAATAAATGAATGGGACTACATCAAACTAAAAAGTTTCTGCTCAGCAAAAGAAATCGTCGACAAGGTAAAGAGACAACATTCCGAATGGGAAACGTATTTGCAAGCATTGCCTCTGATAAGGGCCTAATATCTAAAATATACAAAGAACTCATGCAATGCAATAACAACAAAAAAGCAAGTGATCCAATCAAAAAATGGGCAGAGGACCTGAACAAACACTTCTCCCTAGAGGAAATATTTTCTATATAGAGAAAATATTTGAAAAGATGCTCAACATCACTAGCTATTAGGAAAATGCAAATCAAAGCCACAATGAGATACCATCTCACACCTGTTAGAATAGCTATAATCAACGGGACAAGTAATAACAAATGCTGGAGAAGGTGTGGAGAAAAAGGAACCCTCATACACTGCTGATGGGACTGTAAATTGGTACAGCCACTATGGAAAACAGTTTAAAGGTTCCTCAAAAAACTAAGACTTGATCTACCATATGATCCAGCAATCCCTCTACTGGGTGTTTATCCCAAAGACTTGAAAACCCATATCCGAAAAGATATTTGCACACTGATGTTCATAGCAACATTATTCACGGTAGCCAGGACATGGAAGCAACTGAAGTGTTCTACGATAGATGATTGGTTAAAGAAGGTGTGGTACATATATACAATGGAATATTACTCAGCCATAAAACGAGATGAAATACTGCCATTTGCAACAACATGAAGGGACCTAGAGATAATCATGCTAAGCAAAATAAGCCAGACAGAAAAAGTTGAAAATCACATGATATCACTTATATGTGGGATATAAACCTAAAAGCAACAAATGAAGAGAACAAACAGACTTATGGACATGGACTATAGACTAGTGGTTATCAGAGGGTAGGGGGTGGGGGAGGTAGATGCAGTAAAGGGGGTCAAATATAAAGGGTTAGAGGGAGGGCAAAGTTGGTAAAGGGGATCAAATATATGGTAGCTGAAGGAAACTGGACTTTGGGTGGTAAACACTCCATAGAATATACAGGTGTCAAATTATAATGTACACTTGAAAATTATATAATTGTATTAACCAATGTTGCTCCAATAAACTTAATTTTTTAAAAGTTAAAAAAACAACTATGTTCTGCAACTAATATAATAGTGTATGTTAACTATATTTTAATAATTAAAAATAATTAAAAATAATAATAGGTGGCAAGGGCACCTATTATTAAAAATAAAAATAAACAACTATGATTAATATGCTAAAACATGGTCAAGATGGAAAACATAGTCAAGATGTAAACACATGGATAAAATAATCAGAGATGAAAAAAGTAAGAATTAAAAAAAGCTAGAAATAAAAAACGCTGTAAAAGAAGTGAAGAATGGCTTGATGAGTTCAATGGACTAAGCATTGTAAGGAAGGAATCAGTTAGTTTGAAGAAATGTCAATATGAATTTCCAAAATTGAAATGCAAAGAGAAAGAAAATGAAGATGAAACAGGATATTCAAAAATCTAAGGGACGATTATAAAAGGTTTAACATGCATGCAACTGGGAATACCAGGAGAAGAAAGAGAGAGAATAGGAAGAAGTATTTGAAGTAGCAATTGATAATTGTCCAAAATTAATGGCATACACCAAGCCACACATCCAGGAAACTCAGAGAGAACCAAGCGGGATGAAAAAAAAAAAAATACACTTAGGTGCATCATATTAAAACTACAAAAAATCAAAGACAAAGAGAAAATCTTGAAAAAAGCCAGGAAAAAAAAAAAGCCACTTTATCTTGCAAAGAACAAAGATAAAATTACATAAGACGTCTCTGAAGAAACCATGCAGGAAAGAAGAGAGTGAAGCAAAATATTTGAATTGTTAAAAGAAAAAAAAAAAAAAACTAGCCTAGAATTCCATGTTCATTAGAATTATCCTTCAAAAAGAATTAATCTCTTGAAATACATTGTATTATTCCCATTTTTAAAATAAGGAAAACAGAGCCATTAAGAATTTAAATGAGTTGCCCAGAATTTGGAAGTGAAGAGCCAGACTTTGAACATAAGTCTTCAGATATTGAATCCACTGAGTATTTTCTGCCCCTCCCACTGGTACAAATGAAGCAAAATAGTCTTACGTCAATCAATATTTTAAATTACCTATCAACTGCTGTCTGAAAGTGGAAACAAAAAGTAACCACAGTTACTTTCAACAGTTTTGTCAAGTGCAGAGGTGAGAGAACACTTGGCACCTCTGAGGAACTAAAGGGCTGTCACAAAGCCTGGGGTCACAGGGAATGGGGACAACAAAGACAGCGGAGGCCAACAAGTAGGCTCTTAGTGTGGAAGCCACATCAGTTATGTTGAGGAATTGGGACTTTATTTAATATTTCTAAACTGGTTAATGGACTAATTAAATGTATATATTTTGAAGGCTCTTTCTTGCTGTTTTTTTCTTGCTGTTTTTTTGAAGTCTCTAATAATTATGCTACCAACAGACTTAGCTTTTCCCTTTGCGTGCTTTGTAGGTGCTCAGTATATTTTAGTTGAATTTCGTGGATAATTCTACTAACAATCTTTTTTCTTGTTTGTTTTATATTTATGTTCTGCCTATTTCCAAAAGGATTTGGGGCATACTGCAGATAAGGTATTTATGGGAATATTTCTTCACAAAAACACATTGGTTTATGAAACTGCAAGACTAGCATTGGGAGGTATCATTTACTCATTCCTAAATAATGATCATGGATTTCTACTAATTATAAGCTCTTTGAGTCTAGAGATGTTGCTCCATTAGTAGATGCTCTATTCGTGTTTAGTAACAAGTAAATTAATGAATGAATGTTTTCTTGAAGATGTAAGGTATGAATTACTTGCATACAATGGCAATTAGTGGCTAAACACTGACCAACATGTAAAACGGTACATGACGCAATCTTTTTCTGAGTCCCTTGAAATCAAATAGGGGAGGTTATATACCCACAAACACACAAAAATATTCACACCATCACACATGTACTTCAAACTGAAGGCTGAGGGTAATAAGCTCTTATATGAGAACTATAGTGTGTACATTCCCTAATGCAAAACACAATATTTTTTTTCAAATCAGCCCAATTTGCAAAAGTTCAGATGCAAACTCTAAAGCCTTGGGGGTTTTTCTGTCACTGCGTATATTACATTTTTGAAAAATAACTGCAGGATGATTTAATTAATTGTCTCTTCTTTCAGTTTTCCATCTAAAGTAGATGAATACCTGTGCATCCCACAAATCAATGAGCCCAGGAACTTCCTACGGATAGATTCACACATCTGTAGTTTAAAGCCAGTTTGTATTAGAGGGGGAAAATATATTCCCATGAGGAATGTTTAAAGGATCATTTCATAAGCAAAGAAAACATGCTATTCTCAGCAAGGAAACTTTATTTTTCTTCTGTTGCTGTGATTAATTATGCACCATAGCTCGGAGAATGTTTTTAAAGGGCCACAGTCAATCTCTTAAGACCCACAAGTTGACCTGCATTAAAAGCTGAGGAGGAATTGGGCACTAATTCTGAGCAGCTTTGTGTAACAGGCCTGTTGTGTGAGAAATTATGGATAATAATAAAAACGCACAGCCTGTGTATAACACTTAACTTAGGCAGTGTTGCCCCACCTCTGGTGACTGATTCCACTAATGAATCACAGTTAAAATAATCAAATCTCTTTCCTGAGAGTCTTACCCATTATACTGCAGTGAAAACGAGGGTGAAATGGCTTCAGTAGAATTTCAGTGAGGCTTGGCTCCTCCAGATTCCTTCTTCTAACCAATACATTCACAAATGTGTTTCTAAAAGGAAATTATAAGAGAAGATACTCATTCTAAGTCTTATGTTGTTCTTTTCCCCATTCAGCGTTCACACACATATACATTACATTGTGTGTTCACCACCCATAGTCAGGTTTCTTTCTGTCATCACATATTTCACTCCTTTTACCCCATCTACCTCCCCTGTCCCTCTCCCCCTCCCCCATCTGGCCCTACCCTCTTTTTCAATTCAGTGTTTAAAGTCTCATTCAAATATTTAGACTCTGCATTCAATCACACGCGCATCCCTCTCCCCCTCCCCCATCTGGCCCTACCCTCTTGTTCAATTCAGTGTTTAAAGTCCATTCAAATATTTAGACTCTGCATTCAAATACGTGCGCACGCGCGCGCACACACACACACACACACACACACACACACAAGGAGAGTGAGAGAAGCATAGTCTTTCAAAGTTAGGACCTGTATGTAGTAAGGACCTGGATGAGGGTAATAAGGGTATGAGGGTATGTAGTTTCTCTCTTTTCTCTTCCTACCTGTCTGAGCTTTCCATCTTCTATCCTACTTCCTTGCTGACTTTTCAATTCTCGGAAGTCAGAGCCTTCTCCAAGTATCATGCCGTGTCCTGAAACAATCTGACAATCCCATAGCCCAACTCTACTTTCTTCACATTTTGCAAAATGAAGGGTCTTGGCCATACCTCTTTAGTGAAGTGATCTCAAGGGGACCTCTTCCATACTCTATATCCACTTATGTCATTTGTTTTCCATGATGCTGTACTTGCAAGACTAGGATATAGGCTTTTAGTGCTGATTGTTCACCCCTCATCTCTGAACAACTTCCCCTACTATACAAAGCTATTCACTCCTACCCAAGACTATTTAGATAATAGCCAGTTTGGTTTCAGTTTCAGGCAGATGAACTCAGCCTTTACATAGTGACCCCCAGCCGTCACAAGAAATGAAGCATGCGCTCTGCCCACCTATATGTGGAGAAAGGTTGGAGATACCTATTCCATCAGTCTTTTCCCCCATCTTTCAGACTTTATCTTCACTGGTACATTCCCAGCAATGACCTGGGATGGGATCTTGAAAAAATTTAGAATCGATTCCAGTTTGTCTACTTCACAGGCCTCTGGATGAATGGAAATTATTTGAAAACTCATAAATGTAAAGAGACCTACTTACCTTACTACCATAAAAGCTTAAGTCTTCGTTTTGATACTTCAAATCAACCACACTGGGGCAGTGTATGGAGGCTGATGAGACTAAGAATTAGGTGCCTGAAGAAGTACCCTACTTTGCTATGGAATGTTTCAATATTTTATTTTCCATTACCCTGATGTCATAGTAACCGGCATTCAATAGCTCGTAGGCACTTGGTTGATTTTTGTTCTGTAACTGAAGTCATGGGTAAAGTCTTTGATTTTTAAGAGCTTAAAATCAAAAGATAAAAGTATAAAAATATAAAAAATGCATAAACTATCTCAGATGATCTATCTAAACATGAGTCGGATAGAGTTGGACAGAGCTAAATCTTGAAGAATACATAGACACTGGCAAGATTTCTATTAATAATTGTATTCTCTGTAGGCTCACTGACTTTATATGTTTTTCAGGCATGCCCTTCCCTCTTCTGTGCATCCTTCGGGAAGTATCTTGGCTCCCCCATTCTCTTAGGATTTTTTAAGATCAACTTTTGTTTGTAGAATTGATTTAGAAAACCCCCCATAGCGACCTGTACTTACCCATAGTTGCACTTCTTACATTATACTATGAGTGCCTAATTCATTGTTGGTTTCATACCATAGACTTGAAAATCTTGAGGGGAGAAACTCTACTTTGTTGCTAATTTTTCTTTTTTGAGCATCTATCTCAAAACCTGATGCATTAGTGAGTATCAGTTGCAAGTGCCTCCTAAAGGCATGTAATAAGAATATGAGGCCAAAGAATTAAGAATTAGAAGTAGGAACCAATGAAGATGTAAATGGGACCGGAGATAAGAAAAGCGGAATGCTGCTTTGCCAATGTTGGAGCAGAGATATCATCCTTCACAGGATGGCCTTTCTACTTTTTCCTCCTTAAAGAGTATGATTCCTTAGTGCAAAGGTGAAAACAAGAGACTATGTCAAACTTGCTTTCTCAAGGATAATATCTCAGAAAACTGAAAAAAAAAAAATGTTTTAAGCGACGAAAGCCAAGGAAAATGTGAAAAAAATAAACCAAAAGGCATTCTTCCCTGAAGAGTACAGGCAAAAAGATTATTTGCCATAAACTTTGTCGGCATTTTTATGCAAGTATTTCTAAAACAGTTAGTTGGGCTGATGGGTTAAATATTCACCTTGGTAGCAGGAGCATGGACAGAGAATTATATGGAGAAATTATACAACATATTTACCAAATGTAATGAGCCGATTCTATCACCGTATTTGTAGAACATAATAAAACATGTGCTTGACTAACAGGTATTTTGCCTTAAAGTGCTTTTCTTACTGTATTAGGAACTTATTTTCTGACACTGGTTATTACTTATTTCTACAGCCTTTATTATAGGAGCAGTTAAAGAGTAACTTCTACTCTTAAAAAGGTTGATTTGTTTTGCTCCAGGAAGAGGTCTGGTGTGAAATGTTGAGACAAGCCTTAGTTAAGGACAGCTGCCAGATAACAATGAAAATCATTCCTCTCCTGTGAATGCTACCCGTTTGTTGGCTTTTTAAAATTTCTTGCTCACAATGCAGGTGATTGGCTACAAAGTCAGTATTCTCTTATCTATTTACAATGCTCTTTAATTATTATTTTTAATCCCTTCAATTCAAGAGCTAGTCCATGATAGGCACAACCATGCATATGTATAAATGGGAGAATGAATGGTCACAGCAGAATGGTTTTATCCATCGCCATAGATTGGATATCTTCTCCATATGCATTGGAAAATTGGATTAAGTTATTTAAGTTTTTGCTGATTGCTAATACATTTACATTGTAAGGACATTTGTTATCTGTTTAGAGAAATTATTGAGTTTATAAATGAAATGGGTGCTTTCATATATTTAAAAATATTTTAGTTTTGAGGTTTTTTTGTACTTAATCCAGTCTTTTATTTATTCTTTCACAGGAAAAAAAGGGCAGGTCTAAATGCAAATTAACATTACTGTTTAAATATCACAGACCACTTTCTTTGAGCCCAGTTAAAATAACTAGTAATTATAAGAATTGCTTGCCTTTGGCTTCCGGCTAAGCCAGTGCTAAACTTGTCCTTTTATTAGATCTGTCAGACTGAGTTAATTATCTTTATGATAATAGATGTGCCTTACCTCCAACAAAACAAATACACTTATAATTAGCTTTTTAGTTAGAATTTTAATTTATTTATAAAGACTGTTTGTTTTCTTCTTTTTCCTGCTTTAAAAGAAAGAGGATGAGAATGAGGGGTTCCAGTTTATCTGGTTACCAGTCTGCTTACTAGTTTGTAAAGGAAGAGGGAAAAAAATGACTCCTGTCAATCACCAAGTCTAGTGTTTAATAGGGTATCACACCTCTTCTGTGTTATGTCGCTTCAGCTCCAAAGTGTTTTATTTTATTCCACATACACAAAAAGAGACCCTTTTTATCTGCCTTCTCAACGGAGTGGTGTTATGGATGCTATTACATGGAAATACTAACAACTATGAATTGAAAGCTTTCTGTACCATAGCATAGCTGCCTTAAAAGGCAAATCATCTTATACTGTCCCCGCATTTTTGTGGCACTTGCTCCTCTTTCATCTCTGCCCAGCATGTTTCAGAATATTACACAAATACCTGCAATGAATCCTTCGAGAATATCTCTGCTGAAACAGCAGAGTAGAAAGGAAAAACATATGCTGTGGTGTCATGTCAAACAAAGCTGGATTTCATCATTGGTTCTGCTACTTCTTAACTGTGTGACTTGGGTAGGTTATTAAACCTCTCTGAGCCTCGGTTGCCTCATCGATGTAATGAGAATAATGCCTAAATTAATAGGAGTTATTGTGGGGACTACAAAATATATAGATAGAGGGCTCAGCAGGGTGTCTGGAATAGTTTAAAAGTGCAGGAAGGGGTGATTGCTGTAATTAGTATTAGAATCATAGAGGAGTGTAGATGTCTCGAGAATCTGAAATTAATATTAAAACCTAATAACCATTTTATAGGTTTTGTTTTTTATGGAGATATACTCTCTACTAATTTATAAAAACAGACATCCCTGGTCATCTAGAAATTCACTCTAATTCATATTCAATAATGAAAACACGCCACAAAGAAGTGATTTTTCCAAAGTTGCGTTGATGAACTTGTAACCTCTTCCATGCTGGAAATGGACCACTTTATCTCTTAGCCTTATTTACAACAAAGCCAACTCTTTTCTTTTTCTTTCTATAAACTTACTAACTCATTTTGCTTTGAAAATTTCCACTGGTTTGGAGTTCCCCTCCAACTACTTTTGATCTGTGAAATAACAGCGATCTCCGTTAGGATAGCAAAGATCTGATTCATTCAATGTAGTCCCAAAGATTTTATAATGTGAAGTCAGTTGTGCCCAGGATTATTTTCAATTTGCATGTGAATTATTATCAATTAGTACTCATTATCATGCCAATTCCTGACGAGAAGAGGGATTCCAGAAGTGATGAATCGGCACCTTGATCTTGTGGCCAAATGTTCACATGCCTGATGAGCAAGTGTGGGTGGGATGTGAGAAATGGTGGAGGGCAGAACAGACACTCTTAACCTCCTCTCAAGTCAGGCATACTGGCACCTAATAACGGATTTGCTTTGGGAGCCGCCTTTGAAGTTTGGGTATCACGAGGCCAAATGTGGTAATTTAGAGACCAATCGAGGCTCTTTGCTATCAGATTTTCATGACTTTTGTACCCAGGTCCTTTGCCACTTACATCATATTCTCATGAAACCAGTTGAAGGTCTTTCTTATAACTCACCACAGCAGCTCTCTCAAATTGCTCTATTCCATCTTGGAATTGTATGGATTTTTTGCTTAAAATAAGGATCTCTTTTTTTCCCCGTCTTTTTTTCTACATAGAGGCATAGGTCTGTATTCCAGAGCTCTCTAGTTGCCAATGTGACAATGCTGGTATTGCCAATATGACATTGAGGGGTACATACCTGTAATCTGTACTTTAGCCCTGAGCTTGTGGAACAGTTCATTCATTTATTCATTCAATAGACTCTTTTTTTTTTTTTTTGCCAAAATAGAGGTAAAGCAATAAAATGATGGATATGTTCCCCATTCTCTCTCTTACCCGTACAGTCGTATGTTTTTTTAAAGGATGAACTTTAATATAAAGACCAGCCAGTAGCAACAACAGCATGGAAGATGGCATACTTGACAATAACCCTGAGTAAAAGAATATTCATGTTTATAAAAACAGCATTTAGGAAAAAAATGATCAATCAGGTGCTGGATAATTGGAATTTGGAATGTTGTCAGTAACTCTAGCATTTTTCAATTAGGAAAATCATTTATAAAACAACACAAATATTTTAGCAGTAAAAGAAACAAAGATGCTTAGTAAAGATACATAGATTTTATATTCTCGTGAAAAATATATTTATATACATAGATTGTATATATACATATACATATATATATATCATCTATTCATTCAACAAATACTAATTAGGTTGTTACTAATGTCATTCTATATCACTGGGCATTACTAGTGAACGAGGAATTCTAATGGCTTCTGTATCATCATGTAGCCTTTTATTATATCTGTTCATAAGGCTAAGTAATACAGAAAAGGCTCTCTTAAACTTGTCTCAACCTGATCAGCTTGCCAGATTAGCCACCCCCTCAATCCTCCTCTAAAACATACTGACTACTGCCCTCCACACACTTAATACTTATAACTACTCCCATCCAGTTGGAGTATGGGTTTCTGAAGAACTAATCATGTTTGCTCCTAAATTGTTTTTGTGCCAGCCAATTGTGCTTTTTTAAATGTAGAGTTAGTTAAACAGGTAAACTGATTAAATGTGAGAGTAAAAAGAGAATTGTAGATTCTATAAAATTAATTGAGATGCTTTAGAGACTCAAAGAGAATGAATAACTAAAATATATTTAAGGTTAAAATAAGCACATGTGCAGCTAATGCATATATATCCTCACATGTGTCTGATGAGGAGGGATGTGCCCTTGACATCTGTGGCAGTTTGGTCTGTGGAGTGCAGCGGACAGGAAGGTAGAGTATAGATCATAGACCATTTGAAATATGGAAGCCTTCTTCAAAGTAATTTTGATGAATATCCTAAAAACTGAAAAGTAATAATTCACATTCTCAGTTTCACAAGAAATTAAAAATGTCTTCATTTATTCCTCATGAATTAATTCATGGATTAAATATTTTGGTGAATAGAATTTTTTAATAGCTGCTAGTAAGACTAAGTGAAGGAAATGTGGCTGAATATAAAAAGGCCAATCTTGACTTCTTTTTCTTCCTTCTGTGTAAATCATTTGGGGCTTTTCTTTGCTACTGCTGTGCTCCAGTGAGCCAATCTGATCTCCAAGTGATTATTACCTTTTTTGCCTGAATGGCAGGGTTACATACAAATAGAACTTGTCGTGTAATTCTACACTTGTATTAACACTCATTCCTCTCCATTTTATTTAAAAGTAATGGTGCAGAGAGGTCCAAAAATAATATTAGACTCTAGTAGCTTGCCTGCAAATTACTATTCATTTCTCCGTATTCTGCATTTCCTTAGCTGTCATTTTCATGGACTTAAACAGAGATTCTAGCTCTTGCAGTTAGTGCCACTAATGATGCATTTCAGAGAATTTTTAGATGGAGGTGGTAGATGGTCATGTATGTACTTATAAACAGGTCCCATTTTCTGGTTTCTACAGCTTCTTTCTCAAAGCTAGTTCTGGTATCTTCTCTTCTGCACCTTCACATACTCTGGCCACTTTCTTCCTGTTGCATCATCTCCTGAAGAGTACTGCTCAGGTACCTTTGTAACTCTGTGGGACAACTTGTAGAGTCTTCTGGAAAACTTATACACAGAAACTGTGTTTCAGGCAGTAGTGGGGAGATAACTTTCTTTCTTCTTTAATTAAAGGTACGCTCTGATACATGGGTGTCCATTCCTAGCTCTTTTTGTCCTTGTGAGCATTCAGAATTGATACTAAACCATTTAGTTTTAAGTTTCAGTCCCTGCCTCTTCATGAGTCTCTGATAGAAACATGATAAAATGAATCAAGAGACACATTCAAGTAAAAATCCATATATCACCCATTATTTTCTTTTAGAAAATGTTTCCTGAGCAAAGCTTATCTATTTGATTGTCTCTTTCTGTGGACTAAGAGGTACATGGACCTACAATGGCTACGAAAATGAATAAATTTGTGAATCGAGCTGGGAGAGGACTCTAGCAAAGAAAGAAATCACATTCTCTACTTAAAGGGAGTATCTTTCAGCTTGAACCAATTGCCAGGCTAGGATGTGGGCCAAATATAAGCAGATATAATTTTTCTGGTAAAGCAAAAATCCAGATTTCCATGTGAACTCTCCTGATTTTTTAATCTTGGCACCTAATATGAAAACTATTAAAAGTCCTGGCTAAACATAATGCATCATAGTTTGCTTCCTAAGTACCTAGTACAGAATGTATGACTTAAATCATCATATCTTAGATGTTTTCACCCATATATACCTTAGTTAGAAAAGGATGGACATTTTCCCCTGGAAGAGTATGAAGTGACAATGCCCCTTGTCCAAAAAATTCAAGTAAAATGATGCTCCACTATACTTTACCATCTATCTCATGACCTTACACGTGCCCCCCATGTAAAATCTTAGTTCTTTTTTCTCTTAATAGGTTCTTGGTTCCTGTACAACTAGATTTCTGTGAGTCAACTTTACCACTTGTGAAAACATGCTCATATCTAGGATGTCTTACATTAGTAAAATAAGCTTAGGCTTAAGCTAGACATTCATACAACTCAATAAACATTTCTTGAACAACAGCTTTGCGCAAATCACATAATTTAGTTTGCAGGCCTACTCCTTGAAGATTTTGTGGTCTAGTAGAATATTTAATGAGGGTAAGATTAACAAGAGGGAAATAAAACTTTGTCATTTTATTTAATCCTAGAAGTCATCTTATGAAAAAGATAAGATGAACCATATTTTAAAGACAGAGAAGGTAAATCCTGAGGATATTCATCTATCAGGCAAAGGTGTAACTGGAACTCAAAACTGTCAGTGTCTAAAATCTGCTACTTGAATGTTAGATGTACGTATTTCACATCTTTAGAGAAATGCAGAAAGGAACAACTACAGCTCAAATAAACCATAACAGGTCTCTTTCCC
>NW_006441953.1:20049171-20070854 GCF_000325575.1 Pteropus alecto | reverse complement strand
TTCACTTTTTCTCTTCTTTCCTTCCCCCTTCCTCCCCATTCCTCTCCTTCCCTTCTTTCTTCTTTCCCTCCTTCAGGTCATAGATTGTGGATATTTGAGAAGCTACATTCACCGAATAGCCTCAGTCTGATGACTATATAGTAATGTTTACCCAAAAGATATCTTTTGCATTTATTGTAGTGAACTGTGATATTATAAGATCTAGATGTCAGAGCATTTTCATCAAACTCTCAATTCCATTCTCTGCAGGATGACTTCAGTGGCCACATTAATTTTGCACAAATAGCTTACCAGTTCTTAAAATTATACATATTTTAATGAACTCAGAGACTATCTTCATATCTAGACTTGTTTCCACATAGCAATATTACAAGATTATAGTCAAAACATGATTGAAAATACTAGATTTTCTAAAGGCAGTGGTAATTTGTTGGATTCTGGATTCAATAGTTTAGGTGTTAGGGATCTGATTTGTGTTATTGTAGCTATTTTTATTTTCTTGATGAAAAAGACATTCCCAGCTTATATTTTGCTAACTTTCTATATATCCCTCATGTGTAAATAGCTTCTAGGAATTAATCACAGAAGGTAACAGAGTAGATGCTGAAGAGAAATTTTGCCCAATACATCGCTGTTGTTCCTTCTGTCCCACAGTCTTCTCTTTGGTCTCAGTGCAGTTTATAAATATGAGTGACCTTTGGTCATCATAGGCACAAAGGTTTCAGGCCACTTTCATCTACTAGAAAAATATCCATTTGTACCTTTGCATCTCTACAGCATCTAAGTAAGAAAAGATAGAGCACGACATAGAAAAATATTCTTAAAATATGATTTTGGAGGTTAAGGGTTTAAGACTCATCATTCCTATTTCCCTCCACATCACAAAAATAGAGAGTAGACACAAGGATCACTAACTAAATGGGACAAGATATTAGCTTTGCTAATGGCTAATCAGGTGCCCAATTTTCCTCCACCTACAGGGCTCTCAAAGTACGTTAGAGAAAGTAGAACGAAAGCCTAATGAAAACTTTCAATTTTCATTTCAAAATAAGACCTGTGGGGAGAGCTGGGTCAGCAAAACAAACTCTGATGATACCAAACCAGCTGCTGAAAGAACTTTAGGCCTGCCTCACACATGGTTACCAGAGAGTGAGAAAGAAAGAGAGGAGAAATGGCAGGTCTCTTTAGGGCCCTTATCTCATGGGAACAGAGGAGAGCTCACACCTCATAAGTGTAAGCAGTTCCAAGAGAGCGAGAGTCCATGACCAGCGTAAGCAGTGATCAGCTGCACACTGCCCACAACCACTATTAAAAGTGCAGTCTTATGAAAGTCAGGTTCTTACTAATCAAATTTAGCCATTTCTCCTCTCTGGGGGAAGGAGAGAATAAAAGAGTAAAAATAACTGGCATGCAAGGCAAAGCATTATAGGGCTAAATGCATACTACTGTGTGAACATTGTTTCTGTATTGCAGTAAAGTCATTTCTTGGAAAGCCTCAGCATCCCTTTGTTTTCATCAGGGACAATGAAACCAGGAAGGGGTGATGGAAGAGAATGGGGCCACTTAATTCCTGTGGCTTTTAAAGCATGATTCTATTTGTATGGTAGTAGGACTGGGACAGACAGATTGATATGTGTTCCTAAATGTTACATTGACTAAAGATGCCCAAACTCGGGCCTCCACAGGGTCTTACTTTCATGGGTTAGTTAATGATGTCTTTATCCCCATCTGTTGTTTAGTCTCCCAGGTCCTTCTTCATCTCCATCCCAGCCCCTGCCTTCTCAAGGCCATGGAACATAGAACTTGAAATGAAGCTGAGGACTCCCCATTGTCAGTGACCGATGAGTAGAAAGGGGTTGGAGGAAGGGAAATTCCCAAATTCTGCCACAGGGAGATCCATTCTCTGAGGAGAACTTAATCATTTGCTTATTCAACCAACATTTATCAAGTAGACTGCAGTGATCCTCAGGAGTCTGCAGATGCCAGTTTGTGAAAAACTGCCATAAAAGTTAAAGGCTGTCACTTTAGTTGTTCCCTTGATACCAGTGTTGTTGAAAACAAATTCAAATGTGAGCTTTGAAACATTATACCAGCAACGAGTTAGAAGGCGATTATCAAGAATATGTTCATATTTATTTTGGATATCATTATTGAAACAAACAAACAAACAAACAAAAAAACAGAGATCATGTGAACCTAGAAATTTTATCTTAAGCTTCCTGAAGACATTATTTTGCAGTTTTAGAAATGCTAGCATAGAGGGAAAATGAATAGTTTTAAGATTCAAAATACCAGAATTATAATTCTGGCTGTGGAATTTGTAAGATGTTTTAGTTTAGCCAGATTAGATGATTTAATATCTTTATATTTAAAAATGAGACTAATGCTACCTATATAATAAGATTCTTATGAGGAAGAGATAGCATGACATATATATGTTACATAGTACTTTACATGTAGTAGACTCCTAATCAGCATGGATTCCTTTTTATGCCATAATCTCTGTTCCTCCCTTTCATGTATAAGGAACTGTACTGAGAGATACAATTATGGATTAAATATTGTCTACAAAAAAAATCTCAATCTGGTGAAACAATACACATGTAAATGCAATTATAATATACTGTAATATATGTATCATAATAAAGAATGTAAAAAAGAGGAAAAAAGATATAAGATATAGGAAAGATTTTTTTTTCCTGATACCCCTAAAAGAAACTCTGAAAATTAAGGAAAAAAGATATAAGATATAGGAAAGATTTTTTTCCTGATACCCCTAAAAAAACTCTGAAAATTGTTTCCCAAAGAAACCTTCCTGTGAATATTCAGTTAATGATAATAGTAATGGTGATGATAGTATTGATGATGATGATGATGAAAATGAAGTTTATAGTGACAATGACAATGACGAAGATAGTTTACATTTAGTGCCTATTTGCTATGCTATGAGAACTTGATTTGCATATATTACTTGAACCTCACAACACTGTAATGAGGCAGAAATATAATTTCTATACTGTAGAAAATCACAAGATTACATAGGTAGCATGAGGGAAAGCTGGGACTTGACCCAGTTTTGTCTGATTCAAAACGCCAAGCCTTTAGCCACTATTACGCATGCTCTTTTCATAAATTAATTACTGATGGGTAATTAGGTTCTATTTGAACTATAGTTCATTTGAATTTAAATAGGATTTCATGGATATTGGACAGTATATTGGACATCTTTCCCCACCCCATACCATTTACCAATTTTCTGTTTTTAGCACCTTAAATTGGATTGGGGTGAAACAACACTCTGAAACTGACTATATACCCCTCAGGAGGTAAGCGTTTAACCACTGCTGATACCAGATATGGAACATGGCACACACCTAGCAAGCAATAGCATTTCCTGCTCTGGTCACAGTGAGTGGTTCAGGGATAGACAGGCAAATGACTCAACCCAAGAAAACTAATCCCAGAGATTTTGTTTCTGAGATCACAAAAAGGGGTTATTCCTTTCCTATTGTATTTGAACCTGAGAGATTATAAAATTGGAGCTACTCCATCTATCTTACCACCACAAAGAGGCTGAATGTGTAGACAGTCGTAGGAGAGAGCAAGAAGCAGCAAAGAGATCAAATGTTAAGAACATCACTTAAACCATCATATCCAACCTGCAATTTAGTTACCTAAACTGACGTACCCATTGTTTGCTTAGGTCAGTTTGGGTTGTGTTTTATTTCCCTTGTAACCAGAGGATTCCTGCGTGACAAATCCCAATAACAATATTTGAAGTATTATCATATACTATATGCATAGCATATTGTGTGTGTGTGTACATATATGTATATTACAACAAATCCTCACCCAATTCTAGCTGAAAACAACACATAATTAGGGCCATTAGAACATCCTCTGTGACTTGGCTTTCTCCACCTCTATCTTTATATCCCAGATGTAACCACTAACCTGAATTTTATGTTCATCTTAAATTTGTTTGTTCTTGAATATTATTAAAACACTCCATTTTTCTTGAGAAATTTACTTTTTTGTAATATATTACATATGTAGTCTACATAATTTATTTTTATAATTGTGCATTATTTCTTTGAATAAATACAATTAATTTAAGCATACTATTGCTGATGAACTTTGAGATATGTTGAGGTTTGAACTATTAAAAACGGGTTCGACAAACAATTTTGAACATGTTCGGTGCAAATGAATAAAAATTTCTCCCTATATGCCTACAGGAGAAATTGTAGGGCTATAAAATATTCACATCTTCAACATTATCAAATAGCATCAAGTTTTTCCTCAAAAAATTTACTGTAACATTTTTACTCTCAGCAATGGTGTGTGAGATTCCTCATTATTTCATTTCCTTCCATACCTGAGACATAGTCAAAATTTTTAATTTTTATTCAATCTGTAAAATGAATTTTATTTTTGTTTTTCTAATTATGCATCTGCTTGTATATTTACCATTTGTATTTCATTTTTTTCAAGTACCTGTTTATACATTTTATCCATTTCTCTGTTGGGTTGTTTGTCTTTTAATTATTGATTTATAGAATTTTATTACATATAGGATTTTGTCGCATATTTTAAATTCAAGTTCTTTACTGATTCTATGTTTTACAGAAGTCGTCTCTCAGTTTATGGCTTATCTTTTCACTCTTTTATGGTAACTTTTGACAACTGGAAATTTAAAAAAATTTGAACAAATTATTCATATTTATTAATTTTTTTCTTATGGATTATGTGTATTGAGAAATGCTTCTCTACACCAAGTTCATGAGATATTCTTGTATATTTCATTCTAAAAATGTCAAAGTTTACCTTTCAAAGATATCTCCTAAAATCAAAGCAAGCATTTGATATAGAGATACAATTGTATGTTTTCCATACAGATAACCAATTGCCTTAGCAGCATTTTTTAAAAAGTCCGTTATTTTTTCACTGCTTTGAAATGTGGCTTCTATCATATATCAAGTTTTCATAAAGGCATGTGTCCATTTTTTTGAACTTTCTATTATCTATCATTGTTCTTTTTGTCCTAACTTATGCCAATAATGTTGTCTTAATTATAGTATTTTATAAAATGTCTTAACATATATAACGTCTCAACTGATTTTTCTTCAGAAATAAATTCTAATATTGGCCTTTTTCTCATTCATATTAATTTTATAATTAGCTGTCTAATTCCATAGATTATTCTGCTGGAATTTTTATTGGAATTAGATTAAATTTATACATTAATTTGGAGAGATCATCAACATTTTAAAATGTGGATATGTTCTATTCATGAACATAGTATATCTTTTCATTATTTGGGTCTTATTTTTATTTAATAGTAAACTTGAGTTTTTTCTTATAAAGCTCATTGCTTTCTTTATTAATTTTACTCCTATGTAGCATATATTTTTATCTTATTTTGAAATTACATTTTCTATCTGTTTTGTCATAGTAATGCAGATGACTTTAAAATATTGGTCTTATATCCAGCAAATGTAAAATATCTTATTAATTTAAATTTTTAAAAATATATTCACACAGATTTTCTATGTAGATAATCTTATTAATTGTGAATGACATTATTATTTATTCTTTTTAAACTCTTATTCCACTTTATTCAATGTCTTACCACTGGGATCTCCAGTAAATAATGAAGAAAGGAAAAAAATCATGTAAAGAATTGTTAGTATACATTCTCACTACATTTCTGAGTTTGTAGAGAATAAATGTAGTGTCCTCTTATTATATATGATTTCACTGTACTTTTTGGTTAGATATGCTTTATCATTTTAAAACAGTCATTTCTTTACTTTGTTGAGAGTTTTTATTATGAATGGTCATTGAATTTTACCTAATGTAGTTTATGGCTCTATTGCCAGGTTCATGTAGTTTTTTCTTCTTTAATATCTCAATATGGTGAATCAATAGCTTTCCTAAAATTCAATGACATTCATGTTTCTGAGATAAATACTGATGGATCATGGCATATTATTTATTTTATCAATGTATATTTTTGAGATTTGTATAGATATGTCCATGAGTAAAATCAGTGTATAATAGTCCTCTCCCATGCTATTCCTTGTCTGTCTGGTTTTAGTGCCAAGATAATGCTGGACTGATAAAATTAAATGGATAATTCCCGTTTCTTCTTTCTTTCCCCCTTAAAGTTGTGAATGATGCAAGAATCATTTATTCCTGAAATGTTTTGTCAAGCTTGCTTATAAAATTTTAAGACTTGATTTATTCTCCATCACAAGATTTTGAACTAGCGGTATATTTTTAAAAAATGGTAGTTAGTTCTCTGTTTCTGGGACAGTTTTGATAAGTTTTACTTTGCTAAGAAATTATACATTTAATTTGTTTTAAAATTTATTAAATATAAGATTGTTCATAATATATTCTTTTTGTCTTTTATATACTGAATGCATTTTTTAAGCTATATTTACTTTTACATTTCAACAATGGTTCATTTATTTTTTTCTTTCTTGCTCTTCTGATCAATCCTGATGCAGGTTTGTCTACTTTATCAGCCTTTTGAAAGGATGTAAATTAACTTCATCAATTCTCATTATTGTATTTTTATATTTATTTATTTATTTTTATTTTTGCTTGGTTTATTCTCTTGTTCTTCATCTAATTTGAAACATAAATATCTAGCATTTTCTCTTAAATGAACATGTAAGTTAATTCATTTCTCTTGAATGAATTATTTAATTGTAACCTTCAATT
The DNA here is from genome assembly GCF_000325575.1 of Pteropus alecto. Taxonomy (NCBI): domain Eukaryota; kingdom Metazoa; phylum Chordata; class Mammalia; order Chiroptera; family Pteropodidae; genus Pteropus; species Pteropus alecto. The sequence goes on along the minus strand of NW_006441953.1, from coordinate 20,064,122 downwards.
ATTGATATAGAGTATTTTAATTAATATGAGGTTTTAGAATTTTTTGTTCTCATTATCTTTGACCCATGAGTTATTTGGAAATGTGTAGTTTTTAATTCCAATTTTTTTAGCATTTAAAGTTAAATGTTATTATCTATGTCTTATTTAATTGTAATATAGTCTTAGAATATGCTCTGAATGATAATGACTCAGATTTGTTGAGGCATACTTCATAACCCAGTAAGTAAGCAAATGCTAAACAAAAGTGTACACTCTCAAATTGTTGGATGCAGGGTTCTATATATGTTCAAGAGATAAAATTGCACAGTGTCTATATTCTTTTTCAACTTTATTGAGGTATATTTAATATGCAAATAATTTTCCATGTTTAATGCATACATTTTGATGATTTGAAACATATACACGTACCTGTAATATAATCACAATTAAGGTAATAAACATATCTATTACAACCAAAAGATTTCCTGAGTCCCTATCTTATTTTTCAGACAATTTTATTTATAGCAGTTTTAGAGGCAGGTAAAGAAATTTCCCATATATCCCCCTGCCCTTCACATTAATAGTCTGCCCTTTTATTAACATCCATTACTAGAGTGGTACATTTGTTTGAATTGTTGAACCTACATTAATACATCATAATCATTCAAAGTTCCCATTTTACATTACGGTTCAGTCTAGGTGTTGTACATTCTATGGTTTAGACAAATGTATAATAGCATGTATCCAACATTATAGTATTATACGAAGTATTTTTGATGCTCTAAAAATCCTCTTTACCTATTTATCCTTACTCAACTCCATTGTCCAGAATGTCATGTAATTGGAATCATAAATTATGTAGTCTTTTCAGATTGACTTCTCTCATTTAGTAATATGTATCTAAGTTTCCTCCATGTCTTTTCATGTCTTTTCGATTAAGTTTATTGAGGTAACATTGGTTAATACAATTATATAATTTTCAGCTGTACATTATAATTTGACATCTGTGTATTCTATTGTGAGTTTACCACCTAAAGTCTGGTTTCCTTCAGTTACCATATATTTGACCCCCTTTACCCTGTCTGCCTCCCCCACCTCTGATAACCACTAGTCCATTGTTCATGTCCATGAGTCTCTGTTTGTTTGTCCTCTTCATTTGTTGCTTTTAGGTTTATATTCTACACATAAGTGATAACACGCGATTTCCAACTTTTTCTGTCTGGCTTATTTTGTTTAGCATAATTATCTCGAGGTCCATCCATGTTGTGGCAAATGCCAGTATTTCATCTCTTCTTATGGCTGGGTAATATTCCATTATATATATGTACCACAGCTTCTTTAGCCAATCATCTATTGTAGGACACTTTGGTTGCTTCCATGTCCCGGCCACTGTGAATAATGCTGCTATGAACATCAGTGTGCAAATATCTTTTTAGATATGAGTTTTCAAGTCTTTGAGGTAAATACCCAGTAGAGGGATTGCTGGATCATATGGTAGATCAAGTCTCAGTTTTTTAAGGAACCTCCATACTGTTTTCCATAATGGCTGTACCAATATACAGCCCCATCAGTAGTGTATGAGGATTCCTTTTTCTCTGCCCCCTCTCCAACATTTGTTATTACTTGTCCTGTTGATTATAGCTATTCTAACAGGTGTGAGAAGGTATCTCATTGTGGCTCTGATTTGCATTTCTCTAATAGCTAGCGATGTTGAGCATCTTTTCAAATATTTGTTGGCTATTTGTATGTCCTCTAGGGAGAAGTATCTGTTCAAGTCTTCTGCCCATTTTTTGATTGGATCATTTGGTTTTTTGTTGTTATTGAGTTGTATAAGTTCTTTGTATATTTTAGATATTAGGCCCTTATCAGAGGTATTGCTTGCAAATATGTTTTCCCATTCAGATGGTTTTTTCTTCACTTTGTTGATGATTTCTTTCGCTGAGCAGAAACTTTTTAGTTTGATGTAGTCCCATTCATTTATTTTTGCTTTTACTTCCCTTGCTTTTGAGGTCAAATTCATAAAATCCTCTTTAAGTTCAAAGTCCTTGAGTTTAGTTCCTATGTTTTTTTCTATGCATTTTATTGTTTCAGGTCTTATATTCAGGTCCTTAATCCATTTTAAGTTAATTTTTGTGTGTGATGATAGTCAACAGTCTAGTTTCATTCCTTTGCAGGTGGCTTTTCAGATTTCCCCAGCACAATTTATTGAAGAGGCTTTACTTTGTCCACTGTATGTTTTTGGCTTTTGTGTCAAAAATTATTTTCCCATATAAATATGGGTTTACTTCTGGACTCTCAATTCTGTTCCACTGGTCCGTGTGTTTGTTTTTCTGCCATTACCATGCCATTTTGATTACTGTTGTTTTGTAGTTTAATTTGAAGTAAGGTAGAGTGATGCCTCCAGACTCATTCTTTTTTCTTAGGATGGCTTTGGCAATTTAGTGTCTTTTGTGCTTCCATATTAATCTGATAATTTTTTTTTCTATTTCTTTAAAAAATGCCCATGGAATTTTGATGGGGATTGCATTAAATCTGTATAATTCTTTAGGTAATATGGTCATTTTAACTATGTTGATTCTTCCAATCCAAGAACACGAAATATCTTTCAATTTCGTTGTATCTTCTTCGATTTCTTTTAACAGAATCTTTTAGTTCTTTTCATGTCTTGATAGATCTTTTCTTCTTAGTACTGAATATTACCTATTGTCTGGATGTACAACGGCTTATTTATTCATTCACCTATTGAAGGACCTCTTGGTTGCTTTCAAGTTTCGGAAATTATGAATAAAACTGTTACAAACTTCTGTGTGCAGGGTTTAGTGTGGATGTAAGTTTTCAACTCCTATGGTTAAATACCAAGGAGTGTGATCACTGGATTATATAGTAAGAATATATTTAGTTTTATAAGCAAATGCTAAATTACCTGTAAAAGAACTTATAAAGTGGCTCTACCATTCTGCATTCCCATATGTGATAAATGAGAGTTCTTGGGGCTTCGCATCTTTGTCAGCATTTCATGTTGTCAGTGTTCCTGAATTTGGCCATTCTAATAGGTATATAATAATATCTCATTGTTTTTTAACTTGTTGCATTTCTCCAATGACTTGATATGGAGCATGTTTTCTTATGTTTATTTGCAATCTGTATATCTTCTTTGGTGAAGTGTCTGTTAAAGTCTTTAGCTCATATTTTAATCAAGGTTATTTGTTTTCTTATTGTTATAGCCCCTTGCATGTGTGTGTGTGTGCACGTGTGTGTGTGTGTTAAAAAATTAACCTGAAATCTACACTCGTAACAAGTTTTTAAGTGTGCAGCACCGTATTGTTAACTACAGGCCATGTTGTGCAGCAGATCTATGGAATGTGTTCATCTTGTATAACTAACTTCATAGCCACTGAACTTTATAGATTGATTCATTTGATTTAATAATTACTGAATGATGTCTGTTTAATTATGTTACTATTATGGTGCTTTCTTCACTTTAATACTGAAAATTCTTATTTATATATTATGACACTATGTTATGAAGTTTTTTTGTCTGAAATTGCCATATAGTTCTATCAAACTGAAACTTATTTTTATGCGGAGATACTCTTTATTTCTATCAATGCTTTCTGGCTTAATGTCTACTTTCTTCTATATCAACAGCTATACAATATAGCTATACGTATTTTGGTTAGTAAATTCCTGAAAACTTTCAGATAATTTTCCACTTAACCTTCCTGTTTTATTTTTATTGAGGTCTTTTATAAACAACATATAACTGGATACTTTTGTTTATCAACACTATATTTAGAGTAATTATTGAGGTTTTTCTAGCATCCCACTCTGTGTTTGTTTTGTCCTACTTTTAGGTACTTATTTTATATTTGCCTTCTACAGGATTCAGGTTTTTAAAAATTTTATTCTATTTATTCTTTTGTATATTTGAAAGCTATATCATCTTTTTTGATTAGTGATGATTTTAGATATTTTATTTTATTTTATTCTTGATTTTAGATATTTTAAGGGACTTAACACTGAATAACAAAGACTTTAGAGAATTTTTGAGCAAATTACCCCATAGTTATGTTTGTCAAAAAAACTTAGTTCTATCTTATATGTCTACATATTATGTATGATTATTGTTTTTGCCATTAAAGTTTGTTTATTCTTTTCCTTAATGTTTCTTTGCTTATCATTTCTTCTTGCATTTTAAGACTTTCTTTTTGGACCTATTTTTCTTCTTGAAACAGGCTTTTAGAAATTCTTTAGTGATTGTTTGTTGGTGGCAAATTCTCATTTGTGTGTGTGTGAAAATGTTATTTTGTTTGCATTTTTGAGAGTTTAATTGGATTTTACAGTTTTATGTTGGCAGTCATTTTCTCTCCACACTTTAAAGTTATTACTGTAAACTCATTTCACTATCTTCTAGATGCCACTTGTGCTCTTGAAAGTCCTGTAAGCTCATTTCTTTGAAGCAGTCTTTTTTTCTGGCTGTATTTAAGATCCTATCTTACCTTCTAAAAACTCACTAGTGAGTAACCGGATGTGGATTTTATTTTTTTAAAATTCATCCTGTTTTGGATTCGCTACATTTCAGAATCTGTATGGTTGATAATAATCATTTCAGGGAGGTTCTAAGCCATTATGACTTCAAATATAGCAACTCAAACCTCTATATTATTATTTTTTTTTTTGAAATTGATTAGATTTATGGTAGGCATTATCATTATGTACTTTGTATCTCTTAATTCCTCTTCATATTTCTGTGCTTCATTCTGAGTAATTTTTTTAGATCCATCTTCTTGTTCACTAATTCTCTTTTTAGCTAAATCAAATCTATTATTTAACACTTCCATTGGAATTTAAGTGTCAAGTATAAATTTATTTATAGAAAACTTGTGTCTTACATGTCTTGCTTATTCATTTTTAAAATTGTCTAATAACATTCTTTGGGTCTTCATTTTTGGAAATTATATGTCTAGGTTTAGGGAAGGACTCTACAGAAATGATTTGCATTTGGTTTTGTGAGGCTTCTGGGATGTTATTAAATCAATACCACTATAAACTGTTTTCTTTTTTTGGCAAATTAGAAAATATGAATTTATACCAGGTAATAAATTTAGACTGTTTTATGGATATACATATTTGCTGAATACTTTTTCCTTTTTTATCATAGCAACGGTGAAAAGACAATATTGTTATCTCCTTTTATAGGCAAATATTTTTTCTACTCTACTCTTCCCCTGAGCATGTAGGCTTTGGGGAGTTGTGACTTTATGTAGAGGCTTCTGTTCCAATTGCCATTTTGAGCAGCCTAAGTATTATTTTTATTTTACTTTTGTGACAATTAAAGTCCAAAGCTCTAGATTACCATGCTTTCCTAATGTACCAACAATACCCTCAGCATCCTTGCCCACTTACCATCCTGGATTGCTATGGTTTTGGGTTCTAAGGATTTCTCCTATTTTCTCGTGATGTTATATATATATATACTAAGAAGAGCATTAAAGCAAAACTTGATGAGCATATTTAGGTGTTTTGTAGCAAGAGAATTTGAGAATATCTGGAATCATAATGCTGAACAAAGAAGCTGGCACCATAGTTTTCAACTTTTTTTTTTAACATGACAGTTTAACATAAAATATAAACAATTAAACAAATAAGATAAAATTTATTCTGATTGTTATGAGATTGGGAGGCTTCAGCTTTTATTTGCTCCTCACCATCACCATCCCACATATTGTTGGAGGAAGCTAACACAGATCGCTAATGTAGAACCATAGATCCGTGAGAAAATGTTCCCAGGTTCCTAAAATTCAAATTACAAAGAGACATTTGGGAAATATCCCAGTTTAAGTGTATAACTGCCCAATTTCATTTGTGAATGTCAGAGATTTACTGTATTTTTGGACCATTTTACCATGGACCTGAATAATGCAGCAGAGGATGTGAGTCTCATGGATGTTAGCAAATCCTGTCTACAAATTTTCCAATGGGGAAGCCAATTCCATTTTGAGGAGGCTTACCTTACAGAATATCTGAGAACTGTAAAAAAAAAAAAAATAGTTTTTTGCAAGGTATTGAGCCCTTTAAAAAGCATAGGATATATGCTTCCTGCCATGTCAATAGCTTTCTATTGCAGTGGAACACAACATGGATATCAAGATTTACCTACATTTTATACCCATCAAATCAATATAAAACGAGGAGGGTAAAAATTCTGCTGCTTCTATGGAATGAGAATGAACCATGTTTTACAGTAATGCCAATATGATCAGCAAAAGAGCAAATGCTGAGGGTTTTTATTTGGAAACTCTATCCTGAAAGAGGCGTGCATAAGATATCAAGTATTAAGATGTGCTGCAGTTGTCAAAAAATTTGGTTGGTGTGAGAAACAAAAAGGGTTTCTTACTGGCTGTTTCATGCATGCCACGTAGCTAAGAAGAGTCTGATCTGCTTAGAACACATTTTTAATAGCTAAAATAAAGCCACTATCAGTTAAGTTATCACGGAAACACCTGAGCTTATTTAAAAATGGATTTAATGGGCATTGAAGTATAAGAGATAGATGACTAAAATGTTAAAAAATATATATATATGATGATATTTTCCATAAGAAGAATGGCTTGGCAACTCAGGAAAAATGTCCAAGAAAGTAAACTTAGTCTTTATTATCTATATTCTGTTGGGGCCCTTGGTTTTTTGTTTGTTTGTTTGTTTGTTTTTGTTTTTGATTTGGCTCTGGGATCTTGACACTGCCTAATGTTGCTTCTTGATTGTTGAAATTGATTCTGCATCCCAGCATGCCCCATCTTCTTTCATGCTCACTTGATTTTTTTCTTTAATATCTGTTTCTTAATTTAAGCAATAACTTGGGAGTTTGACTAAAGCAATAAGTAATTCAGAAAGCTTAACTCCAACTGAATTTTCTCAAAAGAAATTAAATAACATAGGAAATATAAGAATTTTAAAAATCATAACATTTTTCTGATGACTCACATTAATAAGAAGTTTCTAGAAAAACAAAATACATTGCATGTATTTATATAAAATATAAATCAGTAAATCAGTGTAACTATATAAATATACATATTGATGATGATTAAATAGTCATAGATGATTGAGTTAGCAATGGACTTAGCTAATAACCACTAGTTCTGTTTTTCTTCATCTTCTCAATTTCTGGAATTTGAGTCTAAAAGTTCCTTTTCATACCTAGTTGTATTGTAGACGTAACATTTCTCTTAATCCTCTTGGTAATGTCACACATGCCTTCTGTTGACTTGTTCTTATCATGCCTCTCCTCCTGAGCAGCTTGAGTCATTGGCCATATTCACTGCCTATAAGCACCTCTGTTTTGACTCAGCGAGGCCCTTCCCTGCCTCTTCTTTTCAGAATCCTTCCTTGATATTTACTGGTATGTTTCTGTCTTGGGTTGACTTCAAAGTAAAATAGAAAATCAAAACAACAGATGAAACACCTACTGGAAAACATAGACATTCACAGAATATCATCAAATTTTAGCAGAAAAGCAAAGGTTCATACTGTCTCTCTCACAGTTTCTTTGTGACATTCATTATTATCTCAATTAACATATTTCATTTGTTTGCTTGTTTATGGTCTGTGAAATTCTGATGGAATGGAAATTCCATGAGACTTGAAGTTCTGTCTGTTTTCTTCTCCTTCTGGATTACCTGGGCCAATAACAGAGCCCATCACAGGCCAGGTGCTCAAAGATCTTCGTTGAATGAATGACTGGCTGGGGGAAGATGGATGCGTGCCAGGAACTTACTTTAAATAATTCAATGAAAGACGAGAGACTTGGCATTATTACTGTCTTGCGTTGCCAGTGAAAGGTCCCAAAAACCCTTCTGGGAAGTATAAGCAATTTCATTTGGAAATTAGTGAATGTACATTTTAAAAAGTGTTGGTATTTCTGTCACCTTTCTCCAAAAATGTATAAATAATTGAGTAGAAAAGGAAAGGTAGCTGTACTTTCTCTAATAATCTGAGGTTCTGTCCCCTTTTACCCGTGATTTTACTTGCCATGGTTTCAGTTACCTGTGGTCAAACACGTCTAAAAGTATTAAATGGAAAATTCCAGAAATGAAAAATTCATAAGCTTTAAATTGCATGCCGTTCTGAGTAGTGTGATGACATTTCGTGTCATCCCACTCTGTCTTGCCCAGGACATGGGTCATCCCTTTGTCTAGTGTATCTGTGCTGTGCATGCTCCCTGACCATTAGTCACTTAGCAATCCTAGCTATCAGTTGACTGTTGTAGTATCACAGTACTTGTATTCAAGTAACACTTATTTTATTTAATAATGGCCCCCAAACCATTCACATAACTTTTATTACAATATATTATTATAATTGTTCTATTTTATTATTACTTATCTTTGTTAATCTCTTACTGTGCCCAATTTATAAATTAAATTTATCATAGATGTATAGGAAAAAAACATAGTATATACAGGGTTTGGTACCATCTGTGGTTTCAGGCATCCACTGGGGGTCTTGGAAAGTATCATCCTTGGATAAGGTGGGGGTACTACTGTATTCTTAGAAAATCAAAAATAAATTCAAGAAAAAAGATTTGAACTTCAAAAATATTATGGAACAAGACATCTGTAAATTTTATGACTGTAATTTTAAAAATTTACCTTTATTTTTTAATTTTTAAACTTTTATTAAAATTATTGGAGTGACATTATAAATAATTATTAATACAATAGATTTTGACATTAAACAACTATTAAAGAATAATTTATAAAACCATGGCGACAACAGAAAATTATAACAAAATAAAATCTAGATGATTTCAACAACAAAGAATGGCATGGACACAGGAGAGAGCGTTGATAGCAAGCTAAGACTTTTGTCTTGATTGGAGGGAGAAATCGAAATACTTTTAAACACTCAGAATATGTGTATTAGTTTCCTAGGGCTTCCATAATAAGACCGGATGGCTTAATCCAATAGAAATTTATTCTCTCACAGTTCTAAGCACTAGAAGCCCAAAATCAAGATTCAGCTAGGCTGGTTCCTTTTGAATGTTCTGAGAGAGAAATCTGTGCCATGCCTCCCTAGCAGCTTTTCGTGGCTGCTGGCAATTCTAGATGTTCCTTGGCTTCTGGATGTATCACTTCAATCTTTATTACCATCTGTTTAAGTCTTTACCTTCTGTATGTCTTTCTCGATCTCTTATAAAGACGCTTATCATTGGATTTAGAGATCATCTTAATCCAGAATGATATCATCTTGACATTCTTACATAAATTATATCTATGAAGACCCCTTTTACCAAATAATGCGATATTCACAGGTAGACATGTCTTTTGGGATGTCACATTCAACCTCTACAATGTTTTAACATTTATTAAAAAACAAAAATAAACTCTTACAGTATGTACAACATGTGAAACACCGTGTGCTTTGTATATATTAATTGATGTAACTTCCCAATAACCTTATGAACTATGTGCTATTATTTCTGCTTTACTAATAAGTAAATTGAGGCACAGAAAGTTTAAGTACTTTCCCCAAGATCACACAGGTAATAAATGGTAGAGTTAAAGTTAGTATCTTAGAATACATGAGTTTGGCCCTTGAGTTTTTGCTTGTGACCACTACTTTTTTTAAAAAAATTATATGCTACAGATTAATTTTATACAAAAAGAGAAATAGAATGTATGATATTTAAACAAAGAAAATAAACTCTAACAAGACACTTTATCAATTCTACAAATGGTGGAAAAATTCAGACACATCTCCAAAAAAGAGATAGTGTGGAGAAGAAATCAAAATAAGATGATTGCTATTAATTTAAGTGAAATACAGACATTTTAGAAAGAAAAAATTAATAAATTTCTACAACATGTCACTCAAGAGACAGCTAAAACAAGTGACATATAAATGTGGGAGGTAAAGTGATGGAAAGAGATATTATAGTCACATTTTAACAAAAGTAAAGAGTTACAATATTTTTCACAGATTTGCCAAACCAGAGACTATTTTTTAAATTATATGACATTATGTCATTCCCAGGTTCAAAGCCTGCCAATGGCTTCTTGCTGCCTTTTTGAATAAAATATCAACTTCTTCAATAGTCTATAAAGTCACAAATCATCTAGTTGGTCACTGTCTAACTTCATACCTTGTCTTTTCCTTTCTCAATTTACATCCCTCACTATGGTCTGAGTCCACTGAAACTTTTGCTCCCCAAATTGGTCTGTGTACTCTCCCTTCTCCCTGCCTAAAATACTTTCTCTGGCACTTCCTGACATGGTTCCTATTCATCATTCAGATCTAAGGTCACGGATTACTTTTTCAGAAATGTCCTGCCCATATTATCTAAAGTGAGCCATTTTTATGTTCTAGCACTTTGCTTTAACTATTTCCTTCCCAATATTTTAACAACTTTATATTTGTTTGTAAAAGTCATATACAATTGCTCACAAAGTCATCAACTTTACATCATAAGTACCTGTTAAGTGAATCCCCCTTTAGTAGCACCACAATAATCCATGCTTCCAGAAGTCTTATATGGGTTGGTACTGATGTCAGTGTTGTCAAATGAGCAAGATTTAGGCTTTAAATTGAGTAAACAGTGATTATCTGTGGGTATATTTCTAGAAGATTTAAAGATATATATAGAGAGAATATGGAGAGTGGTTAGGACTTTGTTAATTTTCTTTCAATTGTACCATTAAAAATCACCAAAGCTTAATAGCATCTATTTGACTTTTAGGTCTAATCTGCATTCTTCTCCCTATTGCTTGATGCATGGAAGGCTGACCGCATCAAAGAATTCTCTTGTTTTCTGGCTTCCAATTGAGAGGGTGGGTTGAAATGGCAATGATTCTAGCCTGAGGGTCACAAAAACATCTGACTCTTTGGCTTCTCTATACTCCAACTTTGCCTTTGTAAATAGTCTTTTTATTAATCTCTACTCAAATTTGTTTAGATGTCCCATTTATTTCTTGTTGGAAAACTGAATATTACCTGTGAGCATCTTTGAATGCCAAGAGTACATACTTCATTTCCACCCCTACATTTATTGATTGAGTGCCTACCATATGCCAATGAACAAAGCAGATGAAAACCAATGCCCTTATGAAGCTTACATCCTAGTTGAGGATGGCAATAAGTAAAATAACTGTGGAAAATTTTATGAGACATAGCAATAAGTATTATAAAGAAAATAAAGCAAGGGATAGGAATAGCAATGTTGGAGGAGGTTGAAATTTCAAGTGGGGTGGTCAGGATAGATCGACTGAGAAATTTACATTTAAACATGACAGAGGCGACGGAACCAGCTGTGGAGATTTCTAGTAAAGAGCAAAGAGAATAGTAAATGCAGATGGCCCAAGTCAAACTTGAGCCTGGTGTTTTCAAGGAGCCACACAGAGGCCAGTGTAGTGGAGTAGAGTAAATCAGGCAGGAGAGAAGGAGTGGAGGACAGGTCCTGCAGTACATGAAAGAGTCACTATAAAAATGGTGCATTTTACTCAGTGTGGAAAAAAGGAGGACACTGGAAGCTTTGGAGCTGTGACACAATCTGATTTAATTTTTATTTTTTAAATTAAATTTATTGGGATGACATTAATCAAATTATATAGGTTTCAAGTGTACAAAAATTGTTGTATTTGCTTAGTGTGTGTGTGTGTGTGTGTGAGAGAGAGAGAGAGAGAGAGAGAGAGAGAGAGAGAGAGAAAAGACTAATGAAGGGCAAACAAAAGTATAAATAAAACTTGTTTAAGAAGTTAATAGCAATAATCCAGGCAGATGGTAATGATGGCTAAAACCAAGTTAGTGACAATGAAGATGTTGACGTTGACAACATGATGTGAAATGGTCATATTCAAGACATATTTTAAAAATATAGGCAATGTGATTATCTAATAGATTCACTCATCCAACATGCATTTATTAGTGGTTATTATGGGCTAGGCATCGCTCTAGGTTCTAGGGTTAGAACAGTGAACAAAACAAAGATCCTTGCTCTTAGAGAACTTGAACTATAATGATGATATGCAGGCAGTAGAGAGTGACAAAACAAATAGATGAAGGGTACAGTATGTTATATATTGTTGAATGCTATGGGGAAGATTGGGGTGGGAAAAAGGTCTTCAGTGAAAAAGAGCAACAGGGCTAAGTTATAACAATGAATGGTCAGGACACACCTCCCTGAGTAGGCGATATTTGGTAAACACTTGAATGAGGAAAGGGAATCAGCCAAGCAGATATTCAAGGGAAGATTTCTCTACGCAAAAAGAATAGCTAGAGAAACACCATAGGGTCGGTATATGTCTAGGAGCTTAAGAATCTACAAAAGAGGCTGATGGGGCTGGAACAGATCAGTAAGAGACAAAGTAAGATGCCAGAAGAGGAACAGGTCACAGAATCTACAGGGCCTTGTTAGATACTGGGCTTGTAAGATACTGGGCTTACATTCGGTGCAGTGGGAGTCACTGCAGAGTTTTGTGTGGCTGAGTGCCAAGATGTAACCTTTGTTTTAACAGGAAATTTTCAAGTTGCAGTATTGAGATAAGCTCTGGATATCCAGGATTGCAGCAGGTAAACCTGCTGTGAAGTGGGCTATATAAAAAAAGAGGAGTCAAGGACAAATTTGCCATTTAAATATGCCATGAAAAACAGGGAAGAAGGGTGGTGGGAATGTTATAGCAAGGTTGGTGGGAAGATCTACGGTATCTCAGTACTGGACATATTAAGATTGAAATGACTATTAGAGACTCATTTCACTTTTTTTTTTTTTCAATTAGAGGGACTTCTGGTCTCTCATTCAGCAATAAGTTTTTTAACAGATAAATTTGGGAAAAGCAAATGGACATGCTAAGTTTAGCCAAAACTTTTATATATGTATGTGTGTGTGTGTGTATGTATGTATGTATGTATGTATGTATGTATGTATGTATTTAATTTGGGGAACCGCAACACTTACAGGAAAAAATGTGTTCTCTAATTCTCTGTAACAGAAGTTTTAAAGAGTCAAGCCCCCAATGGAGATGTCATTTATGTCTGTTCAGTAATTGTGTTTGATTAGATGAGCAAATTTAAATCTTTGGTGAAGTGTTAGTAAGTCTTGATTGCTACAGTTCCATAGATTCTTTCTCTAAAGAAAGAGCTTTATATAGAATGAATGTAATGATTTGAATTTTCATATGATAGTCCCCATGTCAAGCTGTCAATCCTTTTGAGACTTCGAGATGGGAGAAGAACGTCATTATTCTTTTTCTTCAACCTAAAGATTTTTTAAGAAAATGAATACAGAGTAAATTCAACACTAAAGATTATTATTAAGAAGTAACCTTCATATCCAAATCTTCTCAATTGTAAAGGTAAAATTGAATTTGACCTTTAGCTAAAGATCAAATCCACTGGGTAACCAATTTGGACTGATTCCACTGGAGATCACCTAACAGAATTCTGGCACTGTAAATGACCATTAAAAGTCATCAGTGCTATAATTCTTTTAGAAACAGATAGATATGTGAGAGTCATCTGATGGTTATTACTTTATGATTTAGATATTATTTAATGAACAGTTGAAAATATATATCAAGTCTAACTTGATAAAAGAAGACAGCGAGGACCTCCATCTTAGCCAAGACTGCTTGGGAAAAATGCTATAATTGCCTAATCATACTCTTCAAACTGATAATAATAGCATATTATCCATTTGCTTTAAAATCTTCTCTTAAAATTATCAAAACGCTTTGTAGTGCCTGACTTCAGTGTTAGGTGTTAACTAGAGTCACAGCTATACATCATTAGGACTGCCCATCATCATCATCAGAGATCACTTTAGATAAGGAGTTTTAAGCTGTTTTGTGCCATGAACCGTTTTGGCAGTTTTTCGAAACCTTCTCAAAATAAGAGTTTTAAATATATAGAAGCCCAAGTAAAAACCATATTGAAATATATCACATTCTTTCAAGTGTACTCATTTTTTGCATTTGCTTAAATGTTGCACCCATTCACAGTTTGTAGGTATTTTAAAAATGAGAATAGCATTATTTTATTAGTTACCATTGGCTTATCAAAATTCAACTCTGTTGCTCATAAAGTATCATGAAAATTACTTTAGTTTTGAATATCTCATATCTGGTATAAACAAACAACTCTTTGCTTTTTTTTTTTTTTGGTCTAATTTATCCAAGTCCCCATAAAGTAATATTACTGATCATTTGCAATTTACCTAAAACATAATGGTTTTATGTGTTCCTCCGAGTGTGCGCAGGTACATTTATTTCTTTAACTCATGTTTCTTGAGTACATTGTCATGGGCCCAGATACTCTTCAAAATGCTAGAGATTCAGTTCTGAATAAGACATTATTAAAGAAAGTTAAAAGAGAAGTAAAAGTCAAAGAAAGTAGAGAAAGAAGATAAAACAATGAAGGAAGAATGGAAGGAAGGGAGGAAAGGTGGGAGGCAGAAAAATAAGAGAAAGGGAATAATATAAAGTTAAATAAGACATAATGAGGGAATTAAAAGTAACATGAGCTGAAAGTAAGATTGGTGATCAGGAAAGATTCTTTAAGAAAATGATATTTGAATGGAGAAGTTAATATATCCACCCTGAAAAATAACATCTGGTTGTTATTTACTTGAGCAAAGCACAAGTTTACACACAATGTCTTGCCTAAGACCAGAAAGATAAAAGGCTCTGTGTTTGCCATCCCCAAAGAGGATAACACTGAAGACATCTATGCATAATCATGTTCAGCAGAGCCAAAGCAGAGTCTGCCTTTCTCTCAGTCTAGGTAGAAGGGTATCTGGAGAAAAAATAGGCAAGTTTCCAAAGGCATTCGCCTTGACTATGTCTGTCTATGCATTCAACTATGCTCAAAGGGCCTGTACTACCATTACTTTGTTTTCCATTCCTCCTAGCTACCTTTGCTGTGAAATGATAATTCCTATACTAGAGGAAAAAGGGCTATATTCCTTCTGACGTGTAGGG
>NW_006441953.1:20042991-20049121 GCF_000325575.1 Pteropus alecto | reverse complement strand
TAGGGAAGAATTCTTCCTGGCCCCCTATAGCTTCTGGTAATTTGCTGGCAATCCTTGACATTCCTTGGCTTGCGACTGCAACACTTCAATTTTTGCTCTGTTGTTACGTGGCGTTCTCTCCTCACGTGCCTGTGTCTCCTTAAAAGAGGATTGTCATATTGGATTTAGAGCCCATTTTATTCCAATACGACCTCACGTTAACTAATTATTTCTGTAATGACCCCATTTGCAAATGAGATCACATTTTGAGGTACTAAGAGCTAGGACTTCAACATATATTTCTGGGGGTAAAAATTTGACCCATAATTTTTATTTCTAGAATTTGCACAAAATTTTGAAATATTTCGCAATCAAATAGAATAGAAAGTATATAGGCTAGGAATTTATATAGATAACTAACTTTTGGCATTAGTATTTATTGATCTTAGGAAGGTTACTAAAATGTCTAGATTCAGTTTTCTCATCCATAAAATTGTGGTGTTACCTACTTTGCAGAACTATTATAAAGATAAAAATAATTTAAATAAAATGGGAGTGCACAAACTCAAATGCTTTTTCAGTTGTTCTCATAATTACTGTTGGCGTTCAAAAACTAACCACAAGATTAAATTTAAAAAGGTATTGCAAGTTGTCCACCCTTAGGGAAAAATAGGGCTCTTGACTCAAAATTTTAACTTAAAAGAAAAAAAAGATGTGTTTTTCTACTTCAAATTCAAAACTACAAATTAAGATGTATATTGATATACTTGCAGAGCAAGTTGTATTGAATCAAACCTAGTAATGGCATGAAAAGTTCCAAGAATCACCAAAAAAAAATTTTTTTTAATGTCTTAGTGTCTCACCTGAAAAATAATAGTCACTGTAGCTGCCAAAGAGAGATCGGTGTTTCCCAAAAAATTACTTGTTTGGAAGCCATGACCTGTAATTATAACAGCCCTGTACTGACTACCCAATATAAATTATATTCATCCCTGGTAGTGTGTCATAGCAGCTTGCTCTTTCCATTTTTAGCATCTATCACATTTTTAACTATATATATAACTATATATTTAAGTCTATGTTTACTTGTCTCCTGTCTGTTTTACAATCTAGATCTTAAGTGTCTAGAGAATAGGGACCATGTCTCTAGCCCCTAGTGACTGTCACACAGAAAGGGCTCAATAAATATCAGTTTAATAAATAAATGGATTGGTGAGTTTATGGATGAATAAAAACATTATTACTCTCTCCAGATATTCTCAGTCGACAAATTTGTCTTCATCAAATACAACACAATAAATTGTACATTTATTTAGATGCCATTACATAGAGGTACTGAATAAATTCATAGAGTATTGGTTGCAAAAATACTTTAAAATTTCCAGCAATAATATATTTGAACACCAAGGATATCTGTACTTTTTATAATTCTTTTGTATATAGGAAAAATAGACATCAGAGCTTTGGAGATGGAATATTGAGAAAAAAGAAAAGCAAAACAAACAATACAAACAATACAAACAGGACACAGAAGAAAGTGAAAATCAATTAAAAAAAAGCCAAATTTATAGGTAGGTATGAGAGACAAATTGAACTAAAGTCTCCCCTCCACACATACACAAATAAAGACCAGACCAATATCAATTTATAAATAAGCCAGGTTAGAAAACTAAAGTGGCATTCCACATTTCCATAATTTGGCCCAAAATAACATGTTCTAGTTTATTTTCTATTGCCAAGCTTGTTGGTTAATATCCCCAGTGAATTTCTACCTTGCAGTATTTGCTTCTGCCCTCTTCTTTGCCTTGAACACTTCTACCTGCCTATCACCAATTTCCTCATCGTCTTCATCTCTCAAGACCTCATCGAGGTTCCAATTTCTAATCACTCAGTCTTTGTTGGAATACTTCCTCCAATGATGAAAAACTAATCACTTCCTGATGTTGCCTACAGACACTCCCACCTACTCATTTATTTGTTTATTTCATAAGCAAGTCACACTGCCCGTCTTCAAGGAAAACAGAGCTACTGTGGATATGTAAAAACATGAATGAAATGATATATTTGCTTTGCAAAAAATGTAAATGAAATACAGAAAATGCCGTTAAGGATAAAGTAGACAAAATTTAATCTTACAATGGAAGGCCACACTGGGAAGGAATCTCAACAGAGGACACTGGAGGCTAAAGAGGCAGAAGGGCAAAGTTTTGGAGCCTGGGCACTACATAGGCCCTGGCAGAATTGCAAGGCCTACCCCATGATTTGAATTTGAAACAAAAACACTTAAAGATAAGTGAAACTAGATGATTAAAAGCAAAAACAAGCAAATATATTTTCAAGTAAGTATAAATCATATCAGATAAAAAGAAGTCACAATATTGATGTCAGTCAAAATTCAAGGCAAAAAGCATTTTACAATACAAAAATAGTAATTTTATACAAATAATGAGTCACAATAATATAACTATCTGGTAGTAAATAAAATGGACTCCAAATTTGTAGAGGAAAAGTTGAAATATATTAATGGGCATGAACAGCACATTTATCTGTGTCTTGACAAATCTAATTAGCAAAAGTATCAAGATGTGAAAGTAATGAATTTATAATATATAATATACTATATATTATTTTGTTATGTACAATTAATGTTACATTTATTATATATTACTAGATATTATTTTATTATGTGATATAATTATTATATGCTTTTTATTATATACAATACCTTATATCTTAAACATTATATTCCATAAAGAATATATAATATTATTATATACTATTTCATTATATATAACACCATGTATACATACCATCCTATCCTACAAAGAGAAAATATACCTTGCTAAACATCATAGATCTTTTACAAAAACTAAACATATAGTAGGCCACCAAAAACATAAATAAATTTATAAAGAAGTTAGTTAATGGGCATTATCTGATAATAATGTAATGAAACAAGATATTAATAACAAAACTCTATGTTCAAAAATACTTGGAAAATAAACAAACATATGTCTAACTCTGAGGTCAAAGAAGAAATTAAATTTATAACAACTACATAGAGTACAATGTAAATGAGAATATCACATATTACATTAATAGAATGCAGCCAAATCTCACCTACATGGAAACTTATTAATGCAAATGCACTTATTTTTTGCAAAAAAAAAAAAATACTAAAAATGAAAGAACCAAACATTCAGCTCAATAACTCTCAAAGTAAAACAAAATTGAATGAGTAAAGCAGGCTAAAGAAATAAATAAGAATTATGAACAGAAGAGAATAAGTTAGAAAATCAAAAATAAAGCAGAATAGAAAAATAAATATAAAAGATGATTTATAAAATAGAATAGTCAAACCTGGTAATGTTAATTGAGAGAGAGAAAATGAAAGTGGAGGAAATCATAGCTATGAAACATTAGGAATAAAAAAGATTAGATTAAAATTATATATTTTTTTAAATGTAAAATCAGTGTACAGTTGGAGAATGTAAATATCTTAGAATCTAAAGTATATATTAATTATAAAAGTTAACTTAAGATATAAAAATCATATGAAGGCACATAACAACTATAAAATGTTTTTAAAAGGTTTCCTAAAAGTGGTGCCAAGGGAAGATGATTCAGATGATATTACAGGAAAGTTATGTCAAGATCATTCTTATGCTATTCAGACTGTTTCAGAACATAGAAAAAACTTTATGAAGAGCACAAAAGATTGACCCAAAACCCTTCAAAATAATATATAAAAGTACTCCATATTACAACTGTGTTTAGGATTATAGATTTGAAGATCTCTAAGAAAACACTACCAATTTGTGCTTAGTATTAAGTTAAAGAAGCAATATAACAAGATAAAATGGACTGGATCTAAAAAATTCAAGGGCAATTGCTTATATTTTATTAATAAGTCATATATATATATATATCAAATCAGTTTTTTCAAAAGAGAAAAATCATATGAATATCTTGAAAATTTCCCAAAATGCATTTTATAAAATTAACTGCTCACTTCTCACAAACATTTGAATAAAGACTAATTCCTTATACATTAAAGAAAATCTGTATCAAAAACACTTTATTTAATAGTAAAATAACATAAATATAACTGGAGGCACAAAGATTGGCAAAGATACAAAATAGTTATGTATAGATGAAATAATTATATACCTGGATGATGCAGTAGAATTAAATGATAAAGTGCATTCCTGTCTCATTTGTGATTTCAATGTGAATGCTCCAACTCAATATTTAAGTCTGTTCAATTATCCAGATATTTCAAGATATTTTCAATTTCAATTTCTTATATTCCACTTTAATGACTGCTTTTTATCTGCTCCTTTTTTTTTTTTTTTTTACTTAATCCTCCATCTTTGTCAGAAATCTATGTTATGATCTCAACGTTTTTGCCTGATCTTATTCTTTGCCCTCGATCTTAACTAGGACTTGGCCTTTCCTGAGGACTTCACTTTCTTAAGTGGCAGCTGCTGTTTTCTACTCCCTTGCAAAACATCTCAAGGTCTGGCTTCAGAGTCCAACTAACTTACCATGCTTCTCCTGACTCTAATGCCTTCATCTCTATAAAGAAAAAATAAATAAGTAAATAAATCCCAAACCTCCTCTTTTGAAGTACATGCCATCTGGCTAAATTATTCTAGATTCCTCTCCCTTGTTATCATCCACAAACATTTGGGGGTAATCCTCTTACTCAACTAAAAACTTTGGCTCTTAGTTCACACTTCCTTTCTCCTGGAAATTCTACCGTGACCAGGGTGACCTCTAGGCCAGATAGAAAATGCATCCAATACTGGCCAAGAGTCAGGCCTCAGCTATCCTTATTTCTGAAATAATTAACACAATGACTTCACTCTCTCATTCCAACCTCCTATTCTTCCATCTCCTGTATTCAACTCTTTCTAGTCACTTCTCCCACCTAACTGGAACACCCAAAGCTGTGTCTGTGTCCAGCTGCACATTCAAATCAATCTGGGAGCTTTAAGAAAACATGGATGCCTTTTGTGCCATCGAAGACCAATTGTTTCAGAATCTCGGCTTTTGGATATAGGCTCTGGCCTTCTATTAAAGCAACCCAAGCACTATGCAGGCAAGTTAAGAACCACTACCCTGGGGTACTTATGTCTCTACGTACATTTCTGTCTTCACTGCCTTTATTATTCAGCTTGGATTCCAAGTCTCATTACTTCAAATTGCTCTTTTGTCAATAGGCTCAGCTCCCTTCTTCTGCTATCTCTTTCACTGTTTCCAACTAGCAAAGTTAAGCCCTCATTGAAAACTAATGCCCCCACCTTCTGATCACTGCCAGAGTAAACACACATGAACTTGCATGTTGGTATTGTCACTAATTTGTAGCCATTTATATACATACCTGCCATGCAGGCCTACTGTGCCCATGAAAGCCCATATTTCCTTTTCTCTATGACACATATCAAACCATCCCCATTTGCTTCAAATCTCTAATCCCATCACTTCACCCATCTCTCACAGATATCCTTAAATGACAACTTCACAGTAAGAACAGAATCCTTTTTATTGAAACTCCCTGAACGACCACAGCCTCAAATATACATGCTTCTGCACAAGATTGCCTCATCCCTTCTATTACAATTGTAAGCAATGTCCCTCCTTCTATCCCAGGCTCACTTACCTCCCACCTTTTTTTGCTAAATCCCCTTGGCAACTTCCCAAAGGCTTTGCTTTGTTACTTATTCATATGTAATTGGCCTAATGGAGCAGTCACAGCCTGGATTTGAACTATGGCTCCTTGCTAATTGACTGAGTGACCATGAGCATTTGACCTAACCTCTTCCTGCTCATATTTTAACTGTAAAATGGGGAATAGAAATATTTCTATTGCATGGAGTAGTGGCGAGAATTTAAAAAGTTAATATTTATAAAAACCGTAGAGGAGTAAGCATAATAAAAGTGGTTGACACATAAAAAATTATCCCCTCACCCCTATATGTTTTTCTACCACTGTATTCACTCTTCTAATCAGTATTGACACACACTCTTTGGGGGAAAAAAAAAATCATCTCCCTGTTCTCCTTCAGTAACCAACATATTTTTCTCTTCCTATTCATAGTCAAACCTATCAGAAAAGTCTGAATTCTGCCCCCACTTCTGTTTCTCC
>NW_006441953.1:20039056-20042672 GCF_000325575.1 Pteropus alecto | reverse complement strand
GAATGAATTTGGAGACAGTAGACCTATATTCAAGGTTTGTGTTCTTATTATGCCAGTTACTATATATACGATGGAGAAATTACTTATCTAAGCTTTATATCAGTTAAGTATATAATAATTTTGAGAATAATTATTTTAAATCATTTTTTATTTTTCAATTACAATTGACATTCAATATTATTTTAGTTTCAGATTTATAGCACAGTGGTTAAACATTTATGTAAATTATGAAGTGATCCCCCCCAATAAGTCAAATACCCACCTAACACTATACATAGTTATTTTAACATTATTGATTAAATTCCTTGTGCTATACTTTATATCCTCATGACCATTTTGTAAGGAGAATAATTTGTTCTATATACTGATTAAGAAAATATGTGTGCATTGCTTAAGATAATTGGTGACATAAAAAATACTGTAATATATTTTATCTGTTGCTGCTGGTCTCTACCTAGAGATCCTCTCTAAGCCTGTATGTTAACTGGCTATTTGACCCTACAACTTGATTTCCTGCAAAGTCCTAAATATCAATGTTTGAGTATCTAAGCCTTCCTCTCTTTATATGTTTCCTAAATTATCGAGTGGCATAGTTACCCACTGTCCTTTTTTTAATTTCTGTGCACTTGTAGTTATGTCACCCTTTTTGTTTCTAATGTTGTTTATTTTTGCTTCTCTCTTTTTTTCTTTGATCAGTCCTCCCAGAGTTTTGTCTATTTATTGGTGTCTTCAAAGAACCTATTTATGTGCATTTTAAAAATTTTTTATTTTGCATGTTATTCTTAGGTTTATTATGTTCTTTTTTATGCCACTTTTTTGGTCATGTCTTCTTTAGTTGTACATTTAATTCATTAACATTCAACTTTTCTTTCTTTTTTTAATATAAACACAGTAAATTTCTTTTAAGTAAAAGTTTTAATATGCAGTAGTTCTGTTATCATTCAGTATAAAAATTTTAGAATAAAACACCAAGTTATTTAGAATTGTGTGCGTGCGTGTGTGTAATGTCTTTTTGCTATTAGTGTCCTTTTGGTCAGAACTTACAGTTTTTATATTGACCATATTTTGAAATTTATTGACACCTACAAAATGACCCAGTACATAATTTCTGTTACTGTTTCAGATGTTTGAGAAGAATTCATATTATCTTATTCTTGGTTGCAGGGCTCCATATAAGTCTGTTAACTCTAGATTCATAATTTTGTTCAAATTTTCCACATTTTTCTTTATCTTTTCCAGCTTAATCTGTCAAGAATTGAGAAAAATATTTTAAATTTTCCACAAGGATGAAGAATATGTTAACTTTTCTCAGTAATTTTATCAACATTTTATTTTATTGATTTTGAGATAGTTTTTCCAGGAGCATACGAAAATAGAATCATTAGAAAATCCTGCTATATTTAGTCTTTCTTCATTATGTAATAACAATTTATATCCCTAAAAATGCTTTGAATCTTAGAGATATATATTTTTCTAGTGAAATAGTTATATCAGCTTTCTTTTGGTATTTGTTTTGTATATTTTTTCCATCTTTTTACTTTAAAGCTTTTAGTGTGTTTAATTTTTAGCCATGTCTTTATAAACAGTATATAGCTGCACTTTACAATCCAATTTGATGATTTCTGTATCTTGTCGAGTATAATACATATATTCATTTCTGTGTTTATGATATATTAGGGCTATTTCTACCATCTTACCTTTTAATTTATATTTGTCTCCATTTTACCATGCTTCTTACTATTTAAGTTCATACTTTTTTCTCATTTTATATTTTCTTTTTATATAGACTCTTGAAACTTTATCATGCAAATTTAGTTTTAGGAAGTTCAAAATTAAATAATATCTTAATCACCTTTCATAACAATTTAGGAACCGTGAAGCCTTTTACATTTGATCACTCGCCTCCTGAGTTGCATAATATGTGTGTCATGTTTTAGTGGGACTTTCCCTCTTCCTTGAATACATTCTTCAGAATTTCCTTTAGTCCAGTTTTCTTCGTGGTAACTTCTCAGTTTTGTTCTCTTCACATGACTTTTCTTCCTGCTTTTCTCCAAAGGCAGATCTGGCTGGTTACACCATTCTAACTTAGCAGTTATTTCCCTGTGTACTTTCAAAATATCTTAAAACTACCTTCTGGCTTCCAACGATACTCTAATTATTCTTTGGTTGGTTATCTGTTTTTTTTCTGTGTCTGTTTTTTAATTATTTAAATTATTTTTATTTTAGGATTATAAGAGAATTATAAGTTGAAGATATTCTAATCTAAGACTCACTAGAATAAGGAATAGAAGTTGTGTCACTACAAGGGACAATGTTCAGAAGAAAGTGGGTCTGGAGTCAGAAGTCCAGAATTTGTGTCTCTGCTATATCATTTCTTAGCTGCATGACCTTGGGTAAATCACAAAATCTCAAGTCCTAGTATCCCCCTCTTTCAAGTGAGGATAGTAATACAACCTCAGAGGGTTGCCAAGAAAACTGAATGAGACAGAATGTAGAAACAATTAACTCAGTGTCTAGTTCAGAGAGGTGCCCAAGAGATTATGTCGACTCGAAGAAAATATTTGTATTTTACCTCTAACTTGGACTGCCAGTTGTGAACTGTGCGTGAGCTGCTACAGTTGTCCAAGGTCCAACAAGCATTGTTGAACATTTACCACGTCTCTTACCTTTTAAAAAAGGTTTCTTTTTGTCTTTATTCTTCTGCAATTTCACTACAATATGCTTCAGTTTCAAGTTCTTTATATTTATCCTGCTTGAGGAATAGGATGTTTCCTGGATTTGTGGATCTATATTTTTATCAATACTAGGAAATCCTTGTCTCTTTAAATATTGCTTCTCTATTCTCTCCATCTGGGACTGAGTTACATGTATGCTAAATCTATTTACGTTATCATTTATATCTTACAGCTTCTCATTCATATTTTCCATCTTTTTTTTCTCTGACTCTTAATAATTGCATTTGGACATATATTGTAGTTCACTAACTCTCTCTTTAGCTGTAACCGTTCTGATGTTTAATATAGTCAATCTAAGTTTTTATTTCAGCTACTATATATTTAGGTTTAGAAGTTATGTAGTTTAAAATATATCTGTACTTTTCTAATAAACTTTTAATTGAAGACATTTAACACTGCAGTTTCTATCTCATTATATCTCAAATACATGCAGTTTATATTCTGTGTCTGACATTTCCATCGACTACAAGGATTTTTGGTTTAATTTCCTGTTTTCTTTCAGCTGATGCTCAGACATAAAGGCTTGCTTACTTCAGGTGAATTACGTGTTGATTTTTTAAATTTAATCAATGACAGTCCTATGAGCATAAATTAAGAGCCTGGAAAGTGTTTGTGCTAATAGTCAATGGACTCCAGAAACCTGGGCATTTCATCCCTTTTTGAGGATCTAGGCTCAGCAATGGAGACTCAAGCTTCCTTCCCAGCCTCTTACAGTTTTCTGATGGTATTTGCTATCGATGTTGATTCTTCAGGGGACCACATCATTGATACCTTCCAGCAAGTCTGGTTTCCCCTGGCTTTTTAGCCTTAGCTCTGTGTCTTTAGTCCCAGCTTATATATTTCTTTTTCTTTGTAGCTTTCTCCTTCCTTCCTCCCTCCCT
>NW_006441953.1:20035593-20039014 GCF_000325575.1 Pteropus alecto | reverse complement strand
CTTCCTTCCTTCCTTCCTTCCTTCCTTCCGTTTTTCTGTCATTCTTTAAAAAAAAAAATAGAAATAGAGAACTTAAGAATGATTTCTACTTCATGTGAAGCTAGTAATGACTCAATAGTATGTTCATTATAGGCTTTAGTGATTTTGCTGCAGTAATTTTTACTCTTTCCTAATCCCAGATCCAATGAACTACATATTCATATAAATTCATCTTCTGACAAACAGACAAAAATCAAGAGCTAAAACTTTTAAAATCTACTACCTTCCCCCATACCTACTTGCCAGCATCTCTATTAATGCTACCATCATCCTCTGCCTGGATTGCTTTAACAGCCCCCTAGCTTTCTTCTGTTTTCAATCTGGTTTATATCCAATCCACTTCTTCCATGAAATTACAGTTATTTTACAGAAACGCAAACGTGTGTGTGTGTGTGTGTGTGTGTGCGCGCGCGCGCGCGCGCGTGTGTGTACCATCCAATAAACGGCCTCTCTTTCCATCAGGCAAAAGTTCCAGTCCCTTATAGTAGTTTTTTCCTGTGGTCCCTGAATTAAATGACCATTGCATAAACACCAATCTTCTCCTTTTATTACCACTCCCCACTCCACTTCAATTTTTACACTCCAGGAAATATAAGCACTTCATTTTGTTTCTCTTTGTCATGTGGTCTCTTCTCCTTTTGACCTCTGAGAGTGCTATTTCCTCTTCCAGATGTCCTCCCTCCTCACGAATTTTTATTCCCATCTCAAATCCTCCCATTGCTGAGTAACCTCTACTATTCACTTTCTATGGCTTCACTTACTCTTTTATTATAGCACTTATCACACCTTATTGTAATTTCTCTTTACTTGTTTGCATTCCCAACTAGACTAAACACCCCATGAGAACAAGTATTGTCTACTTCATTTATTCTTGTGTCCCAGAGACCTAGTCAAATGTCTTGGCTATGGATGCTCAATAAATATTTAGTGAATGAATGAAAATAAAGATAGTTTTATAAATAGTAAGAGAAGAATTCTGAAAAGAAACAGAAATGAACATTTTAGCTAATACCATACAGTCTCTAATTCTTACTTTTTTCTTTATCAAATCTAAATCTCAAAAAAGATTTCTTAAGTGCTTTGCATGTAATAAAGGCTCAAAATTTTTATTAAAGAAATATGATATTCACTGATTACAGTTAGTGGTATCCTTGTACTCCTCTAAACAAAGCTTACAGTAAAAGTGAAATAATAAAATCCTTAGTTACTTGATGCACTGAAATATTTTTTTCTTTACCATTTAAATACAGCATACTCAACAGTATTTTATCTTAGGTCCATTTTCACGCAAATTATCTTAATTGGTATTTGAACCCTACTATTTTCAGTTTGTCACAGAGTCCAGCTTAACCACAGTTTCCTACATTCTGCACCACCCACTATCTCTCCATTTTGTCCTGTCAGAAGCACATCAAACAGCCTCTCAGTGTAATCACATCAAAATCGATTTTCATGGCTGAGAGAAAAATAATGGAAATTTCTCTAATGTAGTAAATGTATGTGTTCCTTTTGGTTAACCAAAATAGACTATACATCAGACCTGTCAAAATTAAGTTTTCTTGATTCAGTGCTCTTCCACCGACTTGTGTATACAAATTATAAAGGCATGCTGTGGAGCGCCATGATGCAATCTTCCTGCTTCTCTGGCCTGCTTCTGCATCTCTCTCAAAAGTACAGTCTCACCAGCTTATCAAGCTACAAGCCAGTCTACAGTCTAAATCCTCACTCGATAGGTTCGATGTTAAGATAGTACCTTTAATTTATTACTTCTTACATTAGTGAATTCTCCTATTAGGTGATAGTCCCTAACAGTAACAATGGTAACATTTAAATAGGTTCAAAACCAAATTCAAATACCACCTCTCTGGGCGGACTTATTCCAGATTCCAATTTCTCCTTTCTAGAATCATCTGGCCCAAAGAATCATCTTCTTAGATGCTAATGTTCGTCTCTCAAAAGCCATCAAGGTGATCAACCATGTTCAAATTATAATATCCAAATAAAGTGGTCATCATACATACACTTTTTATATAATGTTGTCTCCAAGAAGATGCATCTTGAGAAAACACTTGCAGAATTTCCCTTTTTGATTTCTAGGTACATACAGTCACAGGGGCACGATGATGTTGGGAGAGAATTTAAACTTGTTATAATCCAGATTAAATATCCATATTCTTTTAAGTATAGCAGTCCCCTACTAAATTTTGACTACTAAAATAATTGCTAAAAGAGGGCTTATAATAATTGAGAATATTTTAATTACTGGAGATGGGAAAGAGATTGAATATGTTCAGAAAATGACCCATGATATATATCTGAAAGTTGCTGAGTAATAAACCATTTTTTAAATTAACATCTAGTAGCCATTTACAACCAGCAAGAAGTAAACAAAAACTATATCAAGTTTAGTATCCCTAATGCATTATGCTGACATTCAGGATTTTATTTATTTTGCCTAAGAGAAGTTAGAATGAGTATACACTAAAATATGCATCTTATTTAAAAAAAAGAAAGAAAGAAAGAAAAAGCTAAGATGTGTTCCACAGAAACTTTGTGAATATTTCCATTAAAAAAAAAAAGTAAAGTAAGCTTTTCTACTACCATCCGTTTAAAATCAAGGCTGTTTTTTTTAGTTCAGTTTTCTTTATTCAAAACTATTTTAAAGCTCAGATAAAAATAAAATCGATGCTGAGTCTGGTAGTCATGAACAGGAATCAGAAATTAGTTTGCATGTCTGGTAATGGAAACCTTGTTAAAAGTCAGATTGCTGTTTTAAACTCCTGGGATTTTGAACAAGGTATCATAGGAGATATATGAGTAGCCAGTGTTAATATTCAAACTTAGTAATCTTTAATAATTTGATTCTATGATTCATAATATTTACTGGAATTTTTTTTTAAATAAGCAATATGGAATAAAAGAAAAACCAAGAGACTTAGAATAAATAACTTCTCTATTTCTAACTACACTTCATAAATCTGGCTCATCAGACAACTTTAAGCAGTAAAGAAACACCTTTTGGCACTTCTTTTTAAGTATTTTTAAAAGCCAAATTTTTTGAGCTCTAATACTATCTGTGGCTAACAAATTATTCCTTAAAGGCTTTTACGTCTTTAAAAAAACCTTTACTTATGTACTTATTTACTTACTTACTCACTTATTGTTATTCTTTAAAATCTTTTTGCAGTATTTAGGATTTTAAACACTAAATGACAGAGCTTTTGTGGTTATATAATTATTAACTGTCGACTGCAGTGAAATATGAACAGGCTTTGATAACATTCTCCTTCAAAGACTGATGAAAATATTGTAAAAAGGCCAACCTTAAACAGGGTAATGAGAAATCTATTCATACCCCTTAACAAACTTTGAATTAGACATT
>NW_006441953.1:19996827-20035574 GCF_000325575.1 Pteropus alecto | reverse complement strand
AAAATGGCATGTATATTAGCATAATCAATAGGGAAATTGATCCAGTACAAAGATGAGAAGGAAGAACTGACAGTGGAGGATTTCCTTCTTGAAATGCAGATTTGAAAAACATAATTCCTGGGTACTGTTTAACAGTGAAATTGCTTTACCTGCCTGGGCTTTCCTAATAAATATCCCTCATAATTTGTAAACTTTTTCTGACTAGGCAGCAGTATAAATTAATAGTAAACTGCCATTATAGTGCAATTAATTATGTTGTAGATACTCTGGTGATTGTATGGCTATACATTTCAACCCAAGTGTCTAAATCATACACTAAAACTCTGGTAATGCCTGGTTAACTGCTGTGAGTTCAATACATCATTATAAAATGGATCATTATATGTGTTTTATGCATTTAATGAAGTTGTTAAATGAACATTTACTCATTCATTCACAAATATGTATTGAGTAGTTACTCTGCCAATAACACAGTGCTAGATGCTTTTGTTTAAATTCTATATTAACTTTGTAATGACAGGAGTTGGGCCTATTTCCGGTACATTTTGCTACCTGACTTCAAATTCCATTTTCATCATTTATTTACTGCATTAATGTGAACAAATTGCTGAACTTTTCTGTGTTCCATTTATGCCGTATGTAAAATC
This sequence comes from Pteropus alecto, assembly GCF_000325575.1. NCBI lineage: Eukaryota > Metazoa > Chordata > Mammalia > Chiroptera > Pteropodidae > Pteropus > Pteropus alecto. Next base: position 20,034,927 of record NW_006441953.1, on the reverse strand, counting down.
AGGATAATAAGAGCATGAAAATTCATGGGAGCTTTGTGATGATTAAATGAAATAATATATCCAAGGTTTATCATGTCAAAGTGTTACACCTGGTAACTTCTATTATTTTCTCCTTTTTATATACATTGAGCTGAGGCTACAGAAGAAAAACACCATGCCTTTGACCAAAGGGGAATAAATAGAGGATTGGGTATTCAGACTTTTTCTCTAACATTAATATTTTTACTTTCTAAAAGTTATCTTTATCAACATAATACCTATGCATCATTTTAAAAGGTAACTAATGCTACAGGATTTAAAACAAATGCAAAAGACAGCAACCTTTTTCCTTTTCACTCTTAATTCCGGTAACATAATATTTTTGTTTCTTGGTTTATTAATTTTAGACATTATTTATTATCTTCCTGTTATGAAATATGAAGACTTAACACAACAATATCCCCATCATCTATTTTGCATTCTTTCGTTCTCTCAATATAGTTATATCAAACATTTTCAGTTAAAGCAGCTTTCAGTGTTTATATTACGGTAGCTCAGCAAGTATTTTTTATTCCTAAGCCAAATCAAGCACCGTATTTCAATTACTTCTCTTGTGCAATAATTTTTGCTTACCTTTCTGTCCCCCTATCAATAACTTTTTTATAAACTCTAAAAAATAACTACTTTCAAATCCTTTTTTATGTGGTCAAATTCATTGAATCATCTGTTTGTTTCTTCATTCCCCCTGGAGCATAATTTCTAAAGGTCCCCATTCCCCCACTTTATTCTCAACTCATGTCTCAGGACTGCTCTAGAGACTGCCTTTCTCTTCTCTTCATGGTGGGCACACTATTTCCTGGATTACAGGTCCTATGTCTTGGTTACCTCCTTGTTTTGATGGAACACAATCTGAGATTCTAGAATAGTTGCCTAAAAAAAGGTGACTGGCAATCATTTGAAAGCTTCTTGTCCATCATATCTGATTGATACCAAGTCGACTGGATATAGAAATATCCGTTGAAATAAAATATTGTCAAGATTTTCAAAGTAGTACTCCTTTGATTTTCAGTGTCTGGTTTTGATTAAGATGTCAATTGCCATTCTGGTTCTCCATCCTTTATATATAACCTGTTTTATTTTCTTCATGGGACTATTTGGATCTTTATTCTTGTTTCAGCAGTTTTATGGAGTATGCCTTAGTGTCGCATTTTATTTTTCCTCATTATTATACATGCTGGCAGATCTTCAATTCTGAGAAATTTCCTTGTATTATTTCTTTGTTAATGTCTTTTTTTTTTTTCAAGTTTTCCCTGTTTCTTATATTCTAAAGTTTATTTTAGTTAGGTGATGACCTCTTGGTTTGTGACTTATAAAAAACCAAATCTTCTTTCTTATATACTTTTTAAAATCTTGGCCTTTTGATTTTACTTTTTTAAATTTTCACTTGAAGGCAACAGATATATGAAAAGATGCTCAATAATAGTAATCTTTAGGGAAATTCAAATCAAAACCATAATGCAATATCATTTCACACTTGATAGGATGGTTATTATCAAAAAAAACAAAAGGCAAAAAGTATTGAAGACATTGAAACTCTTGCACACATTTTTTGGGAATGCAAAATGTGTAAAACAGTATGGAGGTTTTGCAAAAAATTAAAAACAGAACTACCACATAATCCAGAAACCCCATTTCTGAATATTTATTAAAAATAACTGAAATCAGGATATCAAAGTGATACTAGCACTCCCATATCCACTGCAGTGCTAGTCACAATAACCAAGATATGCAAACAACCTAAATGTCTATCAATAAACAAATGACTAAAAATTGCGATATATGCATACAGTGGAATATTATTCAGCCTTCAAAAAAGAAGGAAATTTTACAATATGAGACAACTTAGATGGACCTTGAGGACATATGCTAAGTGAAATAAATAATTACAGGAGAACAATTCCACTTTATGAGGCATCTAGAATAGTCAAACTCATAGAATCAAAGAATAGAATGGTGGTCGCCAGAGGTAGGGGAAAGAGAGAAATTGGGAGTTGCTAATAATTGTGTATAAAATTTTAGTTATGCATGACAAATAACTTCTAGAGATCTGCTTTACAACCTTTTCCCTATAGATAACGATGCTATATGTACACTTAAAAAAAACTATAAGCAAGTAGAGCTTGTGTTGAATATTACTATAATAATAGTAAAAGATTTCTGTTGAAAAATTTTAAAGCATTTTATTTTATTATTAGTTTCAAGTACTTAGTACACTGGTTAGACATTTATGTAGTTTATGAAATGATGCCCCCGATTACTCTATCACCCCTCTGGCTCTACACACAGCCATTACCTTACTGCTGACAGCATTCCCTGTGCTCTGCTCCCCATGCCTGTGATCATCTCTTAACTACTAATTTGTACTTCTTTAGCCCTTAATTAAAACTATTTTTTCAATCATTTATTGTTATTTAATTATTCCCTTTTTAGATAACTCTGTCCTTACTTAAGGAATGCAGTATTTTCTCTTTTCAAGATTAAAAATTCAGGGTAATTTGTTTATTTTAAGATTTTTTTTTCTGTTTCTTATTTGTATCTGTTTACAGAAAGTTTTATTATTTACTTCAATATACTTATGTCGTACTGAGGCTTTATGTATATGTCTGATGATTCCTGGCTACCTAATCCTATTTAAAATGAAAGCACTAAAGAGATGATTGGAAACTTCGTGTGACAAGCTTCACTATGGAATGATTGGGTTGGGATTGTAACACTCTGCCCCAATGTACCTAAATGTCCTTTTCTGTAAATCTTTCTGTACACTTTCTAGGCCTATTACTTGCTTAGTAGTCATCCTCATAATTCCTGAGAAAACTTCCATCCACTGCCTATAAAAGATACTAGAGAGGAAAGGCTGAGGAATAAATCTCCACACCAAAGCTCTTAGAGCTAACAGTGAAATGGATGAGGATCTTCCTGTTCAATATGTAGACTTTACTTAATATCTCTGTTTTCAATACTGTGATTCTCACCTGCAAGATCTGGAGAATCTTGAATTAGTTTCTCCACGTAGCAAACTTTCTCCTGCCAAGAGTTAGAGAGATAATTACCCAGCTACAAAGGATGAGGAAAGAGTCCCATGAATCTAACGACTCCTTATTCAAGCTTTCAACTAATTTTAAAGTAGCCGATGCCTAAAATTTCTGAGCTTTCTCACACTTGTGTACTTCTCACTTGATGTCTCCTCAACTGTAGACAATTACCATGTTTATTGTTTCTAAGATAAATATTTTTATTATTTTAACATTTTTGAACGTGGTGACCACATTCCAGTCAATTGCATTATGGAAGATTATATTTTCCAAAAATGGCAGTAATGATATTTTGCATCCTAAATGTTCTTCCCCCGCCCCAATGATCTTGTCATTTTTCCATCAAGACATGGAATGTATGTCTTCTGTCTTTGAACTTAGTTGAAACTCTGTCACTGCCTCAGCCGATAGTGTGGGGTGAAAATGAGGCAGTGTGAATGAGCAGACAGATTATATAGAGCAATATAGCTCTGCCCAGCTATCTCTTGGGATATTTGCTCTCAAAACTCAGCTACAACGCTGTGAGGAAGCCCAGACTACTTGAATTTAAGTGTCTCAGCCAATAGACCCAGTTGAAGTTCCAGATGAGTAAAGAAGCCTTTGAGATGATTCCAGCCCCAGCAAATATCTGATCACAACTGCATGTGAGATCCTGACCCAGCCAGGCCCAGTTGGCCCCCCATAACTGTGAGAGATAATGAGGAAATTGTTATTGTTGATTTAAGGCACTGCTAGGTTTGGGATAGTTTGTTATAGAGCAACAGATAACTGGACATTTACGATCATAAATTTACAATTAGATGTGGCAGTGAATTTTCTTCCTTACAATAAATGGCATCTTAGATTAAGAAAATATATTAGTATTCTACTTTCTCTGTCTTCCTAATTGTTCTTCTGCTATGTTCCAAAATGTGTTGTCCTCTGATTTACTGGAGATTCCTCTGGTGGTTTTATACCCTTACTTTATTCTCATTTTAGTGACATTTTTGGAAGGAGTGGTGATAAGTTTGTGTTCAATCTGCTATGTATAGCTGAATTCATCATACTATGTATAACATTCTAAATTTATAGATGTAGTTTCAACCCTGATGGCCACCTAAAGACAGTGTTATGTCTTTTCTGCATTATGACTCAGGTCTTATTTATTTACTTTAGTAATACAAGGTTAGTGCTTTCAAACTATCAGTTCAATAAAGTCACTGCACAGATAATAAAAATATAACTCAAAACATGGACAAATAATAGAAATATAACAAAAAATGAACCAAAATTGCTTATGCAATGACAATGAACAAGTCAACGTAACTGTCTGATCCTCAGTTTTAATAAGCACAGAATAGAAACATCACTCATAATAGGAATTCCAGGTGATATTTTAATGAGAAATACGTATGAAACTATACTTCTTAGTATAGCACCTAACACAGTATATCCTTAATGTTGGCTCAATATGAATGCACTTAGTACATTTTTTTCATTATTTTAATGGAGCAGTTATAAATTAAATTAAAAAAAAACAAACTATCCAAGAACCTGTTTATCATGTTGAGTTTTTCATAATATTTTGTACACTAATCTCTAACCATGAATATATTTAAGCATAGAATTTCTTTTTGACTTCTCAACATTTATTTTCTTTTCTTCTGGTAACAGAAGCTTGATTTTTCTTATTGGCTACAGTCTTGGTAAATTGACCAACCATGAGGCTCAGGCTTCCCATTGACAGGGGGTAGACAAATGATTCAAGCTAGGCTACAACGAAGTTCTCTTTAAGGAATTTGAATATTGAGGTGAGCAACACAGAGATTGAAATTGGCAGATTTCACTCATCCTAAGGATTGCACTTGGAAAAAAGTGCCCATTAATTCTTGTTGCCTAGATTCCTGGAACTGCCTCATCTGCCTTTGCTGATATATGTTTCTTTAACCCTTCCTTTGAACCACTGAGTAATTCTCTCTTCTTCCTAATAAGTTTCTGTTTTTGCTCAAATTAACCAGAATTTGTTCCTGTTGCATGCAACCAAAGAACGCAAATTGATACATTAATATTCTGAGAATTCATTTCTAACAAAAGGCTAAACCGTATTCGAAGGTAGCCCTGACTTGATAGAAATGAGAGTAGTTTAAACAGCTTATTATTTTTCATGCCCCTTCCACAAAATGCCTCCTTATTCTCAGGATAGGCTATTCTCATGTACATCAAAACCAAGTTTTTCACTTTCACTATATTGAGATTTCAACATAAAGATATATAAGGATGTATTGAGGAATATATAAAAACAAGCTCTAAAATAAAGTAAGATTAAATGACCATAACTTAAAAGCAAGGTTTGTTTCAAATATGTAAGATAATCTTCACTGGACAGGTAAACTCTTAAAAATACTTAACTAAAAATCTGGTCGGAAAATTTGCTGTCATACATTAAATAGACGCATAATTGTAAATTCACACAACATTTGGAGGTTTTCTCCTCCACAAGCTTTTAGCTAGCCTGGTGGTGAGCTAAGCAAGTCTTTGGTGAGCCATCGCTTAAATATAACACAAGGGACACGTTCATATGATGGGCTTCTGAGCACTTTGCCAAATTATAATTATCTATAAACAAAGACCAGAAACCCAGAAAATAATCTATTAGTGTTGCCATGCCTTCTTAAAGCTCTTCTTTTGATTATTTCTATCGCTACTCAGAGTCACATTATTACCAGCTGATGGGGGGCACAGATGGCTCAGAGCAGAGACGTTTGTTTCTGTCATGCTTTCCGCTATTTCTTCATGCCTTTTCTTATAAAATTTTGGCAGCTTTCAAATTCCTTTATTTCTTGCATAATTGTTTCACTGCTTTTGTTGTTGTTGTTTTTTACTTAGTTAGAATGTGGTTATGTGTATAAGGAACTTGCCTGGCTCCCATTGAATTCATGGGAACTGGAGACAGCTTTGTTTATTTCTCTTCTACTGTTTGTTCGAACGATGCTCTAAATCATTTGGGTTTCACCGTGTATCAAGAAGCTGGCCCTAAGTTTTACAGCCTTGTGTCTGAGCATGTGTGCATATAGTATCTTTTGCTTTCTAAGGCTTTCTCAACTTTGATTTCTTCCTCCCTCCTCCTCCCTTTCTCTCTCTCCTTCTCTCTCTCCCCAGGCCTGTTTCTCTCTCTCTCTCTCTCTCTCTCTCTGAGTGATTTCTTCCTCCCTCCTCCTCCCTTTCTCTCTCCTCTCTCTCCCCACGCCTCCCCACGCCTGTTTCTCTCTCTCTCTCTCTCTCTCTCTCTGACTGCCTCCACACACATTTTTACCATTCAAGGCACTTTGATCATTACTATGGATGAAAGAAGTTTAATAATGAACAGTAAACCTATTAGCCCCAAACTCTCCTACTTAAGATTACTTTCCCATTTCTATTTATGCTAATTCTGGTTTTTTTTTTCTACTCTCTCATTATACTTATTAATTCATCTGCATTGCTACAATCTTTATCTTGCCTAGGATTTTGACTGCAGAAAATTATAACAGGAGCTTTGGGCCTCTCCAACCTTTATGTGTCCACAGAAGGTGTTCGGGAGACTTCAGTGACTCCATCTTTGCCTCGTTCCCGTGGTTTTTGATAGAAATTTTCCAGGGCGAGAAAGCAATTCAGACTGATTTCTCTTTCCACAGACTTTCATCTCTTTTGCACTTTAAGAATCAATTTTAGGTCCTAGGATCATTTTATTTCACTTTCCTGAAAGTTTCATTTAATATACTTTGCTTTTTAAACTTTATGTATATTCAAAAGTTCATAGGCAATGAATCTGTAAAATATGTGTATATACAATATTTCCATGTAGCTTCTACCATATTCTTTATATGTGAGTGTCAGAATTATATTTCAGAGTAAGGATCAAAGGGACTTTTAGGAGAATGGTATGTCATTAACTCACCTTCTGGCATTTTAACTGTTATCGGCTGTACAGTTTAGTTTTATTACAACAGACATTATTGTGATAACTTTTCCTACTTTATCTTTGCAATTTATTGGAGCAGTTAATTTCTCAAAAAGTAAGAGCATTTTTTTTCTCATTAGAAATTCCTTTATGGCTTCTTTAATATATGTTCCTTGCTATTTAGAAGAACTGCTGATAAGTAATTTTGACTTGAATCTTCAGTAATGTGAGATGTTTAACAGAAACTTGGCAAAACACTTAGGGGCTGAAGCCATTTCTTAAAATTACTCCCAGCTGATTAATTTCTGTCCCATTCTGCCACCAACATTAAAAAAGTTTCCATATAGCAATGACCAGCCGAGTATACTTATGAACTTTCTAAGGACAAAGTTTTTACTTTGTTTAATGAATCATTTTTTTCTAACATTATTGTTTCTCCTTTTGATTATATAACTCCAACATTTGACAGCACTGAGCTTTAGGGATTGACTCTATTAGCTCAAAGTAAGTGGGGGAGATTTCAGTCTTCTAATGAATACATGCTCTGTAGAACTCCAAACCATATAACTCAATCATCCAAGTTATCTTCTTTAACCAAATGGACCAGCAAAAGTCAGTCTCTCTTTCTTTGTGTCACACCAAAACTAGTCCACCTATATAATTTTTATCTCTAACTTCTCTTCTTTGTATCTATTTCTATATTTTTATATATTTTTTCTCTTTTTTGCACTTTAATTTCCTTATGTCTACTTGTCCAGTTTTTGTTTCCTCACAGCTCCAGCAAGGTAAAGGAGGAGAATTTACATCTGAACACATGACCCAAATGGGGCACCCTTTGTGGAGTCTAGTAAGTGGCAAATAGGAGGCAAGGAATAGACAAGGGTTCAGTAATATGAGCAGGACATACACTAAGAAAAGGAAAGAAAATATTGATATTGACCGTGTGTGATAAAAAGATGAGGGACTATTTTAACCAGCCTAACATGAAAGCCGTTTGTAAGCATTACTTTTCATATTTCTGTTGCATTTCACTTTCTACAGGGAACCTTTCTCCTATAAATCTTCAGAGTAGTTCACAGGTAGAGCTCAGAGATTCCATCCCCTACCTTCTGGACTTACAAACAACGGTTCTAACTGGTGAATTTTTATAAGTCCAGTTGGGAAGGTCAATTTTAATTAACTATATGACATGAACAATAACTCCAGCATGAAGGAGGTCTACCATATACCTACTGAGCAAAGTATTTTATACACATTATTTCATTCACTTCCTTCTATAGACCTTTAAGGTAATTGTTGATGTCTCTGTTATGGAATCGAGGAAACTAAGGGGAGAAAGATAAAATAACTTCTTCAAGATTATACAAGCAGATGTCATCTACAGGACTTTGGATTTAGGTCTTTTCTACTCTGTCCCACCTAAATGCTATGAGATGGCTTCTGTGCCTCTCTGACTTATTTTGTCATATGTCCATCATCCCCCACAGTTGTTTTCAATTCTTTCTAATTTGGACAAAAATGATGGTAAAATGCTATACTTGGTTAAAGTTAAAATTTACCTTTATTTTATTGAAAGTCATTTTAGGCTGTCACTCATATTTATAATGCAAAGTCTACTTATTAGTGATATGATACTTCTTTTTTAATCTAAGTATTCTTAAAGGTTCGGTAATTGAGTAAGTTTTACATTTATTGCAGTGCCGTACTCAAATTACTGGGTGATAAATAAGACCCACAGAGTCCAGCTTCAACTAGCTTACATTAAGAATCTAAATACAAAAAAACAGCAGAGACCAAAGTAAGTCATCAGCTGAGCACTGGTGAGTTTCCTGGGCTTTTTTGGGAAGAGATGAGCTTTAAAAATGCTTCTTGAATATTAAGTAGGAAAATGACCCTGGCCTTTGGGAAGGCATGAAACAACCCTGAAAACTAAGTTTTTATGACACAGAAAAAATTTCAGAGAGACTGTGGAGAAAAAATGTAAAAAACAAGGAAGGCTAGAAAAAAAAAGAAGTAAATGAATCAACCCGTTTTTGCAAGGCAATGCAAAGGGAGTCTTACAGGTTTAGAAAGAACAAGCGATTGATTGGCAGAATGGAAGACCTTGATCACATTATTCTGAATTGTTGATGAAAGAGCTATGTACAGTTACTGACATCCAAAGCCAGAGCATTCCTAAGTGCCTCCTATATTGATGTTGCCTGAGTATTGGGAGGAAGAGTAAAGCATGCTTCAGCCTTTCATTCTGCACATTAAACCACAGGGCACTTGGACAAATCTTTATGCTTTCATAAATTTTTGAAGATGAGAAGCTAGAAGACACTATGAGGATTTGCCTAGTCCAACTTCATCATTTAGCAGATAAGAAAACCCTGCTTCACGAGATGAAGTGATGACTCAAATCACAATGGGCATGAATTTTAAGATGAGCACTTTACTATTTAGGGTACTGGCTAAGCTACTGTAACAAAGAATCTACCAAACTCACTGACTCAATTAACACTCCAGGGCAGGGAAGTCATAGGGCCATCTGAGAATCCTGCCACCCTCAACAGATGGCTCCCAAAGCCTATCTCATCTTCACCGTGTCTAACCAGTGGGAAGTAACAATGTTGAACCTTACCCGAGTCCTGTGATCCCAGAAAACAGTGAAGGTTAAGAAATATCCCTGCTCTTTCATGATCTGGGAAATGTCACCTTTCTCGAAATGACACAGAAAAGTCTTGTGGACACCCTCTCATTTGCCTATAAGACCAGGCTAGGCATAGACGTCACGTTCCCATTCTTTGCCTCATAAATAATTAGCTGAATCACTTATTCCCAATGATCAATTGGAACAAAATATTTCCTAATCAAACTTTGGTTGAGCTACTCCTCTTCCCCCTAGGCTCTTGCATTTTGGCCTGCCTTCAGCCTAAACCAGCAAACAGTCTCCTCATGAGAACAGGCTGGTCTCAGTGTAGATCATTCTCTGAAATACTGTCAAATCACACAGCCTTTACATTTCACATTCAGTTTATTCTAGCCTTGTTCTTCCTTCTCTATAAAAGAAAAACACCTTTTCGCCTAATGTCTGAGACACTTACTGATCTTATGGTCAGAGCTTTGTCCCTATTGCAATAGTCCTTTCCCACCCCTCCCCCTTCAAATAAAATCTCTCCTTATAAGGTCCAGATTTGTTTTTATTTGGCTGAGGGAAGGCACAAAAGTGATGACCAAGAAATTTCAACATTACCTTTTAACCACACGTCATTGACAAGTGAGGTTTGAATCCTAGGTCTGCCATGTATTAGTTCTGTGATCTGTGTCAAATTGTACTTTTTTATGTATCATTTTTCCCATTTAAAAATAATGATAAAAACAGAATAGGAAACATAGAGTTTGGAGAAACGAGAAATGATAAAATATAGGCAGAGGGCTTAGCATAACATCTCCACACAGTTATTACCCACAAATGGTAGTTTACCACATACTAGAATAAGGCCTGGTATTTTGACATCTATGGTCTTTTAAAATGATCATAATGACGTTATAATAATATTGCAAGATTATTATTATTGTTATTTTACATAAAAGGAATTTAAAGCTCACTAAGATTAAAAAATTTGTAACAGATCAGAGTAACAGGATATCTGGGATTCAGACTAGTTTCTCTGACTATAATATCCATCTCTGTTATTTCCTTTGTGTTACACTATACAATTTCCTGACTTCTAGAGTGTGTTGCATAGTTAGCACCTCCCAATTTTAAGGAGCAAAACCCTCTGTACATTATTAAATAATTTTACTCTAATGAAATATAAAGCTATGCTTCTCCAGTAATACATGCAAAAGTGAGAAAAATCTTATTTAATTTTCTCAAAATAAGTTATTGAGCAACAAAAGTCAATGTAGACAGTCTTTTGACATTTTTGAATCTTTATCCCTGGAGATCCAGACCAACATCTATGGCAAGGGGTAGTCAATAAAAATGTGCTGAATGACCAAACGGAAAGAAGAAAACATGGCAGTATATTTGGGCAAATAACTATGAAATGAGACCGCTGAATAGAGGAGTTGAAAATGATGTTATTTCTTTTATGTGCAAAGGCGAAGACACACTTCTCTTTTGTTCTTGGCTTATTGACTGCAGATATTCTCTAAAATTCTGATTCTGTCTTTATCCACTTCAATTCTATCTAACTTGAGGGAAGGGGACAACATATTAAAATGGTTTAATAGGAGATTGGGAGCTGCTTTTTTTGATGAGTTTAAAGAGAAAACTCAGGAACCGGTACTACCGAAGACTTAAAAATCAAGTTTCCACTAACGTAGAATAACCATTTTAAACTATATATGTCCTATGGAGAACTTTTCCATAGTATGTTTAGGATCTTGGTAAGATTGTGGCATTACAAGAGTTAACATAAATTGAAAAGAGAAAGTATAATAGTCTGAGTAGTGAAAAATGTATCTATTTAACCATGTGTGCTTAATCTGCACTAGACTATCAATTCATGAAGACAGAAAAAATTTCTTATTCATGTCTGTCTCCATCCATCCCTTCTGCCATCAAACAAATATTTACAGAATCCCTATCTATCTGTGTCATTGCCTGAATGTAACACGAGGATGAAGACACAATTCCTCCCCCCAAAATACCATAGTCTATTTGAGGACACTCATATACACAACTCACAATGATGAAAATCAAACTATAAAAAGCATTATAAGGAGGTACAGAAAAAAATGAGGTTGAATGTTTAGAAGAAATTATTAATTATGACTAAAGAGTTTGATAGGGTAAGTGTTTAGTACAGTGGGCTGATAAACAATAAATATGGAGGAACCAAGTGAATGAATGAACACTAAAAGCCACACTCCATCAAGGTGAAATCATTCAGGCTTGACTGAATCATTCATATTCAGTAGATTTTTTGCTTTTGTTTTGTTTTTTCGTTTCATTGTCAGACCAGCTCATTTTCAGGTCTATGAGGAGAGCCAATTCAATTCAACAAATTTACTTTCACAAGGTCCTTGTTCATAATGCTTGATTGGTTCTTCTAGAAGTTGACAAATGGTCAGGCTCTCTCCACAAAATGAAACAGCCAGAAACCCTGTACACATAACTGAGGTTATTAAAAATCTGTGTGGTTGGAAAACAAGTAACCCTACATCAAGTTCCCCAAAAACATTTCCCCTCTGAGCCTTTTCATATATTAACCCCCCTTGCCCAGACCTGCACATGTAGACACACACACGCCATACACACCATTTGAAGTTACTTTGTACAGGAAGTTTTTCCTATTATCTCAATGCTAGAGAAGGTGCCACCCTGTATTTTCTGTCTTATAGTATTGATGACATTATTCTGATTTATGTTTAAATTTCTTGATTGTATTTCTATGAAACTAGATAGTGAGTCATATTCACCACAATATCATCATTGCCTAGAATAGGTCCTAGCACACAATAACAAGACAATAATCATTCATCAGTGGAGTAACAAAAAATAGATAAATAAATTTAATGTGTTGCTATACTAATCTTCCCAAAGCAGAGCTCTGACGTTATTATACCACTACAAAACTCTACTGAATGCCAAATAAAGTTTATTAAACTTCATAGAGTATCAGTGAAGGTCTTCTAGAATCTAGTCCTTACCAACATTTCTGCTCATTCATATATAAAAGATTCTGTCGACATTGGCATTTGGACTATCCTCTATGCTTAAAGTTATTGCACATCAATATTTCCCTGGGTCTCATCTTTGTCTGTTGATACACTACCCACCTTCCAAATCCAAATGAATTGCTTCTTTCTGTAAAGAGACTTTCCTGACTCAAGACCTCAAACTCAACCTCCAGTTTTAAGAATTGTTTTCTTTCTTCTAATTACCCATGCTTTCAACACACTGTGTTACAGAATTTACCACAAACCACCAAGTATTACTTTTTGATTTTCAATGCATGTTTCATCACCATTTTAATCTGTGGGTTCCTAGAGGCTATGTCTTATTCATCTTTATAATGGCCACAGTGAAAGATGAATACAATGTTATCAGTATGCAAAGGTACAAGGAATTTTCTAAATAGATGGAATTTATGATACCTTTTGACTCATTGTCAAAATTGCCAGAGATTAACATATAAGGAACTATTTTAATCCATCCTAAGTTTATCATATGTTTCTATCTGCGTATTTTCCTTCTTCAAATCTACTCTGAAAATATAGCTAAAATACAAAGTAACATGGTTCTTGAGAGAATCAAATGAGATGATGCATATAAAGTATTTAGCAAGTGTCTGGTCTATAGGAAGCAGTAATTAAATATTATTTCTACCTGTTACTCTCTTTATTTCTATTATTACCATATCATCATTAAATACATCAGGATATATTTGGGTTGACATTGCAAAGAGAATTGGAGCATGTTCACATTGAATTTTCAATCCTTTCATTTTGTATTATTTTTTTTTCAAAGACTCCTATGTTGTATAAAGTGATTACCACCAAACCCAGGGCCCCATGTCTTACTAACAGAACTGTATGATTCTCAACTCCATAATACTTGGGAGATGCATGCTTCACTGAAGTGCCATTGATTTTCGACTAAAGTGAAATGCTTTCATTTAATGCTTTCTTAAGAGAATTATAGCAGAAGTTGAAGAGGGTTTGGCTTTAGAGAAATCCATTATTAATTTTACATGGCAAAATTGGGATTTATATATCGAAATTTAAATTCAGAGGTCCCTTAAAGCTGTTAAATCAAATGTTATTCTAAAATTATTTGTCTTTTTTATGAAATAGAAAGACTGTTTTTTCCTAGACTTCTAAATTGCCTGCTTTGCTCAAACACAACTTAGTATTTGCTCTGAGGGGTACTACCTGTTTGTTCAGTATAATGGATATAGCCTCAGATTTCTCATCTATGTAATTTTTTTCAAAGAATCTTAAAGAGCTTTGATCAACTTTAAAAAATCCCTATGTCTAGCCCTCCCTCCATGGTTAGAGAAGGCTTAGGCTGAACCAGACACATAAACGCATTTATGGTCCACCTTGAGTGGGCCACATTAATTTAGTTTGTCTTAACTAAATGCTAGCCTTAACTTTGATGGTGTTCAGCTTGCGGGTTTCTAACATGAATTGGTGCATCCTCAGTGTTCTTAAGAGGCTTCAGTCCAATGCGACACCTTTAAATTAAGAAGAAATGACTTTAAGAGCATCCTCTCTCCTGCCACTCAAACCTTCATAACCTAAAAAAAGAACCTTAACCTGTGTCTGTTCATTGGCTTACACAATAAAGACTGTAATACCATAAAGCTGGATTTTTCATTGTTAAGCTCTTTCTAAGTAATAGGAGTTAAAAAATTTTCAGTAGAATGTGATATATTTTGTCCATGTGTCCATGGCTTAAAGGCAGCAGAAGGAATTCAGTTCAGACTTCTCTCCCCCTCGATACCCCCCAAAAAATTTCCCTTGGGTTAAATCAAGCATAGAAAATTTTTGCCTAAATGCATTTTTTAAAGGAAAAGTCATAATCAATTGAGAAAAAAAGGCAACTGATAATGAAAATGGTTTTTTCAAGCATAGCGATAACATTTGCTGCTGTGCATTCTATAAAAAGCCTTTAGATTCCTATAGCAGGGACAGTGGTATTGCTTTGCTTCCTGCTGCTGATTATAATTTTAAAGATAGAAAATCTAGATGTTCCATTTTGTCCTATGAAGCAATCCCTGACTCTGTGGTCAGTCTGGTTTCATATTTCTCTGTCTGGGTGCAAAACTGTTCTTAGGCAAGAATGAGAATATTTGCATCATTCATTTTTTCAAACACTACTATGATACTTCTTAGTTCTGGAATATAGTAATTAAAAAATTTGGCTAGTTGAAAGTTGAATTTGTACATAAAGTTAAAATACCAGGTAGTTAGAGTTACAATTAATGTTATATTCAGCATAGTATATGGGATGCAAAGAAAGGAGATCCACATCCATCTTGAAAAAGAATTTCAATCTTGTAATCTTCTAAAAGATAGAACTCTTGGCTGTGGGTATCCATGGCCTTCCAGCCTAGAATACAAGGCGATCAGACCAGACAATGCTCTTTGGAGTCAAAAAGAAAAGTTGTTTGTAGTGTCATCAGGCTGCTGGCTTTGTGTGTCTCAACAATTTGGATCTGAATGCAATTTTAAATGACAGCTTCAAAATGTTTTAAGCCAAAGCATTAGGCTTTAATGACTAATGGTCAGTACCACGTCATAGAGGTCAAGGACATATTTTTGAAAGTCAGATTTTGGTTTCAATCTTGTTCACTCAAGTTAACAGTTACTTAGGCCAGTTACTTAACCTCTAAACAAGACTCAGTTTTCTCATCTGTAACATAGAGATGGTATTACCTACCATAAATAACTGCAAAGATTGAAGAAGATAGTATATGTGAAGCCTTACATAGTATCTGGCACAGAGTATTTAATATATGGGAGTTCACGGTATTTTGACATCACTATATATTCTTGGTACTTTACAGTATACAAATTACATTCAGAAGTTATTTTTATTTGTTTAATTTTCATGACAGTATGCTTCACTATTATTATTCCCACTTTACAATGGAGGAAACGGGTTCAAGGATTAGTGACCAGAAATAGACCACATAGCTAGAAGGCAGCAAAGAGGGAACTGAGTTCAACTTTTTGATGGCTCTATCAGGCCATGTTTTTTCTTCCCAGTATATCACAGGTTAGCCCGTTTGGATGATGATTAAAAAGAGAAAAACAGATTTATATTTATATCATCCTTGTCTTTCCCAGCCATTATTCCTTTCTTTAACAAAGTTGAAGCCCGACTCACAGCAATAGGGAGAAATAGGCCTTTTAAAAGTAAGTCATAAGTATTAATGCAATAGCTTTTAGTAAATTACGGTTATTTAAAATTCTTTCTATGTGCCTCCAGGATGTGTAATAGCTTGCCTCATTTATGTTTTTTTCTTATTCATTCATTCTCAATGGACAAAATTTCTAATTCATTCAGTCTCTCTTGACACATTGTATTTGGCAGGTAATTCGTAATAAGCTTTAATTTTGAAAATGAACATTTGTCATTTGGGACCGTCATTTAGATAGTTTAAAAACACCTAACCTGCTGTGCAAACATCTGGAAAACTTGATGATGGGGGATTGTTTGCTGCGGTGAACATGTCTACCAAGTGAATGACAGAAACAGATTCAGAAAATTTCTGTTGTCAGAGATCGCCAATAATGGTGATTTGTCTAAGAAGAGGTGTCGTGGAGGTAGAGAAGAAATACGTAATTCTTCTAAATGTTTCTCAAGTGTATTTGCCATTTTAGGCTGGTTGCTAATTAATGGTTTAAACTTGTGCTGTTAAATATGAAGTTTGTACACACAGACTCACTTGACTGTGTGAAGATAGATGTCTGAGGTCAATTTAGAGGTGAGGAAATTAACGCCAAATGCCATACTTTGAAAGTAATCCCTTTGAGGATTGTCAAATGCCAGTCAAGTTTTGGTATAAGTCAGCCCTTTTGTGAAGACTAGGAGACCAGGGACAAGGCTCTAGGAATTTAGACCACAGGTTCGTTGGGAATATATGAAGATAATCAGAGAAGTAACACGAAGAAAAATTATGATTTTTAGTTTTAAAACTAAATGTCTTTTTAGAGCTCTTTGCTGATCCTGTTTGATGTCAACAGAAATAAATGCCATGTTTAATTACATGATAATCTATTCTTCTTTAAAAAATAATGAACAAAACAAGACCTAAAGTCTTCTTGTTCAGCCTCTGCCCTGATAAGCTTCATATTTTAAAAAGGCTAAAATATTTCAGGAGTGTCTCAAGGAAGATTCTGGACTTGAAATACATAAGTATCAAAGACTAGTTTTTATAGTAATAGAAAGAGGTCAAGAACACACTGAAGAGTATTCTGGGACTTACCTTGAAATGGGAGATTAGGTGGGCTCCAGAATCTTATAGGAGCATGTCTAATATAACCGCATAAGATAAACTAGATGTGCCCAAGCTATGACTGCTTTTAAGTAGTGGAGAGAAACAGCATATGAACAGATATTTTTAAAATTACAATACAAAACTGCTTCTACAGAGGTATGATTAAAATATTAAGAAAGAACTGCAGAGAATCCAACTGCCAAATAGTATTATAAAATCTTCATTGAGTAGCTGGCTTTCTGGTTTGGTCTTGAAGAAGGCAGAGCAATTTGCCTGGTAAATGTTTTTTTCTGGAAAAGTGAAAAACATATGCAAAAATGGTAGGTAGTATTTGAAGAGTACTGAGGTTTTCTTTGACTGTGGGATTACTGAATCTCCAATAGTTCCTTTTGATGGTGAGTAAAAGAGTCAAACTTTTAGGGAATCAGTGACTCAAGGGAATCTTTATTAGTTCTTCTCATTTTGTGTATGTGTGTTTATGTTTGTGTGTATTTGGTGGAGTGGGTATAGGAGAAGGATGTTATCCCATTTTTCAGAGCCAGACCCGACATGAAAATTGGGGCTCTCTAGTCAAAACGAAATTTAGACAACAAATGTGGGTGATGGAGAGAATAAAAATGGAAAGACAAAGGAAAGAGTTATACCTTTGAAAATAGATGTTTTTGTACCTTACTCTTTTTCAAGTATTTGAATAGTCATCCATACATATGTCTCAGAAGAATTAATGCATTTTCCAATAGAAGAAACCTTGGTAAATATTTAATTCATGCCCTCATTTTCATAAATGAGGAAATCATGGTCTAGCGAAGTTGAAACACTTGTATCAGACCATAGCTAGTTGCAGGAATAAAGGGGAATAGAATTCAAATCTTTTGACTCTTGGTACAAAATCCTTTCCTTTACACGAATGCAGCTTTTAGACAAATCATCACAGTATCAGTTATTTGGTCAACAGATTTTTATTGATTATACTACTGTGGGCTCCATATTGTGCTGGGGTGTACGAGGGATGCAAAATAAAAAGAATATATGATAGGGAAACAACTCATTAAAATACTAGAAAAATTAAGAAACAAGCAGTTTAGAATGAAACACTGTAATAATTATTATTTCAGAACCTAATGTTACCAAATGCTCATTCAGGTAAAAGTGGATACCTGAAAATCACAACCCTGATTTTCAGGTTGTCTCAAATAAACTGTGAATGAAAAGTAGATTTTTTTTCTTGGGATCATTCTGGTTGATCCCCCATGTCTTTTTAGAGCTCTTTGCTGATCCTGTTCGATGTCAACAGAAATAAATGCCATGTTTAATTACTAATGACCGCCATGACAGAGTAATGACTATTACGCCAGGTTTTCTCATGTGGTTTAGATATTCCAGGGGATCAAGAAACAGTTTTAAGGAAAGTATTAAATACATAGTCAGTATAGCGATGAACATCTTACATTGTACCTTTCTTCAGGGATCAAAGGTCTTTTCTAAACTAGCGCTATGACACTGAAACAAAAAAACACACTTCTCACTCCAGAGAATGACTGATGCCAAAAGATTACGTAAGCATCACTAATGTGCTTACACGAGAAGATGCTGTTGCCAATTATATCTCTATCCTGACTATATCCTGACTATATTACTCATATCTTTTGATGATGTAACTCCGTGTGTGTGTGTGTGTGTGTGTGTGTGTGTGTGTGTGTGTGTGTGTGTCTTATGAAATGAGACCTAGAAAGAAAAAGAAAAGATCCAGGCTGACTTCAATAGAAGCTTTGGCATTCATATACCACTTACCTGAATCATTTTTTAAATCGAATTGTCCTTCAATCCTATGATTCAATCAAATAGCTAAGTAGCTAAGGGTATTTTGTCAATGCCTTGGTTACTCTCAAAGTCTTGTAAAAGGTATTCTGGGCTCATGCAGGCTGAATTAAAAGACATTCACTTGTGGTAGCTTTAAATCACACAGGATGACTCATCATATTGGTCACATTCACTTGTGCTGAAGTTTGTCTTGAGTAACTATTGTGTTAAGTGCTTTCCATAGTAGCATTTATGCAAATCTATTTTTTTCCTGATCATTATGGCACTTTAATACAAAAGGGTAGAACTCTACCTTGTAACCACATCCTGGGTTTGTTTCTCTATAGGAAGATTGCTTTGTGTCTAAAAGCTATACAGGATATTTAAAGACTTGAAAAAATGACTAAAATTACCAGTTATTTTTTTTTTCCTGGCAGCCCAAGCCCGATGCTTCTTTATCTGTCAATCAATTCATCTAAATGCCAAAGAGAAGGGCTGAGACTGAGTAGAAATCTTGTCACATGACCTTACCCTCCTTCCCAGTCTCCTTTTAAGGGCTCTTGCAATTGTCATTTACATCAAAGTTTTGTACTTGGCCTACAGGTAGAGAATTGCTATTTTGGTTAAGAGGTTGATTTCCGTTACAGGTCAGAAAACAAAGATTTGCCAGACATTGGGCTGCTTTCTAAAGTATTTTATTACTGGGACTTTCTGGAAAGCAAGGAAATCCTTGAAATATTACTACAATATATTGGTGCCCTTAAGGATATGAGCACCTTGGCTCTCAGCTTATGGAATCCAGAGTTTAAGAATTTAACAGGGCCCACATCTGGAGGAAATTTGGGAGGAAATGGTAGCAACTCAATAAATTCTACAAACATTTGTATAGTACTAATATACCCAGGCACTGAATAGGCACCAGGGATACAAGATTGAGTTAGACTATATCTGCAGCTTCCTGGAGGCCAGTTTCTAGTGAGAACAATTTTCGCATTAGCAATTGTAACAGAAGTACCATCTCACTGTAGTTGGAAGGGACCGAAGGGCAGTTCAGAGTAGGATGAAAGAGAGAATAGAATGTTCTTCTCATGTATCATCATCCTCAAGTCTATTTTGGTGACATAAATATAGACAGTGTGGTGTAAAGAAATAAGCAGAGACTGGAACAAGTATGTAGTCAAATCATTTCCTGTCTGTTTGATCTTAGGCTGAGAAATGGCTAGACAACAACCAGAGGATATTTTCTGCTTCTCCTAAGACCATAAAAAACGCCAGGGTTTAACTGAAAATGTGGACCATATTTTAGCCTAGGAACATATCTTGTTAAATTACATAATGTATTGTCATTTTCTTTGAATTTATTTTGTAGTTTGTGAATCTCTTTGCTTTCTTTAATCTTGCTCGTAATTAACTTACTTTATTGAATTAGAAAATGAATGCATAGTTTTCTTGAGATGTTCAAAAGATTTAGAAAAGTTTAGAGAAGGAAATTAAAGTAATCCATAATCCTACCATCCCATTACCAAGACTTAATCATTGCTAACATAATGAATCATTTTCTTTCAGAAATTTTTCATACTTTATTTTCATAAAATCTATTATAAGATTATGATTTGCTATACAACCTGATATTTATTGGTAGAAGTAAACGTGGTTATAATTTATTTAACAAATCCCATATGGTTGACTATGTTTTTTTTTTTTTTTAATTTCTTCATCAACATTATTGTTCTTCCTGAAAGAAAAAAGACTAAAATAAGCACTACCAGTCAAGGTAGAAGAGCCAACTTGATACATTCTATGAAAAGGGCCACAAACTTCATAAAATCCTCAACTAATGGCAATATATTTGAAGTCAAGGTCCATGTCCTATTTCTATTCTCTACAATGGAAACTACCAACAAGATAACCGTGAAGTAGCTGATCTAAATTAGAAATTTCAGAAAGAAAATTATAGAAAACGAAATGAACTACTTAGTAGGCACTATGCTAGGCAATGTTAGAAAATCAAGGGCCCACATGTTGAAAACATGCCGATAATTTACTTTGAAATTCGAATAAAATCTACATGTCTTAATAGAAGCAATAATAATATTATTGTTCTTATTAACAATAATGATTTAGCAAAAGTTATTGAGCGCTGTTATGTGTAAAGCATTCTGTTGTGCTTTATGCGTGTTATCTTCTTTACTTACTGGACACCATTATTATTATCCTCAGCACTAAGAGTAACCAAGGCTCAGAGGGGAGAAGGGACCTGCTTAAGGTCACACAGGTAGTAAAGGGGTGGGATAATTAGAATTCTCTCCATCCATGTCTTCCCGTCTTTAAGATCTCACATCAAATGTCACCATTCTCTATAGTGGACACTTTTTATTTTAAGACCCAGGCTTATTTTCCTCAAAGTATTTATTACTAATGCTGCTATTTTCCAACTGTTTATTGCTTAGTTGCTTGACTAAAATGTAACCTTTGTCAAGACATGGCCTTGATCTAATGCTTATTACTGTATCCTCAGCACCTAGAACAATATCTAAAAACTAGGTGATCCATAAATATCTTATTGAAAGAAAGAATTCATAGGATAAAGGGCATGGTGTCTGCCTTCAAAGAACTGACGGCCTAGTCAATAATAAGATACGCACAAAAATCGTATTTGGTAAATGGTGTTTCTGACAGTCTAAGAATTGTAGTTCTGTAGGAGCAAAGGTGAGAGTTGAGACCTGATCTTGGGTGCTTAGGAAAGTACCCAGGAAGAGGCCAGGATTAAGTGAGGCCTTGGACATATAAATTTCTTGAAAAAAATATCTTTAACTTTGTCCCAGTTGTTAAAGCTCAGCCCTGGTGATTCAAGCAATGAAAGAGAGCGTCTTCAAAGGAAGAGCTAGGAAACCCCATAACCTTGATAAAAACACATCAAATGAGATGCTAACGCCCCACATTGATCACGCTCAGAAAGCCTGACCGAAGATGTTTATCCTAATCCTCCAATCCAGACGCTTTCTGAGATATGGTCGGGAGGGCTAATTACTCCAATACATAAAAACGGAAGTGCTCTCAACCCAAACAGCCAGAGACCCACATTAGCAGGAACAGCGGTAAACCCCGATGCTGCATCCTTGGTGAAGGAAGACAGCAATGTCCAACCAGTGACAGTAACATCCATAAAACCCAAACTGGATGCCTCCCTTGAAAATGAGCTGCAGACTTCATCTCCCCCAATTGCTGCATATTAACAAATGTTAAAAAAAAAAAAAATCCAACTGGGAGAAGAGATTTTCCTTGCTTTATTAGACTTTAAAATTGCCCTGGACTCAATCTGGCACCAGAAGTGAATCCACAACTGCTACAAAGGGAATGGATGGAAAAACAAATGACGTATTTAAGTTTCTATATCAATCTGTCAATTGAAGGATGGAAATAAGCATAAACAAATGCCTTCAAGCACGAAAGTGAAACAAGGGCTCACATCTCATAGCTTAATAGATACTAGAATGAGTTACTCCTAGGGCTGGAGCCCTGCCCAAGCTCAGGGCCTCTGATAAACCAAAAAGAAACTGCCTGTTGAGATACACACTGGGCTGGATTTCTTTGTAGCAGTTAGATTATTCATATGGAGGCTAAAAGAAAGGTTAGTCATACATTAGTGACCAAACTCTCTAGATACATCTGCAGAGCAGTTCTTAGACTGTTTTATTGATGGCCCGATAGAATAATGATTAATAATAACACACATATGAGAAACAACTTGCCTAGTTGATCTTTAGAATGTGAATGACCAGGAATAAAGGATTGCAATGTACTTTATTCATTATTTTTCTGTTACCAGAAATATATGACATGGTTCTAGCCTTGAAAGAGTACATGATATTTTAATAAAGAAAAATAAAGATATGAAAAATCTTCTTAACAATTTTCTTACTCCTCTTAACAGATTCTTGATATTTCTGAGGGGTGCTGCCAACATCTTTCTCCAAACCAAGAATATCACTGAGCATATAAATCTGCCCAGTTGTATATTGGAACAGCTCTGACATACAGTATCTTAAATTCAAAGTTGCATAAAACATACATGGAAACTTTATAAAACGAACCATGATGTCATTAATGTGCCAAAGTTTGGGCCATAGGTTCTTATTTATGTCCCTTAATGTACCGTAATTTAAAGTTCATTTTTTTTAAAGCTAGATTTAATCATAAAGATTATCCCATGGTCAAAAGTATAACAATTAATATGTCCTTAGCTACCTTATACTTACCATTGCCGGATAAATGTTTTCATGAATACAATTTTATTCCAATATACATCTAATTTATTTTTAATGAGCCATTATATTCCAGCCAATATTCCTTCACCTCAGTACACTTCTTAAATCTAAGAGGAGACACTCCAGGAGCAACAGAAATTCAATTAAAAATATTGAGCTCCTACTATCTGTCAGGTACTGTAAGGAGTAAGTAGGCAACAACCCTGCTTTTATGGAGTGGTGCTCTAGTGGTGCTTTAAGCAAATATATAAGCCAATAAACAAGAACTTCACACACTGATACATGCTTAACTGAGATGTGGAATATATGCCATTTTAGAGAATGACCAGTTTTTTATAAATGGTCAAAGAAGACTCCTCTAAGAATTTGACATTAAGATCTGAATTACCAAGTGCAGTGAGCCATCTTCAAAATAAGAACATTTAAGGCTAAGAGAAGGGCAAGTGCAAAGACCAAAAAGAGGGATAGCCTTTGCTTCCTGCAGAAAAGAAAGAAGTCCAGCGAGAGAAGGGGAAGAATGGTATAAGAGAGAGTTAAATATGAGACAGAGACTAGATCATCCAGGATTTTGTTAATTAGACTAAGGAGATAGGATTGTACTCTAAAGGGAGAGGAGAAGCCATTAGAAAATTTTACATGGAGAAATTACATAATTTGATTCATATTTTAAAAAAAATCACTCCAGCTTCTATGTCAGAAATATATAGTATGGGGACAAACATAGAAGATATCAATGGCAAGGTCCAGGAAAGAGATGGTAGAAGCTTGGACTAGAGTAAAAATGGCAGCATTGGTGATAGGGAGTCATATTTAGGATGTATTCTAGAGGTAGAATACAGAAATTCCTGGTGACTTCACATTATCTAAAACAATTCTGAAAATCTTAAATGTTGTCAGATATTGCATATGACCAATAAGGGTTCGCCTTTTAGAAATTTATCTAAATTGGACTTGTCCAGAGAGATGAATGTATGAGCAAAACTATTCATCACTCTCAAGGTAAAAAAAAAAAAAAAAGGAAAACCAAATGGGGAATTTTTAGATGTCTGTCAAGATAAGGCTACTTAGATAAGTTGTAAGTAAAATATCATACAGTTATTATTACCAATGGTATGAGTTTATATTTATTGACATGAAAGTATATCAGCATATGTACTATTAAAATTTTTAAAAAAGAAAATTGAATATATACATGTGTGCAGTATGTGCATAGAAAAATATGGAAGGAAATATCAAAGCTATTTCTCATTGATTCTTTTATGAGTATATGTTACATTTATCATTTAAAAATATCAACCATAAATATATTTCCATTGATGGGAAAGAGATATTCAGTACCTACTTTAATACCTATGGCTTTGTTTAAACTATCTGTACAGACATCCAGGTATCAGTTCTTTGTCCATTAAAGTTTTCTAACTGCCATGTATTGGCTAAGTAGTTAATAATTTTTCAACTTACACCAATGCCCTCAAGAGCAGGCTTTTGAAACAACAATACCAACAAAACACACTGACAAGATTCTTTGATATTTCATAGTAGAAAGTGAACACTAAATTTTTACTGATGTGACATCTTACATTTTCGTCGATGAATTTTTCCCAAGAAAAAGCACCAACAATTGTAATCTGTGAACATTTTGGGTTTTGTCCAGCAGTCTATGCCACAGCTAACTTTGCTTCTTTGACATTGTCAAATCACACTCAAATGACCTGCTTACAAGTCTTTAATGTTGTTTAATACATTTCTACTCAACAACTCACAGGAATAGGAGATTACAAACTTTCATTATTTAAATTACAAGGTTAAATATTCCTGATACTTTAGAAAAACGCTTGTGGTAATTATCCCCTATCCTATAACAAATCATTTTCTGAGGTGCCTTTTATTTATTCATTAATATATTCTTTCTCTTTCTTACATCTATGTACCTTTTCTTTTATTCACTGCCTCCTTCTTTCTTTCTATCTTTATTCATTGTGTTCAACCACTTATTTATTTACTCATTTGATAGTTATCATGTCCTACAATATACAAGACATTACTATGCTGATGATTCAAAATAAACAAGAAAGAAAATGTTCCCTCAAGCTGGAGCCCGTCTAATGGGAAAGACAGAAACATAAAGATTAAAAAAAAAAAATGATGGTGTAGTTTTTAATGTTGATAATGTTGATTTTTAAAAGACAAGATAGGAAACCTTTTAAAAAAGAGGAGAATTATTTCTCCTTTGTGGGCTTACATTCTAGGTCTTTTGAACTATAATCAGTATTCTGTGGGTTAAGAGAATTTGGTGCAAAAATTTGAGAAGGTCTTTTGGGATGGGGCCTGCATGATGCCTGAATCACTGAACAAGTGTCATGCAGACAGAGGTTTGGCGTGGTCAAAGGGCAGGAGAGGAAAGAGATATTCACATGGAGTAGCAGTTCTAGCAGAGGCAGAGCACTGAGAAGTAGGCTGGCACTTTCAGAGGCTACTTGCACTCAGAATAGCTGAAGCACAGTGAAGGTTAGTAGATTGTTGGGATAAAGCTGACAAGGGTGTAAGAAATTATTCTCAAGTCTAGACAGGGCTCTTCTGAAACCTAGAGGGATCTTAGTTTTTTCTCACAGGTGCCACTGCCCGATGCCAAGGAGTCCCAGGCCACCTAATGTTGTTGCTGTCATCCTAACTGAAGAGTGAGTCAGAAAGTCTTGAAACTGGGTAATCAGATAGTCAGACTTATTAATCAGTATGGAAGAGCCATTTATCCCTGGTTATTTCTGGAAAATCACTTGAAGCTTATTGCTCTCAGGTGCTTAGTCTCACTCTCAAATTCAGGCAAAGGAACACCATCTTAGGCTCCAACTTGTAGAGACCTCTTCTCTGGTTGTCCTTTGGTCATATCCTCTCTGTGGAGTGAGGCTCCAACAGGATCTAGGACGCATGACCACTAGAGTCCACATATCTCTACTCCCACTTCAAAAAATCATGGGTACCTCAAATCCTGAAATATCCTCCCCAAATGATCTCTTGTTCTAGAGTCAATGTGTGCTTCAGGATACTGTTATAATCTCTTGCCCACCCCAGGTTCAGTTGTATCATCACTTTGATAGCTTGAAACTGGCCATGGTGAAACCATTTATACCATAGAAATCAATCAGCAAGTGCTACAAGTCAGCATTTCCACCACTACCCTTCAGAAATTCAACCGTTAAATATTTATCCTCATGCCACTGCATTAAATATGCTTTGTTTAATGGCTTATGAGTTTAATTTATAATTTGTAAACCTTTAGACATGTGGTATGCAGGTCTTTGTACTCTACAAATGTCAGGGGTGAGGTTGCCTAGGGCTGGGTTGTTGCATAGTTGCTTAAACTCACTGGGAGATATATGGTCACCTCACAGACAGAAAAAGGTTAAAAATTCTCTCCTGGTACTACACGGTGGTCAAAAATGTCTATGGTAAGACCCACTCTTCATTTCTTCTATTCCTATAACTTAACAGCATAGTATTATTGGAAGTTTGTCATGACATGTGATATTGAGAGGATGAATAATCAGGTTTTATGTTTATGGATTTAGACTCTTCCTCCTTCTGTGGAATAAAAATAAGGTGCCCCTTCGAGCACTCTAGAATATATAAGTAACTAGGCTTGAATATATAAGTAACTAGTAACTAGTACACCATGAATACGAGCTTGTTTTATGGGGATACGTTCTATAAGTCTTCTTAATATTGATCTAGACATCTCCCAGGCCATAGTTCCTGACTCATATTTTTATTTGGGCCCTAGGAGAGGTTTCTTTAATATTCTGAAACTCAAGTCAAACTTAATCTAAACTGCTTTTATTTGGTTTCCCACATTTTGCAATATCTGTAAAAAACCTCAAAGGGTAATTAAAAATGATGATTCCCGGTTCCAGAGATTCTGACTTAGCAGATATTGAGTGAGGTCCAGAAATTTGAATTTTTAACAAATGTTTCAGTTGTTCCTAATGAACATGGTCTATGGACATTACTTTGAAAATATTAACTCATAAGAAAAAGTATCTAATATCAAGTTCTTAGAATTCCTGCCAATCATTTGGTATCATAGAAATGAATTGCCCTTAATAGGTAGATTTTGGCCAACTCTGACGTCACGGGTGATATGAACTGAATTGTGCCCCTCCAAAATTCACATGTTGAAGGCATAACTCCCAATGTGACTATATTTGGAGATTAAGCTTTTAATGGGGTAATTAAGGTCAAATGAAGTATCCTTACAAAAAGAGGAAGAGACATCAGGAGTGTCCTTGTAAAGAAAAGGCTGTACGAGGACACAGCAAGAAGGTGGCTATCTGTAAGCCTGGAAGAGAGGCCTCACCCAAATCAACCCTGCCAGCACACTGATCTTGCACTATCAGCCTCCAGAACTAAGAAAATACACTTTTGCTGTTTAATGCATCCAGTCTGTGGTATTCTGCATGGCAGTCTGAGAAGACTAATATTACAAGCCAAAATATTTTCAAAAGAAGCAGCTAGTGTCAAATAAAGTTATTATGATGGTCTTTAGCATGATGAAAATATTTCTGATGGAATCTGAATTCCATCATTATAAGAAGACCCATGATTAATTTCATTATGCTGTGACGAAAGTACTGTCCACATTGGCCAAACCAAGTGCTCTGCCTTTGAAGTTTCCCTAACTCCTTCCTCTTTGTTTCCATGATCAAACAATTCTTCCTCTGGCAGATTCATTCTTTCTTTAGATTTTTAAGATGATCAACATGGCTAGGGTTTGATCTTACTAACCAGAGACCCTCTGTATTTTCTAAGACAACTTTGCATGTCTTTATTCAAATACAATATATATTAGTTGTGTAGTTCTAGTTGTAAAGAAAGATCTCATTACAGTGTGTGTATCAGGCAGTTTGGACCTCGGAGTGAAGAGAGGGGCTTTCATGAACCCCCTAAAGTAAATTTTCCTCAAGTGTGGACTTCCAAAGTAGATGAAAGAAAGAAAATAGGAAGGAATAATGTGGGAAACCCTCTTTCTTAGGAAAATAGGTAGGGAGATGAAGAAAGTATATTCTCTCTAGGCAGAGTAGTTGATTAGCAGGGAGACTTCACCTCATGACCACAATGGATAGCCAAGTGTTTATGCTTATTAAAATGGATGGACTGGCATCTATAAGATTCGGTTCAACGTCTTCTTCTTCTGAATTCAGATTATTTTTTCCCTAGTCACTCTTCAATTGTAAGTATCTATTATAAATATGTTAGTTTTAAATAAGCTATTTCTAAAAGGCTGGGAAAGTATATTTTTCACATTTCTTTTTATTTGCTGTGGTAAAAAAGGAAACCTCTGTCTCAGTCACCACGATTATTAAGTCATTTCTCCACAGGTTTCCAGAGACCCTCTGCTAACTAATTTCCATTTTCAGTTGCTGATGACTATGTTCATTCAACTAGAGTGATGGAGTTTCTTTTCATTGGTTTTAAAATAGGGTCTTTTATAGAAGGTTTCTGCATATCGCTGTTCCAGGTGCGGTATGCCATTTGTTTTTGTTAAAAGTTTTATTCAGGTCATACATGACTGAAGATGCCTAGATGATGAGTTCAGTCCTGAATTTCCTGAGTTTACTGCTGGAAAAATGTAGTCCCCAAATATCACAAAGAGTGAAGGGAAATTATATTTATTATTTATAATTACTGTTTCTCTATATCAAGTACTTTACACAGGGTACCTTATAATATTATTTCCAGTTTCCAGATGAATAAATTGAGGATAAAACAGGTGAAGCACATTAGCTTAGGGATAGAATGGAATGAGGTAGAGAACTGTATAGCTTCCTCTTTTAGGAATTGGAGACACCAGGCTTTAATCCCACATCTATCTGACATAAATCTCCTGTGATCAATTTCCCAGAGCTTTCCATTTTAGCACAGAAAGTCTTGCATTCTGTCAATCTTGAGCAAACCGGAACGGTTGATCACCTTACCAAATCCCAGGCTCTTTGCACAATACCAAATTGTTGATTTATGCTATGGCTTTATCTATATATTTGCTAAATCAAATATTTTAAAATATAATATTAGCATAAAATTGATGCTACAGAAAGAAATCTTACTATGGGAGGTGAACACACAGTGTAAATATATATATATATATGCCTTACTGTTAAAGTGTACAGCTGAAAGTTATTGGATTTTGTTAACCAATGTCACCATAAAAAAAAATCATTTCTTGAGCTTATTTGAAGAGAGTAAACTCTTTCTATGCAACATAGCAAATATATATATATATATATATATATATATGCAACATAGCAAGTAAATGGGTGTCGTTTTAAGCCCATAAGTTTATGGTAATTTGTTACCCAGCAACAGAAAACTAACACAGGTAGTTCCCATCTTTGTTCTTATAATAATAATAATAATAATAATAATAAAATAAAATAAAATAAAATTTTACCAAAGTTTCACTCCCAGTGTTTGCTTACATGTAGTGGCCTTTCTTACAATCAGTCAGCTAGGCCATTCTATGCTCTTTGTTTCCAAAATAGAGTGTTCAACAGAAAATGAGGAGTTGTTTCTTTGATTCAAGTTTAATTACTCTAAGAAATGGGAAAGTCTTTGATAAGGACAGTAAATTTGGTGACATACATGATGATACAGAAATAAATACTTATAACCCTGAAAATGATGATGGCGATGATAATGATGAGGGTGGTGGTGGTGGTGATGATGATAGCTAAAATATGTTAAGTACTTACTGTATTGCAGATACTTTTCTCAGTATTTGACAAGTGTTATCTTACAATTTCTGTAAGAGTTGTATACTTACATATGGAGAAACTAACACACAGAGAGACTGAGTAAAGTTTCTAAGTTCACGCATATACTATGGCAGATCCAGGTAATTTGGTGGCAAACCCTGTACTTTTAAGCATTGTGACCTGCTGAATAAAAAATAGCATTGGTTGTAGACAGAGAGGGTCAATTAGAGGAGAGGGGATGAAGAATTAGATTCCAGTAGTTTCTTGAGAAGAGGCTCAATAACTATGCAATCTTTCAGGGGCTGAGCCTTGAGGAGAGCAGATAAGAAACTCAAGATATATTTAGAGGGAATTTGAGAGAAGAGTTAATTTTTTTTTAAACATTTTATTTATTTATTTATTTATTTACTTTTAACATTTAATTTTTTTTCCCCTTTTCCCTCTTCCCCCTCCCCTCTGGTAACCATTTGTCCGTTGTTCATGTCCATGAGTCTCTGTTTGTACTGTTCATTTGTTGCTTTTAGATTTATATCCCACATATAAGTGATATCATGTGATTTTCAACCTTCTCTGTCTGGCTTATTTTGCTTAGTATGATTATTTCAAGGTCCACCCATGTTGTTGCAAATGGCAGTATTTCATCTGAGAAGGGCAAGATACCAGAGTAGAAACCACCTCGTAATTATTCTAAAAATTCATTCCTGAGACAACAAGGATCAATCAGGATTTTGTTCATCTGTACATAACAAACCCCCCAATAATGGAGGCTCAAACAAATAAGAATTTTTTTTGTTTTTGTTGTTATTCAAGAAGTCCAGTTACAGTAATTCCATGATCATCAGGTAACAAGTTTCTTTATAACCATGTTTCTTATGCTCTAAACTGGCTGCATGAACCATCACATTCATATTTAAAAGCAGAAAGGAGGTTAAAAATAAGAGCAAAAGAATAAGCCCCCATTCAAAGTCCCACCCAACAGCTTCCACTTATACTTCAATTGGCCAGAATTTAGTCACGTTGCCACATTTGGTTGCAAAGATGCAAAAAAGTATAGTTTTTTTTTAGACCTATTGCTACTCTAAACAAAATAATTTTTTTTTAAGTACGATAAGGAAAGAGTAGTGTGTACGAACTAGCAGTTTCAAACAGTAGAGCTATACAGTAGCAATGGAAAAACCAGTAATTGAAAGAATCTAGTAGCTCAAGGGTGGAAGAGGAGATGAAGGGGCTCATAGTTCTCAAGAAATGGTATGACCCAGTAATATCGGAGGGATTCCTGAATGCCAGATGATTCAAAATTATCTAAAAGATATTCAGACCCAGAAGACCCTAAGGCCAAGAGAGAGGTACAACAAAGCAGTAATCTTTATGACAGATGAAAACAAACACGTTGAGAAATGATCCTCTCTGATATGTAATACTGTGTAAGCCCTCCCATCATCAAATACATCTTAAGTCCCTGAGAACTTGATACAGTTCTAGGGAAAAGGTACAGGAGCCTTCGCTGGGCAGAAATTCAATTTATTCCACCACAACGAAATGGGGTGAAGACATTTCAATTTAAGAATAAAGTTACATTTCTTTCTCATCTAAAATTGTAGACCGAAATTTGTAAAAATTACACGTGTAAGTGAAAATAGGGATGCATCATTACATGTTAGTAACAAAATTGTGCTTTAAGCCAAATGAATATTTATGATACCTTTTGATAACATTTGATATAATAAACTCCTTCAGACCCTGTGGGTATCACTGTAAGTACTTTAGCACATAAATAAGCAATTTCATTATGAATTGTAATGCATACCTTTCAATTCAACTGTGTTTGCTTGCTTGGGCGGCCATGACAAAGTTTTACAGACTGAGTGGCTTAAACAATAGAAATCCATTTTCTCACAGTTCTGGAGACTAGAAGTCTGAGTTCAAGGTGTGGGCAGGGTTGGTTTTTTTCTGAGGCTTATCTCCTTAGCTTATAGACAGCTCCCTTTTCCTTGTGTCTTCACATAGTCTTCCTTCTGCGCATGTCTATGTCCTAATCACCTCTTTTTACAGAGACACCAATCATATTAGAGTAGGGCCAATCTCATGAACTTCTTATAATTCAATGACCTTCTTAAAGGCCCTACTTCCTAATATGGTCACATTCTGTGATCCTGGGGCTTAGAATTTCAACATATGAATTTGAGGGGACACAGTTCAGTCCTTAACGCCAGCTTTGCACCCACATGATTCTGTGCTTATTGCATTACCGGGTTGTACTTCAGGATGATGGAAAACCCCAGGGTCATCATTATCATCAAGGACTATTGCTTGAGCACTCTTTATGTGCCAGACTCTCTGTTAGGAGTTGTGGGATCATAAGACACCAGCAATGTGCAGAGCTTCTCATTAAGTGAGGTTTCTGGATTGAAATGCTGCACAAAGCAATCTATTCTTCCCACTCTCTTATTGACGTGTCCTTCTATAAAGGTAGGGAAGGGTCCAAATACTTAAATTATAAATGAGCCCAGTTATTTAAAATAGCAAGTATGTAATAAGTATATATTTTGTGAATGAATGTGAGAATAAAATATTACTGTTAAAATCCCTTGCAATTCAGTTTAATTTATGATGTTTAGTATGATTACTTATGTTAAATCTTCTCTTTAAAATAGGGATAATAATTATTTATAAAGCTGTGTTAAATAGCATGCCATATGACAAGAGCCATTTTTAAGCTCTAATCATACTATACGGTAGTTATTTTCAGAAACTGTATTAATATTAATTACATATTGTGATTTTTCAGCAGAAAGAAATACCCTCCATTATCTCTATGCATGTTCATTTTACTCATGAAAGGCCCCTCAATACATCAGAGACTTCTGCACAGCACCATCTGAGATCACTGTCATTCTGCTTGGCAGGATGAAAAGCACAAGGATGATATTCCTCCAGAGTCTATAGCATTCACCAACTTCTGTGTACAAGACACTCTTCGTCCGGTTGACTTAAGGGAAACTGGTTGAGGGCTTTCCTATTTCTCTTTTCTGAGTGATATACACACATTTTCAGACTACGCAAAATATCAGAGGATTATTGAGCTAGCAGATAAGGAAGAGTGGCCATATGTAAAGAAATATTAAAAATGATGCTGTATCAGTTATGTTTAGATTAGGTTATTTTGCTGGAACAAAATAATCAGAGATTTCAGTGGTTAAAAAGTTTATTTCTTCTCACATTACGTTCTCAACATAGTCAAGCAGAAAAGGTTTTTCACTTGCAGTCATTCAGGGTTAAAGTACAAGAGACATTTTCCCTTGACATATTATCCACCAAGAGAATGTGGTGAATTACATAAATTACACACTGTATCTTAGAGTAGCTGCCAGGAAGTGACATATGCCATTTCTGCTCACATTTCCTGGGTTAAAGCAAGTCACATGGTTATGCCTAACTCTTACCATATGCCTGGAAGAGAGAGGGAAATAATTTGTGAACAGTAATAACATGTGTCAGTTGTTAATTTGTTTAATCCCTTCCACATGATGAAAGGCTGCCATGTATCAAGAAATGGTCTAAACATTAAGGATACAGGAGTAAATATATGTTTTTTTTCATAAACCTTATGTTCTAATGCTTATATAATATGTCGTGGATATGCATGTGATAGATAATATCAAAGCAAGGAAGGTAAATAGAAACAGTCCAAAGTAGAGTGATTATAACTGTATATAGGTTTGCTCAAAGGAGGTTTCACTGAGAATGTAATATTTTAATAAATATCTGAAGTAGTTAAAAGCATAACCAAGTCATATGGGTAACTATTGGACAAACACGCTTGACAGAGGGAACAGAGTGTGCAAAGGCCCTGAGGCAGGAGCATGATTGGTATTCTTGCAGAATACTAAAACATATATGACTGGAGAAGAGCGAGAAAGGGGAAGGTAATGAGGAGGGGGGAGAACATATTATATGGGGGCCTGGTAGGTGTGTTTTGAGGAAAGGGTGACATAATCTAACTTATATTTTAAAGGCTTAAGACTTGGGAAGAGGGCAAGGCAAAAACAGAGAGATCAGTTAGAATCTCATTATTCAGATGAGAAAGAGTGGGGGCAAGGTAATGATAAGAAAGTGATAAGAAGCAGTGAAAGTGATAAGAAGAGGTTGTATTCTGGATATGTTTTGAAGGTAGGTCCAATAAGATTTGTTCATGGCTTAGCTTTCAAATGGGGTTTTAATTTAGTCTTGGCATAAGAAAAAGCAAAGTTTGAAAAAGACACTACTGAATTACAAGAAAATTTGAATGGTGTGGACGGAGTTCTCCCTTGGCAGTGGGGGAAACCAAGACAATCCAAATGCTTATTTTCTCTTTCATTTCTCCACTCCTTTGTACTTTCCTATGATCATGCAATTACGTGTATTTTAATCATTACATTACTAAATTTCTTCCCTGACTAAATAAAGAATATGAGGCAGAGCTATTTTTTCTTTCTCTATTCTCTTCGAGTCTAGAACGTTGCTCGAAAAGTGTGTTATCAATAGAAGACATTAACCAACCACAAAACGAGAGTGACATTAGAGGGGGAAAGATGTCACATAGCTGCTTCTTGGATTATTGTGAAATAGGGTAGAATGCTTCACTTACTCTCCCTTGTTGGGAATAATCCAACTATTTTACAAACTACTGGTATTGATCCTTTTTTTTTTTTGGTAGGTTACCTGTTATTTTTCAGTGTTTTTTACAACTCATGGCTAACCTTTCAAAGGAATGACAAAGAGCCTAGGAAAACCACTCAATTCTATTTATCCTCATCCCCAAAATATTCCTGGATGTGAATAAGTGAAAATGGCCAGTTTAACTATCATGTATTCCCAGCATCCTAGGGCACCCTTTATTCTCAAGTGATGTACCTTAAATTCCAGATTATATACTAGTATATAACAAGTAATTCATTTTTCCATAAATATTTGTGGTGTAACTACTGTTAACCAAAACCTATGGTAGACACTAGGGTTACAGACACAAACCATCTAAACACTAACCAAGTGATTACAAGTGTGAGCTGCCTTACCAAAGTAGATGTAAAGAGCCCTATAGGACTCCTAGATGTGTTTCAGCAGTAAAGAGGGATAAATTGATAAAGAACTTAGACCAACGTATGTGGAAAGTCTGTACCAGGGTTTAGCAAAACTATAGCTGTGGGCCAGCTACATATTTCTGTAAATATGTTTTTATTGGAACACATCTTTGTTCATTCTTTTAAGCTTCACCTACGGATACTTTTCTATAACAGTGGCAGGGTTGAGTAGTTGTGATAGAAATTGTTAAGATTCACAAGCCTAAAATATTACCTATCTGGCCCTTTAAGAAAAAGTTTGCTGACCTACGGTCTGTACAATGACTAATAACATCTACAGGAATACTCATAACTTTTAAGTGTGATGTGCACAAAAGCTATTCTTCCTGGTTTCATCACATAGGGTTGGCACTGGCACGAAAATCCTTAGCTGATTGGCCCGTGATAGAAAAAGCATAAGAAATAAAGGCTTTTCTCTATGCTGGCCTGAAGGAGAGCATTACTTCTGATGGATTATTTTTACACAAGGCCAAAAAAGCCCTTCTAAACATGTGCCAGTTAGTCTATCCCTCATTCAAAAACAGTACAGAAACTATCTCCAGACCCAAGTGTTGATTTATTGACTTTGGCAACTCTTGAGCTCATGTTTACCTTGTCATGACAATAAAGTTATTGAAATAGAAGTTGAATCAAATTGACAGACACCAAGAACTATAGCTAAACTGGCCCAAGTACATTTTTTTATTTATAGGATTCAGCCTGGTGTATTACATTGGCATTTAATGAAGGCCAAAAATGTTCCCAAACTGAGAAACAGCCTAGAACAGAACAGTAAATTGACCAGCAGTTGTCTATTCATCAGAATTTTAGGTAGAATGCAGTATAAATGGTGTGCCTTGGAGCTAGCAATGCAATGACACAGTAACTATTACTATTGGGCAAAGAATAATCCCTTCCCAAATACAATAACATTTGTGAAACTTCTGCCCAAATCTAGGAGTTTTAAGAAATGTCAGTGACCACACATACCTTTCATTATTTTCAGATCCGAAGAATTCCTATTATTCTTCCTACACAAATTTTATATTCTTATTTTTTATTTAAATTCATAATACATTTGAACTCCTTTACTCTCTTTCAGTATTTATCCACATTTGTTGAACACTCAACAGTATAATGGATTTATTATATAAGCAAGCCCAGTTAGAGTGAGAGAATAGACCTTTTGTCTTTAGAGATACAACCAAAATGGGAAAGATAAATTCTAAAATATTTTATGAAGCAGACAATAAAAACACATGCACGCACTCACACAAAATGTTTATAAAAGGTAAGGGAATGTGGGACTTACTGGAATATTGGGCTGATTATTGGTTAAAGCTGCCCATAAGAATTTTGGTGGAAGCGAGCTTCAAATGGAATTTGGAAGGAAAGAATCCATGACATTTGCAAGATACCTTAGATTAAGGGTTGGTAAACTAGAGTCCAAATCCCACTTGTTGGCTATTTTTGCAAATAAAGTTTTATTGGTGCTCCCTCATGCCCATTTGCTTTTTTATTGTTGATGGCTGCTTTC
The DNA here is from genome assembly GCF_000325575.1 of Pteropus alecto. Classification (NCBI taxonomy): domain Eukaryota; kingdom Metazoa; phylum Chordata; class Mammalia; order Chiroptera; family Pteropodidae; genus Pteropus; species Pteropus alecto. Next base: position 19,998,543 of record NW_006441953.1, on the reverse strand, counting down.
ATCTTACAATGACAAAATTAAGTAGTTGGCAACTGAGTTGGTATAGTCCGCAAACCTAAAATAATTTATAATCTGGCTGTTTAAGAAATGGTTTGCTACTCTTCCTTAGAGAAGTAAGAAACTGGAGGCAGAGACGCTGACTAGCAAGAAGTTCTTATGTCAGTAAAATAATTGGGACATGGATATTTATATGTATTTGTCTTCCTTAAATTATTTCTGGCACAAGAATGGATATAAATGAAAATTAATATTAAAGATAACAATCACATAACTGCTTGAGCTTTGATTTTCTTATTTGAAAAGTAGGAATGGTATCACCTACAAACAGATCTTTGAGAAGATTATGTGGGAAGTCTTTTTTCCTGAAATGTGGCAGGGTTATTACACAGAGGGTGGCCTCCCCACTGTCACTGAGTTGTAAATCTCAAACTGCTATTTTGATGAATCAGGATTTACTTAGATATATATTTCTAACTTTTCAAATGTTTTAGCACCTTCTTCTGAATGAGTAACTAGATTGTTTTCTTGCATCATTCCTCAAGATGTTACTTCTGGACTGCTGAAGTTAGATCAAGTGTAAACTGGAGTTTTAATCTTTGGATGTCTCATTATAAATGTGAAAGGGAATCTAGAAAACTTGGCATTAATTGAAATATGTCTTAAACCCATTTATGTTTTGCTTTTATAATCTTTTAGTTTCAAATTTAAGGAGAGAAACCTTTAAGAGGACTACATTATCCACAAAAAATATTCTAAGAACTGCCATGCTATAAAGCCCAGCTGTGAAACTAGTCCTACCTCATGTATAATGCACCAAATACCAAGCTGCAGAATTTAAAGTAATTTTAAGAATTATGGGTAGAGATGAACACATTTCTCTTTAAGGTACTACTAAATTGAAATTCATGCAAATATGCTGTGGACATTTACATTCTTACATTCTAATTCCCCCATCCCCTGTCTAGGATCTGAAATGTGCTTCATGTTTCCAAGTACTTTCACATTATTGGTTTTATCCCCATAACCTGGTTGGGGAGAGAGCGTGATAGTTATTCCCTTTTTTGTTCTGATAGAAAAACTAAGGCTCAGCAGGTTAAGGGACTACTCCAGATACACATCAGAATCATCATTAATGTCCAGGTCTTTTGCAATGATTCTGAGGTTCTTGGGAAGGGAAATTTTACATTGCATAATTTACATAATTTTACATAGGCATATATATATATATACATATATATACATACATACATATATAGAGAGAAAAACTGTCATATATAAAACTACATATATGTAGAGAGTAACGAGAGAGTTAATTATAGAAATCGCATTCACTCTCTGTTTTGCTAATGGTTATTGCTCAGTATCCTTTAGAGGGGAATGTCATGAATTATGCTTCTTTTCTGCAATCACAGAAAATGTAGGACTCAATGCTTACATTGAGAAGGATGTTACATGTTCCTTGATTCATGGAAACTTCAAGTCTAGAAAACGGAGAAGTCTGGTTAATATCTCCAGAGACCCACAGGGAGTGTCATGCTCCATAAAATTGTTTATGGATTTACATACAGCACGTGACTATCATCTCTTGGCAAGGGGACACAAGTTAAGCACCTTCCATATGCAGCAGAGAAAATTCCTTCAGCAAAGAAATCTACCCGTTGGTATCCACAAATTATACTAGCTCTAGTTTTACTACGTCAAAAGGAATATTCACCA
>NW_006441953.1:19983704-19996768 GCF_000325575.1 Pteropus alecto | reverse complement strand
TGTTCAGATGGATGCTTGGAAAAAAACAAGGCACCTGGAGGATGCAGTGAAGGTCACTTACATTGAAAAAATCAATTATTTTATGGCTGCAGATAGTCTCCAGTATATATATGGGGTATGTGTGTGTGTGTGTGTGTGTGTGTGTGTTAAATACACACATATTTTAGGTACTTTTACTGGCACTAACATTTGATATAAAGCTAGAAGTGCAACATTGTCTTGCCACAGATGACCAGCCAATCTTTCAAGTAGGCTTATTCTCCCTTTTAGAAAGAAAGGCTTGAAAATATGGTTGTGATGGGACATATCCCCAGAACCCCCATTTTGTTTCAATTTGATTGTTCTTTTCACTAATTTTTTAATATAAGTATTCCCTAGTGCTCTGAATTGGCAACTAAGATGGAGCAAATGACAAGCCATCAATTTCTTGTTCAAGATATTCTCATTTTAGAGATTTGGGGAATATGGGAAATGTTCTTATCTTAGTAAGAGAACATTTTTTGAAAGCATCTATTAAGGGGAATTTTACGATCAAATTCCAAAACTGACTTAAAGATATATCTATGTTTTAAAAAATCCATTTCTTTGACCAGCCTTCCATGATGCCTATAATTTCCACACTGAGCATCATCATCCCTTTGGGTTTTAGCATATTTTTTAAGAACACCTCTAACAGTATGTGTCATCTATAAAGTCGAGACATGAAGAATTGAGTCTTTGGTATACTGTCTCTGTGGACACTTGAGTTAATTGGTAGATCTAAATAGTCTGTCCACTAAAAGAAATTGCACAGAGCAGGTAAATTTTGATTGGTAGTAAAGAGGATGCATTTATTAAAACACCCATTTCTTCAAGAATGCCTGTTTCTTTAGTGAACATAATGTACTAATTTTTCACCATAGAGGCTGAATGTCCATCAGGACACTAATTGCTAATCTTGGGTGTTGTGAACGCAGTGGTATCGTGTGACACATTCGAATGCACGAAGCCTAGAGTAGTCTAAGTTAGGGGAGGAATCTTGAGATTCATGAAAAGAAAAATCGTTTCAGTCGAAGTCAAGTCTGTCCTACTTCAGCCTTTATTTGGCTACTGCTCACATTGCCGGGATAGCCCAAGTGGCATAGGAGACTGCTGGGTGTCTTGAGACAACTGTCAAGGTGGAGGGGTAACCAGTGTAGCCCTGTTGCCTGCTCAGAAATACAGCCAAGGGCTTCATGCACAGTGGCTGCCAACTATGGTCCTCTAAAAGCTCCTTAGTTTTTTAGGGTGCATACCTTGAACCAGGATCTTAATGTAAAATTAACAAATAAGATGAATCTTAAGAGACAAAAAAAATATATGGAAAAAACTAACAGACCATTAAGGCAAGTGGGACCTCTGGCAGGTCCCACTCTACTGAGTCAAAGGCAAGATCCTCACAGTGGCCTACAAGGGTCTCGCAATCTACATGCCCACCCATTCCAGTCCTCCAATATCTCTCTGAACTCAGCTCTCTCTCTACTCACTACAGAGTATGCTCTGAGAAAACAGGAGTTAGGGTGTTTACAGTACCTAGAACAGTGTCTGGAAAAGAGTAGGCACTCAGTACGTGTTTCTTTAAATCAACACAAGAACAATTAATGTGTTTACCTGTTCTATTCCGTAACCTGTCTGAGCCTCAGATCCCTCATTTGTAAAGAGGAGAACCACACCGCCCATCTTTCCAAGAAGCTGAGAGGATAAAAGAGGATGATACACAGAAAGGATCTGGCACAGTGGTGGTACTCAATACATTTTTGTATTGTTTCTTATCCTTTTTTATTCTTGTAGATATAATAATCATAGTTAATATTTATCGTACCCGTATAAAGGACTTGAAGATGAGCCCTTTATAAGCATTGCCTCGTAGAGCTAGGAATTATTATCACTCCCATTTTATAGATGAGGATTAGAAAGGTAAAATTATTTTTCCCAGATCACACAGTCAGCAAGCAATCAAACCAGGATGCGAATTAGGTTTACCTGACACTGTAATCACACACTTTGTCGTGACACTATACTATAAGTGGTATAAGGAACACTTAACTGCATTTTCAAACTTTAATCACGCCATGGATAGATAACTAATATGTTGCCCTGCTCCAATAGCTGGGATATAGAGATGTCTCTTACAAATGGACATCACAGTTCATTTACATGTTTATTATTTTGTTTGCTTTAAACTCAGGAAAGCTTAAGTAGCCTGGCTAACTTGACAAGTTTGACTAGATCATTCTCATAAAATTTTATGTCTTGATTCTAACAGGTTGATGTAAAGGTCTTCATAATATATAAATAGATTTATTGTCTATCATTGATTGCTTACATGTAAGGAACTATAATATAAAATTATATTTACACATATTGTATTGCATATAGCATACTTTTTTTTATTTCTTTCTGTCACCACATATTTGACATCTTTACCCCGTCTACCTCCCATCTCCCCACTCCCCTCTACCCTTTGGTAACCACTAGTCTATTGTCCATGTCCATGAGTCTCTGTTTGTTTATCCTGTTCATTTGCATATAACATACTTTTGAATACTCAAACCAACCTTACTACATAGGCATTATTACCTGTGTTTTGCCAACAGGGTCATTGGAGAGGTTAGAATATTTGCCACAAGCCACAGAGCTAGTAAGCAGCAAAGCTCTTAAGAAATTATGGAATCCGAATTTCACCAATTGATTTTCGTAAGATTTAACATAACTCAAGAACTTAACTCAGCCTACCTCCAAAGCCTGTGCTATTAACCATTATATTAAACTATAAAATGCCATGTAAATGAGAGTATTTATTATGCTTTTCTTATACCATTACTCCATATGGAAATTTCTACTCTGCAATGCCTTCATAAGAACTTTAAGTTTCTGTCTACAGAAACCTTCTTCACAATCAATTATTCAAGGAATTTAGTTGACAGTAGCTCTCACAAGTATCCAAAAACAAAAGCCAAAAGTGACTTTGGCATGATAACTCAGATACTCATCAAGTGTCTGTCTGACCACTTTGGCTGAATGGAGAGGTCCTTAGCTGAGAATAGGCAGTTCAGATAAAACATTTAAATGGGCCGTCTGAAACCAAAGGTTGGTAATCCTCCCAAAGTGGTGTGCCAAGTTCCCGACCTTCTCGTGGGCAGAGAGGAAGGTTGTAGGCTTTCCTCTCTTTGCTGATGTTTCCAATTGCCAAGAGTACATGCCTGCCAGGCGCCAAATCAATTTCTGGTTAAGAATTGAGGTGAAGAACAATTCTGTGGAGTAAATTAGGCATCTGGAGAAACAGCATTAATTTTATTAAGCTGCTCGAAAATAAGTTAGGAGCACTTCAGCATCCCATCTCCACTTATGTGACCGATTAGTCAGCTGCATCTCATAGTCAATGTTATCTTTTCCTTAAAAAATTTTCCCAACACAGTTGGAAGACATCTTACTTCTCCTGCATGATAATTCGTTGTGTTACAGCCTCCGAATGAATTGCTCAATGCCATGTTCCCATTCTCTTCCACGTTTGCTCTCAATGTCAGCCACATCCTCTGAGTTTAGAATAATTTGAATTCACTATTGAGCTTAGTATGGCTCCTAAACTCATTCATCAATATCTGTTTCAGTCTTTTAATACATGTCGCCTTTATGGAATGTGTCCACTTGCATAGACACCGGCCCACATCACACACACAAGCATTTCTACATAGTGCCTCACAGCCCCACCACAGGACAATATTACTTCTTTAGGGTACACCAACAGCAAGATCAAAGACATGACGAAATGCCATAAAACTGTAAGCCACCAAGTTCATGACAGCATCCAAAAATTTGACAGGAGGGCATCATTAATATTTGAGAAGATTCCCTGCTTTTTGGCAGGAATTCTGCCACAGCTTTCCAATTAGCATGCTTTAGAGCTGAGGAGAAGCTGGGGTTCCCATTGTAAGTAATTCATCTGACTGAAATCTCGTTCTTTCAAATAAATTACAAAGAAATTTGTACAAGTTTACCCAGAGTCCGACTTAGTGACAAGATTAATATGGAAATGGGGTCCTCCTTCAAGTCCTCTGTGAGTTCTGAAAGTTTTTCTTATTATGTTTTCCTAATGCTCTGCTTTGCTAATGGAACATTAATTGGTCCTCTTACCAGGAGATGTGGAATGGAAGTTTCCACTAAACCTTCTCAGAAAGAAGATCTAGATTGTGACATTGTGTTAGGAAATGGGAGCGAATCACTTTCCATGACACATCCTTCTTAATTTCTGCTTGCTATGAGTTGAAAACAATTACTATTACTTGAACTAAATAGAACTAAGCCTTAATTTAATAAACAAAACTGCAACAGTGTCTCTTCTGCTTTATAATTTGTGCCCTTTGGTCAAAATCCCCAACCATCAATAGAGAATGTTTCTGGGGATAGTATATTGTTTGGAAATAGTTTAAATCTATCTCTTAGTCTCTGCAAGAGACTCTTTTAGGATGGTTGGTGGCTTAAGGATGTTCTTAACTTATTGTTGCATGAAAGGTACCTTAAACACATCCCATTAGAGAGGACTTTGTTCTACTTAATGTAATTTTCATTATCAACCTGTTTTTAGTAAAAAGCGGTGGACTGACACTTTAGTTATTCTAAATTTGCTACATGCTGGTAGAAACATTATTTCCCTTGTAATATTTATGGTTTAATTTGAAAATCAGGCACAACAGCATATTCTGCATTAACACTATGTACACATACACACACACACACACACACACATCTCTTGAGGTGCCCATCATAACAAGTACTTATCATTTTATGATTAACAGCCCTAAACATATGTATCATGCTTTGAAATTGAGATGTTACTTCTAATAACTCATCTAATTTTCCAGTTAATCTTGAGTATAGGTAAAACAGTTGTTATTCCTATAAAACAAAAACCAGAGGTATATAGGCTTTATAATAATTATGTTTCTACAGATGTCTTATCATTAATAAGAATGTTATAATAATATAATTTATTTCACATGCGAGAACACGGTGCATTATGGTAATAGTGAGCAAGTCAAAATCTCTGAAAGTCATTATGCCTAATCAAGATTTTTTTTTCTAGACTGTTGCCATCCTTTCAACTACAAATCCCTCAAGACCAGGCTAGTCCTGAGTTAGTTAGGCTCTCTTTCCAGGCACAAAATTTAAGATTAAAAACAAACAAACAAACAAACAAAAAACAACGCAGTAGTCAACGTAAATGACATTTTAATATCATATAATTATTGTGCAGCCACTATAGAAAACAATATGGAGGTTCCTCAAAAAATTAAAGAGAACTACGATTTAGCAGTCCTGCTTCTTAGTATATACGCTAAGAAATTAAAATCAGAATCTCATAGAGATATCTGCATTCCTATGTTCATTACAATTGTAGCATTGTTAACAATAGCCAAGATATGGAAACCACTTGTATCTGTAAATGGATAAATAGATTTAAAAAAAGATATAATATGTAAGTCAAAGACAAATACTGTATTATGTCACTTATATGTAAAAATCTAAGAAAGCCCATAGAAGCAGACTAAAATGGTGATTACCATGAGCTGGGGGTGGGGGGAATGGGGAGAAGTTGGTCAAAGAGTACAAACTTCCAATTTTAAGATCAGCAAGTTCTGGGGGTCTGATGTACAGAATGATGATAATAGTTAACAATACTGTAGTGTATACTTGAAAGTTACTAAGAGAGTAGATCTTAAATGTTCACCACAAAAAAATAAATGTTCGTATGTGACCTGATGGAGGTGTTAGCTAACACTATGGGGGTGTTATATTGCAAGACATAAGTGCATCAAATCAACACATTGTGCACCTTAAATTTATATATTAAATGTCAATTATATCTCAATAAAGATGGAAAAATATATTCACAAAGCAAAAAAATTAAAATTAATGCGAAAATATATAATGAACAAAATATCACAATTTTAAATCAAGACAAAATTAAAGTTACTGATATGTCCTTGACTTCTGAATTCCTTAATATATCAATAGCAAACATTTACTTTTATTATTTGCACAATAATGTTTTTGGCCTTGGTGTTGCACTATTACTTTTTAAGTGTTAAATAAGTTTAATATGTGATTCTTTTTCTCTACCAAGATGATAAGCTATGAGGAATAAGAACTTTGGGTGTATTTCTCTTTTGCAGTAGATTAGTGATCACTGAGGACTGTTCAGCCCTATTTACAACTACGTTTGGACAAAGAGAAGAGCATCTCTCTTCTTAAGAAGCTATTTATTGAAATAAAAAAGTCATTGAGGCAGCAAGATATGAGGATAACAGCTGTGGTTTGATTATAGTTCTACCTGTGTGATTTCAAGCAAGTTACCTAACTTATCTGGTCCTCCATTTCCTTACCTGTGATATGATCATTTTAATATTTACCTTGTAGGGTGACTCTAAGGATTAAATAAGATAAGCAATGGAAAATGCTCAACCTATTGTAGACACTGAGGAAATTTTTATTCCTTCCTACTTAGCATCCTCTCCATCACACCTGTGGATAATTTAAGCTTTCAGCTCCAAGAATCCCAACCATGTAGGTGATCATTCTTCTCGACAGAGCATCTCTGCAATATGTACACTCACATGCTAGCTCTGCCTCCCCATCTTTCCTGACCCTGGGCTCCATGCCTTCGCTGACTGTTTCACCTGGGGCATACACCAGATGGCAGTGTCCCATTGAGGACAGGATCCTCCTGGCCTTTCAGCTCACTGACCAAGTGACCACTTGCTTTGCCGTATCTCTATGCATGTTACAGGTCAGTAGCATTAGCCTTGGGGCCTAGTTGATGTTCAATGTAAAAATAAACACTGGAAAACCTCTGTACACATTCTATTCCCCTTCAACTGCAAAGCATCTCATTTACAAGGTCAATTGGAAGAGGTACATATGTAATGTTGGAGTAAACATACCCTTTAAATAGTTGTTTTTTTTTTTTTTTGGTCAATATTCACATTACCATGTACTTTAATCAGTAAAGAATGATCTCTTTCTGTATCTGACACACACTTCTGGGCACCAGGGCTACAGACATGAGAGATCAGGGAGCTACTGGTTAGTAGAAGAGACAGGGTTTTATGCAACAAATAATAATACAATGTGATCACTGTTATGCCATTTAACACAGATGACTTCACAAGTTTTATTTTATATGACTCTGTCTTGGAGTTAATGCATTTCATGGATTTTACTAAGTTCACTTGCTTTCAGCCAAGAGATCTCAAATCTCATGAATGCCTAGAGTTCTTCATTTAAAAATACAATGAACATTTTTATCTCGCTATAATCCATCATGTGTGTGATTTCGGAGGCTTTTTATCACGTCCACCTTTCAATACTAGGAAGAAGTATACCCAATAATTTCTTCTACTTCTATTAATTTATCCTACAAACATTTGCTACAGGGTGCCTGGTTCTGCGCTTGGGGAAATATAAACATGAATGAATTACATAGCTCTTGGCCCTGAAGGCCATGAGTCTAATAAAAGGTTAATAATTGGTTAGAATTTGAGGTTCAGCCAGGCAAGTATACTGCCAGTACGAGTGTGTGTGTACGTGTGTGTGTGTGTGTGTGTGTGTTTATGTACACATACAGTTTTTAGTTGCTGCTACCGCTGCTTTTGGTGAGGTTCATAAACTGACAGCTGTTATTTATATGAGGGGTGTGTTCCTTTGTGAGTGTGCGTGTATGTGTGTGTTGTCTGTTGGCGTGGGCTTGTGACTGATGAAATTAAAGACCACCTCACAAACATACATACCAGCTAGAAGGGCCAACCTGGAAAAATAGTAACCGGAGTCAATTTCTTCTGGTCACATTTCATTCTCTTCATCCCTCTATTCACGCCTATCCTGTCTCTGACCTGAGCCACCCTGCCTCTGACCAGGAGCAGTCACACACCCCCCTGTGACCTCTAAGGACTCATAGGAATCTGATTTTCCTACTGACCCGCCAGCTGGGGCCTTGGGAATCTGATCCACTCTTGGATCTTTCACAGACTCAGCAGTGGCATTTCAGAGCAGGCGCCGCGCAGATCCCTGCCTCACTTATGCCCCAATATGCACGAGGACACCGCCCATGGCATTTCAAAGACCAGCTCCGTCCCTGGGGACGCTTGCTGTCCCCAGGAATCTTGCTGCCAACACCAATGGAAGCTCAGCAAGAAGGCAGCCATTGGCTCACTTGGCCAAGTAGAGCCCCAAAGGTGCCTATTAGAGCTATGCATGGCTGACAGATCAAAGTTCAAATTCAGCTGGATAATTATCTGAGATTTAGATGAAAAGGGGTTTCTAAGCCCTCTCTTCTCCTTTCTCAAAGTGTTGATATTAGGTTATCCCCTCCATGCAAGAGGAAAGAAATGAAATAGTCCCCAAATTCTTGATTTATCTGTGGCATAGTGGAACTGTTATCTGCTCTTTTTTCTGGCTGTTGATGATGCTTTGGGAGACATTGTAGCGACTATCTGTCTCCTCCTATGAGTCAGAAGGTCTGAAATTGAGCCTGGGAGTTCATATATATATATATTTTTAAAAGTATACCCTGCATTTGTGATGCAGCCTAAATGGAAATCATTGCTTAGAGTTTCCTCTGAATAGGTTACAATGTGGTTCTATCATTTCCAGAATAAGAAACGGTCAGCATATAGTACAAGGTCAGAGAAGAAGACAGGAGCAAGGCCAAGATTAGAACTCGGGTCTCCTGACACCTTGTTATCTGCCTGCTCTGCATCCTGCATGCGCCCAGCACATGCTTCAGATGAGGGGTGATGACCGAACTGCGCATGGAAAAGGCAGATGGGTGCTTACAAAGCTTCCGCAGAGTGCCAAAAATAAAAAAAATTAAAAACTTGAAAAAAAAAGTCATTGTTTAAAGCTTCAAAAGGAGAACCAGAGGAAAAGGGAGTCGTGGCCGCTGAAAATAAGATGATTAAACAATACAGATTTCTAAAAATGAAGGGAGATGTTAACGAATAAAGGAAAGGTTTGGCTCCTAAGCTGAATCGAGTTATGAGTATTGTGAGAAGAAGCTTTGTTCACTCTGTAAAGGAAGACACGGGATTTGAGCCATTGGCAGAGCAGGCTCTGTCTGGGAAAGGAAGACAGCCCCAAGAAGAGAAAGGTGAGCCATGGGGAGAGGGCAGGGCAGGTGTGGGTGTCCTGAAGACAGAAGCGAAATCTAGCAGGACCCATCCACGTCACCCACTGCTCCCACCTTGAAAAATGTACGTATAGAGATGACACAAGACCAAAGAGAGCAATCATAATGACTGCTGTTCTTGAGCATGTGCACTGTGCCAGGCTCAGATGTCTTGCTAGCGTATTCCTTTACCATAGCAGAAATGGCTTATTGTGAAGACGATGAAGCTTACACTCCAGGGCCCTCACTTGCGCCGGCCACATTCATGGTCCTGGGAGAGGCCCCAGGAATGTATTCATACAGTCACATGTTTTATATAATCTACAAAGTGGAGTATTTTTCTATTCTTCCTCATGTAGAATTAAGCCCCAGGGCCCACAAAATCTGGGTTTGCCTCGGTGAGGTAGATGTTCATGGTGATTCTGGCACTGATGCTGCTACTGAAAAGCTGTACCATGTTAGACCAATGATATTCAGAGCCTCCCCCTTTTCATCTGTAAAATGGAGCCATCTATGGCACCCAGCTTTGTAGAGTGACTCAGAGGATTGAATTACATTGCAGTGGATGGGGAACCCTAAGAAGTATAAATCACTGTTTTATTTAAAGATTCTGGAAACTGTCAAAATCTATGGAAAGAAATGTTTAGTTTCAAATGCCAAATGGTATTCTCCAATAGAGTTGCTAATATGCATGTGAAGACTCACTCAGCTGTGTATGTGGAAGGGCCACGTCTAGCTCTAGAACAGAACATTTACAGACAAAAAAAGGGTCTCTAATTCTAATTTACCTAAAAGCAACCAGACCCCAAGTGGCCCCCCACAAATAATAAACTTCCCCATTTTGAAGACTACTCTACCAACTTCCCTGTGTACCAGACAGAGTCCACACGGAGGAAAACTTACAATGAAGTAGTCTGTTCCATTTGCTTTGCACCAATAATTGTTTATGTCCCAGGACCAATGAGGAAGTCACTGCCTACGAAGTTACTTTCATGTCATCAAAGCCCTTTTGCACGTGTAGCAGTTAATGCAGATGCCTCAGCCCCACACAGCAGAGGGAACATCATCGGGCCTTCTTAAATGGGGTGCTTTGAAGATGCAGAAACACTTTAGAATAAATGTCTTCCACAGCACAAACATTAGTGCACAGCTGTTTCAGTCAGCCCGGGTCTCTGTGGATTTTTTCTCCTGCCTGTACAGTGTTCATCATTGGAGGAAAAGTGCAGTTAGTTGTATAAGTGATAAGTTCTCATCTTCTTTGGTTTTTGACCTGTTTTTCAGAAAGGTCTACGGGCCTCCCCCAAGAGAATGCCATGCACATCTGTGCCAAGATGAAGGAACGAGAAGGACACTAAGGAACTGGTGGGGAATAAGGAAAGAATGTGCAAAACCCAAGTATCTATAGATGTATCAAGTATCCATAATGCAGTAGATACTTCATATATATTATCTCATTTAATTCTTACTTTACGGAGTGAGAGGAAGGTATTGCATTACCTGTTTAGACCCTTTACTAGTTCTTTCCAAATTCAAAGCTTATGTACTTTCTCCTTCACTCTGCTACATCCTTTAAAGGAAAGAAAGATTTTTTTCAAAAGACTGTTTTTCTTGTCCCACAACTATAAATTGGATTTCCCCGTGTGGAATGCAATGCAATCAGATTGCATGGCCACTTCTTAGTTTGTTTTGAATTCCACATAATGGCACCGCTTTTAATTCCCTGAATGGCCATAGCATACACTGCTGGTTCCATGTCAATCCCCAGAGCCCAGATACCATCTAAGGCAAGCAAGTGACTCACAGGACTTGAAAAGTGCCTGATGGGGGCTGTCGGTCAGGTTTCATTATCAAGAATTCCTGCCCCAGCGGAGGAATGACTCCTCAATTGCAACTGAACAGCAGCCTTGCCACCTCAGCTTCCACACAAAGCTTTATACACGTGGCTCCACAACCCCCTTGTCAGTAATGAAATGGCCACGTGTGAGGTGCTGTGAAGGGTTCCACATAGTTGCCAGGCACGCCAGCTGCATTGCAATGTTGTGAGTAGTTGGGGTTTATGAGTGATGATCTCAGAGAGCATGGTTATTTTCTCTGAAGTGGGCCATAGTGAGTTCATCCTGGTTTAAGGGGCAATGCCCAAGCACTTGTCTCCCTTTGAGTCATGTGTTTTGGGAGAATGCTAAGTGTATATTTGCTGGTTACCTATACGAAATTGGACTTTTCCCTCTGTTTTTATTCACCCATTCATTCATGTAATAAATATTTATTGAGTGACTACTACAATCTACAAACTATACTAGGAATATAGAAAACAAAAATGAATAAAATAAAGTACACTGGGTATTTACCCTAAAGACTTGAAAACTCATATCCGAAAAGATATATGCACACCGATGTTTAGAGCAGTATTATTCACTGTGGCCAAAACATGGAAGCAACCGAAGTGTCCTATGATAGCTGATTGGATAAAGAAGCTGTGATACATATATACAATAGAATAATACTCAGCCATAAGAAGATATGAAATACTGCCATTTGTGACAACATGGATGGACCTCGAGATAATCATGCTAAGCGAAATAAGCCAGACAGAAAAGGTTGAAAATCACATGATATCACTTATATGTGGGATATAAACCTAAAAGCAACAAATGAACAGGACAAACAAATAGCGACTCATGGACATGGACTATAGACTAGTGGTTACCAGAGGGTAAAGTGGAAGGGAGAGGAGTGGAGGTAAATGGGGTAAAGGGGGCCAAATATGTGGTGACAGAAAGAAATTTAACTATGGGTGGGTAACACACAGTATAAAAAAAATACACACACACACACACACACCCCCACACACATATACACACATATATTTATGCCTTACTGTTAAAATGTACAGCTGAAACTTATTAGATTTCGTTAACCAATGTACCATAAAAAATTAATTAATTTAAAAAATAAAGCATAATTGGTGCTCCCAATAACTTATAGTTCAGACATGTAGATATGCATATAAGCAAAGGTGAGCAGTGAAGTGTTCTGTGTATTGTAACAGAAGTATATTTAGGGCTTAAACGAGAACGTGTTTGGTGGGACCTGAGGAAGAGAAAGAGAGAAGTTTCAGAAAAACTTCACAGAGGAGGCCTTCTTTAAAAGGCAGCTTTTTCGGCTGTCGAATTAGATCAACGTGAAATTAAATCCTAGTTCTGCTAACCTCGAACTATGTAATCATGGTCTCGGTTTAACCTTTCTGAGCCTCATTTGTAAAGTGAGGATGACACCAACTATGTCCACCTCAGAGGGCTGTGAACATTGAATGAGATTCATGCTAAAACAATTCAAAGAGACATTTTTGTAGTTGGAAATAATTCAGTACTTTTCCAGGGAGGGAGTCAGATGGGTGATTTTCCCCAGTTATGCTGTCTGAACTTTGGTATGCGAAAGTTTCCTTTTACCCATTTAAGATGTGCCAAGAGCAGAGAACCTTGACCTTAAATATTAGGCATGTGAGCTGACAGAGGAAAGAACTCAGCAACACCCAGGCACGCGTGGTGGATAGCAATGCCCACCATCCCCTTGAGGAATGGTGACGTAGTTTGCAGCATAAAAAAAATGTGTTAGCCTTTACCTCATGCTGTTCTTCGGCAACAATGAGAGTGTCAGATACTCATATTCCAATATGGAGTCCTGACAGAAGGTAAATAGATGTGACTTATTCTGTAATTTTTGTCTTTCAGACTAGTCAATATTCTGTTATATATGGGAAGCTGAGGCAGCTTAATAGACATATCAACTACTCCATCAACTACAGCAGTGATTATTATTAATGCATCAGTCAGAGTTCCATATTGCAAGCAAAAAAAAAAAAAAAAAAAAACTGCCTGCTTTA
>NW_006441953.1:19966854-19983555 GCF_000325575.1 Pteropus alecto | reverse complement strand
CTGATAAGAAAAACGGAGACTGCAGGCACCACAAAGGACATTAGCTGCCATTGTCCTCTTGGCGCTTGCTTTTTCTAAGTAACTTGAATTTACTGCAACCACCTCCAGCGTCAGTGCCTCTTCCTTGCCAAGAATTCAAAATATAGTCATTGTCACTGCCGCCCCTGTTAGAGAAGAAAGGAATTCTCAGTCCCTTCCTTTCTGCATCACCAGGTTTTTAAGTTCTCTGGTTGGTAGCAGCATGTACTAGCTATAAGAGAACTTGAGTAAATTGTCCTTTTAGTTCAAGAAAGTGGAATCTATAATATAAGAAATCCTCAAATTTAGAAATTATGTGGAAAAGATGTCATAGGACCACAAGCAGAACAAACATCTATTATAATTATTATTGTCGCCATCATTATTGCCACCTCTAGCGATTCAATAAACATCGTTGATGCACTAACAAGTGGGAGTCGTTATGTGGAAGAATAATTAGAAATAAAGACCAGAACACTTGCCCTTAACTTTCACTTGGGAACAATAAGGCATATACCCCAAATATACAAAATCTAATCCTTTTAAAGAGTTTGATGTAGATGTATTAGACAGGACTTTTTTTTCCATTTAGGAAAAATGAAGTCTTAAAAATTAAGATTTGGTTAGGAATACTTTCCTCATCCAAAAAGTTAGAGCAGTGGTCCTCAAATTTAAGAACGCATCAGGATCCCTGGAGAACTTATAAAAACAGAATGCTAATCCCCATCCTCAGAGTGAGTGGGGAAGAGGGGCAAGAATTAGCATTTGTAACAAATTCCCAGATCGTAGGCTGAGGACTACAGTTTGGAAACCGTCTTCGGGACTAAAAGCAAGGAAGAAAGAACAACCAGTTGGATTCAATGGAAAAGGATATAGCTATAGACAGAAACAACTTGTATAAGAAAAACATCAGAAGCGAATTTGGAAAAACAAATTTAGACCACACCTTCCAGTGTGTGAATTGTAAGAGTGCCCTGAGGATGCTCGTAGTTAAGTAGTTAATGCTACAGGCAGGAGAATATGCTAGACGCCTTTGGGCAGTTTACTCCAAATAACGTAATAGAGACAACTGTTGTCCTGGATATTTTGCTAAGCGCTGGGAATAATAAAATGAAATTCGATTTTTTTTTTTAAGTAAGATAAATCATTTATTCTCAAGAGAAGGGAAGGCCAATCCAAGTGTAGCTTTGTGTGGTGACACCCCAAAGGGGAATGAAGGGCCAAAATAAGTGGCATTTGAGAGAAAAATCTATAAGATGTCTAAATAGAGACCACTGTCCTTATTACCAGCTTGCTGTGTGAGCTTGGGCACAGTGTATAACCTCTGCTTTTCAATTTCATAGGCTAAAAACAAATGAATTTTAAGGATTTGCCTGTTTGCGATGGCACATAAGTCTACGATTAGGTGGAAGGCCGAAGAGAGACAGTTTGAAGTTGATTTCAACATTATAAGACTGGAAACTGGGGGAATCATGAACCTAGTGACAGAAATAAAAATAATGTGAACATTTTTCATCTGAACTTGAAAATACTATGACCTTGGAACAACAACAACAACAACAAAAACTAATGCATCAGAACGTCTTTGTTTAAAAAAGTTACATTCAATTTTGGAGGTTAAGAATAGATAATGTATTGGGAGGCAACAGATATGCATATAGATGAATCCTAATTTAATGCAAACTTGTTAGTTTATTTATGTTATTAATATGATACCCTAGAGGATATAAGCCAATTAAAAACCCATTTCAATTATTAATTGAGTCCCCTAAATGAAGGGACACAATAAATTAATTAAAATGTCCTCAGTTCTATTCACCAAGGAAAACACCTAAGTCATGGAATGGATTGGACAAACAGATCTATATTAAACTCTTAAACTGGACTCTACCCAGCTCCACATAGAAATATTAGCCAAACCCACAAGAGGTGGTATTTGTGTGAGAAGACTAGGAAGAGATACAAAGATGGATGTCCCACTTAGTTCTGTGGATGCAGTGTCATGGAAATGCCAATTAAACACTGCAGACTTCAGTTTACTTAAATATAATGTGAACTCATAGAATCAAATAATTTTAAAATGTTCCTCTCTTTCTCTGATCATATGACTCACAATAAATACATGGGCCAAAAATATCAATCCTCGAACTCCCAGAGGTAATAAACCATAAATCCAGCATTTACTGGGCACACTCTAAGCCTAATCTGTGCTCACAGTTAAAGGGTATGAAAATGAGAAGACACGGTCTTAACTCTCAAGCGGCTCACTATCTCAGGGTGTCAGAAATGGGTGCTAAATATGTGAGGAAAGAGGGTGAATGAAAATATGTGCTAACCTGGTCTCAAAGCACAACTCTGCAGATGGATGGCTCTTAGTTCTCTGTTTCCTTAAATAAAATGGGAATAATGACATCTCAGAGTGTTTGTTTATTAAATGAGATAGATGTAAAGATAATAGCACAACACGCAGTAGCTGGTAGGCACTCAATACAAGGTTCAGTTTACTTCCCCACATCCTTTCTCTATAAATAAAGATTTCTTGGCACTCCAGGGAGGTCTTTGGAAGATATCACATTGCTGAAAAAATAGTGTTCTTTCCTGTTGCTTTGTACTGAAGGATTAACCAGTATTCAGGAGGGTATAAAAACAGCAAATAGTTTTGTTGGTCAGTGTTCAATAGATTAAAACAAGAAGCTCTAGTAGAAGAGAAAATAATTTTTTCACTTATAATTGGGAAATTTATTATACATATAAAAGGAGGTACATATGTGTGTGTTAGAAAACATTAACAAAAAGAAATAAATACTCTTGTACCTACCACCACACTTAAGAAATACCTGGAAAAGTCCTACACATCTTTCTACTGATATATTCTATCACCCTCAGAGGTAAATGAATTTTTTGTGCTAATAATTCTATAACTTTTTCTTAACATTTTTATCATATGTGTATATATCCTTAAAATAGGTATTGATTGGTTTTGGCTGCTTTTGAACATTAAGTAAATGGAATGATATGCTATATATTCTATGACGATTGGCTTCACACAACATAGATTTTGAAATTCATCTATATTATTGTATGAAAAATTAGTTCATTTTCAATGTTGTATTTCACTGAATGAATAGCCCCAAATCTGTTTATGTGTTCCATTACTGATGAACAATTTCTGCTATTAAATGCAAAGCTGTCACAGACATTCTTTTACATCTCTTCCAGTTATCCTATGGAAAATTTTCTCAAGGCTATAATCATTGAAAATAGAATTGCTGGGTCATCAGATATGCTCAGATTTACTAAACATGCCAAATTGTTTTCCAAAGTCATTTTTTTTTTGGTTTGGACCCCCACTTTTAGTGAAGGCTCTATTTCCCTGTGAGTACTTGATATTTTCAGATGTTGCAGTGTTACAAAGTAATCATTTTAATTAGCTGTTCTCTGAGTTCTACAAAAGTTGAGAATATTTTCATATATTTTTGAGCCCATTTGTGTTCTCTTTATTCTAAAATGTTTGTTTACATTTTTTGCCCATTTTTACTGAATTGTTTGTCTTCTTATTACTGATGTAAAGAAGTTGTTTACCAATTTTGCATACTAACTCTTTCTGATTTTATGTATTGCAAACACCGTTTCCTAGTTTGGGCCTTCTGTTTTCAGTCCTTGTATAAGGTCTTTTGGAAAATAGATCTTAATTTCAATCTAGCTTTTCTGTTATGGTTTTAGTTTTTTTATCTTGTTTAAGAAACTTTTTAAGTCTAAAATCACAAGGACCACATTCTAACTTTTCTTTGTTAAGTTGGACTCATATTCAAATCCTTGATCTATCTGGAATTCTGTTTTGTATATGGTATTAGATAAAGATCCTTTCTTTTTAAACAAGCATCCCATACATCATTTAAAAATAATTATCCCATCTTTCACTACTGATAAGTAATGGATGTACTGTCATGTGTTAGGTTTTTACATATGAGTGGATGTGGTTCTGACCTCTCTGTCTATCCTAGGCCCATAAAGTATTGTCTTAAATTTTAAAGATTGATGGGAAATTTTTATATCTGGGACAGCATGAGTTCTCCTCTGTGTCTTCTTTAGAAAACTCTTGGCTGTTTTTGGCCCTTTAATCTATCATTTATACTACTGTATACTCATAGTTTTTCAATAATTCTATTAGAAAATTTTTAGAATAACTTGTTAATCTCTGGATCATTTGGAAAGAAGTCACCTTTAAGGCAGTGAATGTTTTTACTTATAAACATAACATTTATGTTCATTATTTTTATGTTTCATTTTCTATTTTTTTTACAAACTTTTACAGTTTTCTCACTTAAAATCTTATACACATTTTATTTTGCTACTAGGTACCTTCTTATGTGTGTATTTGTTTCTATTGAACATGATACTGATATATACAAATAAAATCAAATTTTAGGTATTGAATTGAGTATTCGTATTGATATTATATCTGTGTACTGATATTATATCTGTGTATTAATATTATAACTGGAAAATGGTAGTGGTATAATGGTACTGAAATAATTGAATTTATATATTGATATTTTATCAGAAAACACTGCTAAATTTTATTTATTCTAATAATTTGTTGGAATATTCTTCAATTTCATTTATCCAGTTAAGGAGGTTTATTTATTTATTTTTCCTAGTTTGCTAAGAATGTTTTTACATAGGTATAAAATTGTTGTTGAATTCTATCAAAAACTTATATAAGCTTCTATTGAAATGATTATGTGATTATTTTCTACTAACGTGGATAATTACATTGTAGATTTTCTAATGTTGAATCAAATTTGCATTCTTACAAACAGAGTAGTTATAATATAGAATCTTATACATTGCTGGATTTGGGGTTGCTAACATGTTGTTTAGTGTTTTTCTTTTTATATTCAGAGTAAGAGTGGCCCGTAATTTTTTTCTAATGCCGTCTTTTTTCTAGATGTAGCATCAGGTTTACAGAAGTTTCATATGTTTTCGATTGGATGTTTTTTCCTATTATTTTTATTTCCTAAAATACTTTTCATAAGGTTAGATTATCTGGTTCTTGAATTTTTGATAGAACTCACATAGAAAAGCATTTGGACTTACTGTTTTCTTTATAAAAAGATGTTTGAACTATTGACTTTTTTCTTTGGTACAGAATAACCCAGGTTTTTTGTTTCTTCTGCAGCAGTTTTAGTTATCCATTTCTCCACTTTTTAGATGATAATATTATTTGGTAATCTTTTCAGTCTCAAGTACATCCTGAGTCATATTGTCATTATATATGTGTATGTTTACTAACCTTTTTCAATAAACTATCTTTTATGGTATTTAAACCTCTATATTAATGTATCTTTTTTCTATTTCATTATTTCTGCCAAAATCTTTATTATCTATCTATCTATCTATCTATCTATCTATCTATCATCTATCTATCTATTGAAATTATTCTGCTCTTATTTTTCTAATTAGGATACATGCTTAATGCGTTAACTTTCACTTTTTCTTCTTTTCTAATATAAGTATTTAAAAACTATATAGTGTCCTCGATTACTGTGAATTTCGCTGCTTTCAACATAATTTGGTGAACAGTATTTTTACTGTTGTTTGTATTTTAGTTTCCATTATGATTCCTCTTTTGAATCTAATTTTTTCAAAAGTATACTTTAAAAAATATACTTAAAATTTTCTAACAATAGCAAAGCGTTGTGTTGTGTCTTTGTTTTTTATTTCTAACTTAATTGTATTTGATAAAAGATTGTTTCAAATGAATCTGATTTTTAAAAATTTCTTGGACCTTGCTTTTTAGCTGAATTGTGCTCTCTTTTTTTTTGGTAATTTTTTAAAAAAATTTAAGATACAGTACCAGGAATTATAAATTTAGAACTATTATATCTTTTTCATAAATGAAAACTGTTCTGTAGTGTTTTTACTTATGTCTAGTAGAGCTTCTTAAAATTATTTTGCCTTATATTAATATAGCTATATAGTGTAGGATTAGATTTAGGTTTATAATTTTTTCATCATTTACTTACAATTGTGTTGCATCTATATGAAACTTTTATTATGTTTATTTTAATAGAATATAACAGAAGTCTTTTTTTTAACGTAGTAGGAAAATCTTAGACTTAACTGATCAATTAGTTCATGCACCTTGATTGTGATAGCTCACGTATTTTGTTTTATTTCTGAGATTATTTTGTATTTTAATTTGTTGTAATCTATTTTTAAATTTACTCTTTACCCAATTTTTTTCTTTTATTGATTGATTTTTGGTGGGATATTTCCCCCAAGATTTTTTTCCCCTTTAAAGTTATACAGTATATACTTTTCAACGTCCAGCATTTGAAATTTTTAACAACATAAATAATTTTAAGACTCAGTGTGTCAACTCTAATCACTGCTTTCTAACATATGTTTTTGGCTAGGTTTTCATATTATTCAGATTTACTTTTTAATTCACACTCATTAGGCTTTATTCTTATTCTTTTTAACAAGTGTTTGTTTAATTAACTCATATTTTCTTCTTGATTTTTTTTGTGATCCTCTTGAATATCTGAATTTTCTTCTAAAGTACGTTAGCTTTTTTCCAATGTATGTTCTTTATTCTTAAGCAGTAATTCATTCTCTAAGTTTTTGTTCACATTTCTGAAAATTTCTTTTTTTTTTTTTTGGCTGCCATTTTTAAAAAGGCAATTGTATAGACACTAAAGTTAGATTAACTGTTATTTTTTTCCCTTTCTATAACTTAAAGGTCATCATTTCATTATGTTCTGATTTCTGTGATAGACCTTGAGACATTAGATGACTGTTTAATTATCTATTTGTTGTTGGTGTTCTGTGTCTCTTCTCCAGATGTTTTAAAAAACTTTGTTTTGTCTTTGCTGTACTACAGTTTGGAAAAAAAAAATGACTATAGATGAATTGCTTTTTATTTATCTTGATTGAAAATTTTTCCCCTGAAACTGAGGATTGCTGATTTTCTTTAATTCAAAAAAAAAAAAAAAATTTAGGTATTACCTTTTTGATTAGAACCTTTGCCCCATTTTCTTGATATTTTGCTCCTGAAATTCTAAATTGAGGTAATTTTTTAAAACATATATCTTCATCTTTCTATGCTGTATAATGTTATTTATTTGGTCTTGTATTTCAGTTCATTGATAATTTCTTAACATTTGTCCAATCTTACATAATAAACTAATTACCCCTATGTGTTTCAGATATTATTCCTCAGTCCTGTTTTATTTAGTCTACGCTTATTTCCATTTTTGCCATGCAAAAATAACATTCATATAGTTGATTTTTTTAGTAATTTTTTTACGGTGTTAGGATTTTTTCTCTTAAAATGTATTACATACTCCAGGTTTATATAATAAGTCTTCTTCTATTGCTTATATTTACTTTTCTTTTATACTTATATGTTCGAACCACCTAGATTTCAATTTGGAGGAAAGAAAAAATATATTTTGAAAGTATAAATGCTTTTACTGAATTCAATAGACTGTAAGTTCCTTCAGAAAAATGAATTGGTCTCATTATCACTAGATACACAAAACTAACTTCACTGGCTAACAAAAAGTAGTTACTTTCTATAGTTTTAAAGTATTTATAAACAAATAAATGATCTTCAATAATGTATGTTTAATAAATTACCTTATAATTTCTATCTTCAGAAGTTTTATGTAAAAAGTAATGCAGGCTAAACTAAATTTAAATCATACATAATGCATACCATTAACTTTGTGTTAGTATATATGATCTATGTTTACATTTTATGTAATTTTACTATATAATTTATATATTATTTTATTATATCTTTATAAAACTTTTGATAATTATCATAAGTTTAATAACTTCATTCGCTTAAAATGTTCATTTATTATTTTTAAATAAACTAGTTCTTTGATGATGGCCATTTAAATTGGTTCCAATTTTTAAAAATTATAGATTATATTTCATAAACTTATTCGTATAGCTAGAAATGTATTTCTACTATGGCATGACCACTGTTGACATGAGAAGCCATGTGCTCCAAAGATATGAGGTGAAAGTTAACTTTATTCTTTACTTACTAGAAAATCACTTGACCTCTCTGGGCTCCCTGAGACTAGATCACAGTATTTTTCATTGGATTAAATTTTTTAAATATGCTGTGGACTTTACCCAGTGTAGTCTCAACTAATGTTAATTGTCTCTACTCCTTAGTCTTCCTTCTTACAATAAATACATATGAATAGAATTTAGTCAGAGTATGAACATCTAATGGATCCTGCTAAGTATTTAACTGATAACTGCCTGAATCAATGACTCATAGCATATTTAGCCTTAGAACAGTTTAGCAAAAATGAGCATGGCTCACATCACAAAAATAGCATAAGCTATGACTGTTGTGCCCCTGATTTACAGAGGAGGAAGTGAAGCACAGAGAGGTTAAATGATTTTCTAAAATCACACAGCTGATAAATGGCAGGCAAGTGGCTGATTCAAATCCAGTCTAACTCCAGAGATTGCATATTTAATATTACAATGCCTAAACCTTTTATAAACACCTCCCTGACACTAATTACTTCTTATATTATGGAGTAAAACATATTTTAACTATTTTCTGAACTTAAAATTGCACGAGATTTGGGGCTGCCCTCATTTTCTGTTCCAGTCATTTTTCTCTAATTCACACAACATTTCAGTGTTATTCATTTCAAAAATATATATGCCTCCTCAGCTTATTTTAAGCTTCTTTAAGAGTTAGACTAATTTTGCATGCTTCTTTTGAATTCTCTATAAAATCTCCCATAGTGGATAATCAGTAAACACTTACCGCCTGATGTTTAGACAGTCTAAATGTTTCATTTCCCTGTGAAATAGTCTCCTTCTACTAAACCAAAGGAAAATAAAGTTGTTATAAATAAAGTAAACAAATTCAAAAAGAAAAAAAATGCATCTAAAGGTCATTTTAGACCCATTATACAGAGCAGCCAGATCAGTATTTTTTAAAACAATTTTAGTGAAAAGAAGCCCTCTACATTTTTCTGGTGATTTGAGAATAGGAAAGAGTATCGATACTAGAATCTTCCTGGCTAGTAATATTGCCAATTTTGGTTGTGAGTGAGTAATAACCAACCAACTTGGACATTGACCAGATAACTCTTTGCAGTCAACAGC
This sequence comes from Pteropus alecto, assembly GCF_000325575.1. Taxonomy (NCBI): domain Eukaryota; kingdom Metazoa; phylum Chordata; class Mammalia; order Chiroptera; family Pteropodidae; genus Pteropus; species Pteropus alecto. The sequence goes on along the minus strand of NW_006441953.1, from coordinate 19,974,381 downwards.
TCATCTCAATCTGTGCTGGAAACCCAGTCTAAATTAGCATTAAGTCATGCCTGACATGATGAATATTTGTATTATTGTTTCAGATTTGAGAGATTGAAGAGTTAACTCCAACTCCAGAGGCAGCAGGAAATATGGAAAGAAATTCAAACCAATTGAGATGATCGGATTTGCCACCAACAGGCTGAACAAGCTGAAACTGCTTTCCTGATAAATGGAGCTTCAGTAGAAAGTGCAGGGTAACTCCCTTAACCTCACAAGGATGTTGTAAATATTAATGTGATAATATATTATCCCGTGTCCTATAATAGGCACTTAGCAAACGGTGCTACTGCCATGATTAAAAGATTACTTATGAAGAGCACCTCCTTTCTATCCCTTCTATAGCCATCCGGGTTTTGAGAGTTTCCAATTACTACAAATATAAATTGAGATATGCTTGAAGGTATAAAGTACATATATTGTTTACTCCTCAGGTCAACGATTATATCTTATACTGCTGTCGCTATAACTAAACCTATAAAATCATAGTAACATATACAAATGAATAAACAAATAAGACCTTAAGTAAATCGATTATAGCTGTTATGTTGTATTTTAAAATAAATAAAATTTTCTTAAGATACAGCTATAAAAATTATTGGCAAAGCAAAATTTTTCTCATAAATTTCGTTTTTACATCTGGGGAAAACCATTTCTCCATTTTTTTTTTTTCAATGAACTTAAATAGTAAAGCCATCACTTCAAAAAATGAATTAAATAGGGGTCATACAATTTTCCCAAAATCTACCAAGTAGATGACAAGTGAAAAGAATTGTCTGATGTATCTTTATGTGTCAGTAAATTTATTACTGTCATTGAGAAAATGTTGATATATACCTAAAGTTGATCTACTACCAAAGTATGTATTTTAGGAGCTTCCTGGTTTGTTTTCAGTGCCCACTCCAAGACAGGTTGCATTCGTGCCCATGATGTATAACAGTTGAGTGCTGAGACATGGTTTTTGTTTCTGAAAACCAATTCACTGAGTCATCTAAACCGGTGTGAAATACACAGATCTGCATGTTTCCTCTGCCTAATGTTAAGTGCTGCCAAACTCTCAAGCCATACTTCTCATCCCCCTCGCTCACATTCCATTTCTATTAAATGTCCAGAATAGGCAAATCTATAGAGATAGACTCTAGATTAGTGGTTGCCTAAGGCTGGGGAAGTATAGGAGTAGGGGAATCTTGGGTGTAATAGGTAAAGGACATGGAATTTCTTTGGGGGGTGATGACAATATTCTAAAATTGACCACGGTGATGGTTACACAACTCTGAATATACTAAAATTAGTGAATTGTACATTTTAAATGGATGAATTATATGGTATATGAATGATGTTTCAATAAAGCTGTTATAAAAATAAACTAAATTTTTCAAAAAGAGCTAAGAGGAAAGATGAAGCCATGTGACTTCCATCAGCAGTGTCATGACAAGATTCACTGACATCTTAGTTCATTGCTTCGTGATTGAAGGCCACAGGGAAAAAAAAAACAGACTAGAAGGCAGTGCAATATCAAGGCAAAAAAAAAGCACACTATTTTAATGATGTCAAAATGTTTACAATTTTAACATGATTCAAACATAAGAAATAGTGACGGTTTAAGACCAAAAAACCCATCTATCAGACCCTGTAAATTGCCACATTTGATGTGCAAAAGCTTTGTATGGGGCCTTCATTACTCCCAAGTGAATGATCAAGAGCATTTTAAAGATATGACTTCCTTTCCAGGGCAGTATGGTCCTCCATCCTGACACAAGCATAGAGTCACATCATACATATATTCAACACAATGGACTATTATCATGTGCATTTAGATGGGAGACAGGGGAGAAAAGAGGAGGAAAAGAAACAGAGAAGAAGAGAAATATTCATTTAATTGATACTGAATATTCAAGCCATACATCCACTTAATGTGCAAATACCTCAGAATAAGCCTAAACTCAGAGCCCAGAATACACTTCCTGCCATGGTCTTGGTTCCTGCATCTCTGTCAGAACCTAAGCATCTCATCCTATTATATATATTTAAAGAATCTAATTTGGGGATCAACATGGCCTCATAAAGAAGCCACTCCTTTATCTGTGGTTCAACTGAGTAAAGAGTAAATCATTCTGATGTTGGAGGAAAAACTGGCACTGACTTCGCTCAACTTGGTTAAAGATCTTCCACCTAGCACCTACCCAAGACTGTTTCATGAGTGATTATATAATCTGCGATTTCCTTCTTTGTGCTCTGACCTTAGAATCTAGCCCTCACATAAGCGGCAGTTTCATTTTACTTCTTAGCGTGCTCAGTTGATACAGCTTTTTTGCTGATGATGGTAGCCAATGACAGCTCATAAATGAAAAACGCTGTGAGAAGCCACCAGAGCATCAGATACAGAACAATGTGCAGGGGGAAAAAAAAAAAGCTTGGAGCAAAAGAGAAAAAATGCAAGAGAGAAAAAAAATGCAATGAGTGGAAAGCATAAAAAGAGAACCAGCAATAAAAATGGAGACACGAAATGAATTTTATAGGTTTTCTTGTACTTTGGGCTCATATAGCAAATAGAATTGCTTGAAGTATACACTCCGCTTGTGTCTGTGATTGTACTATAATGCCTTGACTTGCAGTACTCAAGTTGATCTGAGGTTTGACTATTAGTCTCTCATTAAGCTAATTGTACTCTCAACATTTAAATAATTATTAAAAGTTTCCATAAGTTATTCCAAGTTGAATCACTGTCTGATTAAAGAAAATTGTTCAGTTTTACTTTATTTTGGTGTTTCTTAAGTTATATTGGAAACGATATTTTATGACTACAAGGAGGTGAAAGTATTATTCTGGTTTGGACACCTCAATAAAGAAAGGAAAAAAGTCAGATCTTATAATTTTTTTATTCTGAGAACTTAGTTTACCATACAGTGGCCAAACCTAAGCAATATCAGATGAGGATACAGTGATTGACTGGATCCACTGATGTATCAGTATTGCTTCCCACTAAATGTTTATTTTAAAGGCTGATGTGACTCCATGCTTATTAACCAAATGCTAATTAAGAAGTTAGTAGATTTCTAGGTATAAACTAGGTTGAGTTGAGAAATACAGGAAAAATTCTTATCCTAAGAATTTCCATTATTGTTTGGGGGAAAACAAAATGAATGTAGATGAAACAGAAAATAGAAGATTACTACCACATTATTTTATTATGACTTCCTGACATGAGTTCTACAGGACTTCAGAAATGGGAGATCTAAAAGTAAGCTCTAAGAGTCAATATCAACTTCATAAAAAAAAGGTAGCATTTTAATTGGGCCTTTTAATTGGTAGAATGTGAACATGCAGAGGATGGAAGCTGAGGACTTTTCAGCCAGAGGAAAATGGCTCAACCAAAGGCAGAAAATGGAATTGTTACAGACAGTGTTTGGGGACAGTGGGAAAAGAAAAGATGCTGGCTCAATGGTGGAGCTCAGGTGTAGGGACACCAAAAAATGCTTCGAGCTGTTCTATCTGTGACGGGAAAGCAACCTACTATAGCTATACTATCTTTTCATATCCCTACATAAAGACCTTTACTTTTCTCATCAACGGTGAGACTACAGTTAGCTTATTTATTACACTTTAGGATGACAAAGTCCATTTGAAGCAGGCTCTGGATGGTGCTTGGTTAATACTTGGAGAAAAACCAAGGGGATCTTGCCTGTCTTTTCTCTCTCTCTCTCTCTCTCACTCTCTTTTCTTTTTCTTTTTTTGTCTTTCTACCATATTCAACAAAATCAGCTCCACCAAATTTTTAAAAATCATTGTATGAAAACAAGACGATAGCACTTAAAGTGTGGAGTAGGAAAAACTGGCTATGTAGATAGCATAGCTCTATTATTTTCAAAAATATTTTGCCCTTCACTGATGACCCTTTGCATCTGTTGCATATGGTGCTGAGCCAGGGACATTAGAAGAGTCAATGGGGATAATGTAACAGACTCCAGTTCTCTAATGGGAGAGAAGTCCTCATTTACGCTGGTGTAAGTGTGCGTTCTCAAGACTTACAAAACCGTTTGGATTTTCTGTAGCTTTTAGAGTTCCCTGAAAATCACCAAACCACAATCTTAAACTGTATAATTAGTCCATCTTTTGGAAGTGTGTTTATAGCAGTCTTTCTGAAAAAGGAGAGCTGTGTGAGTAAATGGTTTGATTTGTCCTTTTCTGATCTCTGATAAGAGCATTCAACTGAGTTTGGCTTGACAGAAGCTATATTAAGGAAGATTCCCCCCTCTTCCCACCCCCAAATGCAGCTGCAGGATTGAGACCTGGATATAAAACCAAGAGCAAAAATTATTGAACTGCCAGAAGGCACCGTACCTAGGCAGGGTCAAGGACCCAAATAAGTCTCATGGTGCCAAGTCCTTCTGGCCTTCTCTTTGTCACATGGATAAAATCTAAGTAAGATGAACCTTGTTGGCAGCTTTGATCAATGAAACTGGAACATAAATACCACAATCTGTTATCAGAAGATAGGAGTGGTTTGGGTTCAAAGCCAATCTCCAAGGCGAGGTCCTGAGATTTACATGCTGATGTTAATTTTTATGTCAGTGATCATTTGATAACTCTACCATTTCTTGCTTCCCAGGCCCAGGATCACAAAACCCACTAGAGACAGCTCTATGGTCAAGAATGAACTTGGCATAAAAACTTTGACCACCTGTTATTCTCAAGGCACAGCCAAGTAAGCAAGATATGGGAAAAAAACTAAATGTTGCCTGAATAAAAAGACCTTTACTTTTCTCATCAACGGTGAAACTACATTTAGCTTATTTATCTGTTGTTTGAAGTACAATATCGACTGCAATTCTCTCATCAACGGTGAGACTACAGTTAGCTTATTTATCTGTTTTTTGAAGTACAATATCGACTGCAATTTTTGTTGTCCTGAAGGGTCATTCTCTTCCATAATGCCTGGCTATGACTGAAAAGCTTTTGCTCTGGAGAAAGAAGCACCACCTCCCCCTCCCACTCACCATCTTGCTCTGTCTCTCGGTGCACCCCACCCCATGATGGATGCATGTGTAAATTCAAACTGCATATTTTTTATAAGTTGCATGCTGTTTCTCCAGCTTTTTTTATACAACATCCTCCTGCTTGCAATGAAACAAGTGTATTGGATTTTATAAAGTAATAAAATTCTACATGGATAAACGGTACAATGGGCCTTTTACATAGCTTAATACTTCATTGGAATACTTCCCCTTCATCCCACCAATGCCACATGATCTACCTACCCATTCTGTCTCCTTCTTTCCTTCTCTGGTCTTGAGAGCTCTTCCTCAAAATGTGCTGGAGACTTTCAGTTTTTCTGCCTGTTCTTGCTTGCTTTTATGAGCTCGGCCTGAGAGTTATTCTTTTTAACTATGAAGGAGCACACTGATGAAAATTTGTAACACCAACACCTGCCTGTTCTAAACAGATGTCAGGATAGCCCCTGGTTACACACTTAGTGTGCTGGTCAATAAAAGCCAACATTCAGCCTCACAGTGAGGATCTCCTAGTTTTCTTGGGGCCAAGCTACTCTCAATGGTAAACTTCATTTTTATATAAAATCTAAGAACACAATAATGCTAATTTATTGTATATTGCAAAACTGAATTTAGTTATGCGTATCCTATTATAAATTGTATAGCATAAAAAGTACTGCCCATATTGTGGAATTTGTTTTAAAAATAATGTGCATAGGTTCTGAATTGCCTTGTGGTATGTTAGTTTATGCAATAAGCCCAGATAAACATTCCATTACATTACATGCTGTCCTTATTAACAATACTCAAATATTCCAAAAGGCTTTTTTGAGTTTAAGTTAATCCATAGCTAATCTTGACCTTCAAATGAAAACTTGGCTCTAGCATTATTTTCAAAAGAAAACACCAATGCCAGCCATACTTTGCCAGTGCCAGAACGCTTACAACATGATCAACAAGTTGCACATATACCCTTACGGACAAGTCAAAGGATTATAATTTAGAAGGCAGGCTGAGAATGTATTATTATAGTGGTTGTAATTCAAGATGCCTGGGCAATATGAGGCTCAGGTCATCCTAAACTTCATACTTGGGAAAAAATAACCTCCAGTGGGAAGCCATGCATGAGCAGAAACCTGGATGGAAGGAGGATACCAGCTATACAGATATGTGGGAGGAGGACCAGAGGCAGAGAAACAGCAAGCACAAAAGACTGAGTTTGAGGATGGCATGGAAATAGGAAAGAGGCCAATGGTGCCGGAGCAGAGTCAGTTAGGGAGAAAGTGGAGGAAATGAGGTCAGGAAAGTAGCCAAAGGCGAGATCCCAGCCTTACAGAACATTAAAAGACATTAAAATTTTATTCTGAATGTGGAAAGTACAAAAAATCAAGAGCAGAGGAATGACAAGTAATTACCAAAATAATATACAATAATTATGTTCCAATGTAAAACGTAAGAACTCTAAAAAAATAGGAACCCTGAGGAGGAAATGCCTTCTATTTCTTAGGATGCTAAATAAGGTAAAACATTTTATTTTTATTTATTTGTTTGTTTGTTTGTTTGTTATTATTTTGAAGTACTTGGCTAAGAAGGGAAAAAAGGTGATTCAGACTGAGGCAACACTCATATGCGGAGACAACAATACACATAGAAAGTAGGAGAGAGAAAAATATCCTTATTGAGAAATAGTTTATTTGATTGATTGGAGTATGGGAAGAAGGGGCATGACTTGGTGTTAGTGTCAGATCTTCAAGTTACCTGCATGTCACCCCAAGGAATTTGGGCTTTGTCCAGTTAAGCTAGGGAGCCACTGAAATATTTTAAGCAAGGAAGTAATGCAACATGATCACGGTTTTATTTTGGAGTAATAAATCTGTCAGTAGTGTGAAGAATTAATTGAAGTACAGGGGAGTGTCTGAGGTCAGGACTACCAGCTGGGTAAGTTGAAAGCATTCATTTGAATAAGAAGAGATAAACCAGTGCAGTGATAGTAAAGAGAAGTATATTGGAGAGTGACTTAGAGGGTAGGTCTTCACAAGTATTCAGATACAACTGGTAAAAGTGAAGGCCATCAAAGATAATTTATTGGCTTGCAGTTTCAGGAATTTGGTGAATGGTGATATCATTATCCAAGACAGGAAGGGTCAAGTCTGGGACTAAATATATTTTCAGATTTAATAAAAAAGAAAATACAATCTGTGAAATAGAAGAGATACCCAATGAACTAAAGGCCTAGTGAAGGTAAAAGGATGCGGGTACAACCACATAGGTGTAACTGTTAGCTTTGACAAAACACGAGGGACAATGTATCTATAAGAAAGAAAAAGATGTAATGGTCGATAAGAACCTGGATATTAGTAGGTGGAAAGAGAAAAAAGTTAAGAGTTGACTCAAAATCAATCTCTCTCTCTCTCTCTCTCTCTCTCTCTGTCTGTCTCTGTCTCTCTGTCTCTCTGTCTCTCTGCGTGTGTGTGTGTGTGTGTGTGTGTGTGTGTGT
>NW_006441953.1:19950864-19966757 GCF_000325575.1 Pteropus alecto | reverse complement strand
AATTCAAGTTTGAGGCTATAGTGAGTTGTACTAGGAGGAAAGCAATAAAAGAGCGAGAAGTAGACACATTACACACACACACACACACACACATATATAACATATATACATAACAGACATATATATATACACACACACATATATAAATACACACATATATACACATGTTAATTGCCAGAAAAGGCTTTATGAAGATATATAAGCTAAAACGGCTTAAAACATGAGATATATAAGCTGAAAAAGGCTTAAAGTGATGAATAGGCTTTACGTAGATCAAGAATAGTCAAAAATGATGCTGAAATTTAAACATTAATTGACGAAAGTATAGCATCATTGTTTGAAGACACTATGGAAACAATTTGGGCTGGTAGGTTGGGGAGCAATGATTAATTAGTTCTGGACACATTGAATTTAAGATGATGGTAAGAATCCAAAGAATATATGTTCACTATAAAATTAAAATTACACTTATTGGAGCATAAATGGGAGCTCTGAGCATAAAAAGAGATAAATTTGCAAAAGAGCTAGAATTGAAACCATAGAGGTGTATTTGTAGCAAAAAGACAAAATGGTGACAGGAATACCCTTGGACAGTCAGTGAGAAGAAAGAATCAAAGAGGGAGATGTTCCTTGTTGATAAACTCCAGAGTCACAGCACACCACAGGGTCTTATATTGGTTCTAAACTTAAGGAGAAAACTCCCCTAAGATGCATGAGTTTTACATCTAAATAATTCCTTAGCAAGAATTGATGAAAACAGGATGGAAAATGTCTGCTCATGGGAGAATGTGGTCAGGTTATCCCTGAAAAGGTTTATGCAAGAAACAGCAAGCACAAAAGACTTGAAAATAAGAAATGGAAATAGATTTTGAATAGGCTGGATGAAAAAGAAAGACACCTTAGATAAGTCCTAGAGACTGAGGCCATCAACATTGCAAGTGAATGGATTTTCAAAGAAAAACAAAATAGGAAATAACATTTTCTGAGAGAGGGTGCACTATGTAAGCATGGATGTGTACTCTCATCACAGATACGGCAAATTGGCAAAACTAAAATTAACATTTTGCTCAGATTTCTCATATCTGAGTTTAAGTTTACAGATTGTATGTTCTAGGGGGAAAAAAAAAAAGACTACTATCCAGTGCTCAGTAATTCTGCGATGCTAATACCCAGATTTTCTCCATCTACCGTCTTTACTCCAATGCCAGTGACTCTGCTACAGTCTCTGGCAGCAGGTTGGGGTTCTTGGAATGTGTTTTATGCCTGGGATAACTGCCCTTGAGGAAGGCAGTTGGCTCATTCTCCAATGATGGTTATGGGGCCAGTGCTGTGAAGATCTCATGTGTCCCATAAATTCTCTGTAATCTTTAAAAGGTTAGGAACATCAGAGTCTTGGAAATAAGTTAACACATATTCTGAGACACTGAAGAAAGCACACAGATCTTTTTGAAAGACAGTCCAGGTTACAGTTGCTGCTGAAACCTCAGTGCCACTGGCAGATGAAAATATCTCTGGCTGAGACCATACCGAATATGAAACTGTGGAAAACAAAATTCTTTGAACTTTAAACACATAGAGAAAAAAAATTACACTTTTGACTTTATTACTTTTGATCTTTGACTTTAACTTGCAAAGAGTTGTTACACTTGTAGTTTTATTTTTCTTCATAAATTTATTAATGAGTTGGAGTTTAAATTAAAATCAAGACAATTCTGGTTTTGGTGTTGTACTATTATTGTATCCTCCTTGTGTATTTTACTATTGATATATCTTAATTGTTGTCATCTATTCTGACCGATGAATTTATGATATGCGCTGTTAAACAATGTGACTGGCCAAAAAATTGGGATGAGAAATAGAAGAGGAAATGAATTTTCAACTCTGTTTTAAAGAATGACCTTGAATTAATTATATAACATATAATTCTGACCTATTTCATACTTTTATGAGGACAGTCTAAAATCCAAACAGATGGTCCAAGGATAGACCCCTAAAGAATTCTGATTGTCTTTGGAAGAGCAACCTCGTGGGGGTAAGAACAGGATAATCTTGACAGAGCCCAAATTCCACCTATATAAGAGCTAGCCAGCCACACCCTTAATTGACCATAGCTTTAAGGGTTAAGCTCAATGGGCAAATAGAACAAAAGGTTGGAGAATTTTAAGGAAGAGCCTTTCTTATCCATTCTTTCACTCCTGGTTTTCATAAAATGAGATGTGGTAAGCAAACGATGTCCTCTCCCCCAAAGGTGTCCACATATTAATCCTCAGAACATTGTGACTGTGTTGCCTTATATAGCAAACGGGACTTTTCAGGTGATTCCATTAAGGACCTTGAGACGAGAAGACTACCCTGAATTATTGAGGAGAGCCCAGTATAATTACAAGGGTCTTCGTAAGTGAAGGAGGGAGGCAGGAGAGCCAGTGCCAGAGCCAGAGAAGGAGATGTGATCACGGAAGATGGAGCGATGCGATTGCTGGCCAGGAGACGAGTCAAGGGAGGCAGGTAGCTTCTCGAAGGGAGAAACAGATTGTTTCCTCAACCCTCTAAAAGGAATGTAGCCCTGCAGATGCCTTGATTTTAGCCCCATGATATTCATTTCGGACTTCTGACCTCCAGCAGCCAAAGATAATAAATGTATGTTGCTTAAGCTGCTAAGTGTATTGTAATTGGTTATAGCAGCCAAATAAAATACAGATGGTTTTCCCTGACTGTTCACGGTCTCTTTCTACCCTTACTCTGACTTCCTAGGTGGACAAATGCTTTGCTTGATGTGTATGTTTAGAAGTTAAAAATACATTTTAGGGCTTAGGTCTTCAGTTTTCTTGGTACTGTGCCTGCATAAGCTCTTCTTTAGTTCTCCATGCCATATGTCTCATCCAGGTAATAGATGCTCTGCCTCTGTCTAGGGTGACCTGCGACTGTGTGGCTGAGTGTTTGATTTCTGGAGCTCAGTGAAAAGGACCATTTGACTCTCACACTTACCTTTTATCAATAATTAAGGTAATATTTTGATGTCAACCTGCTAGTTCTTTCTGATTTTTTATTTTTCAAAATCAGGATGAGGAAATGGGCTGTGATTTTGGGTTCTTGATGACCCCAATAAATACACAAAAAGTAGGTGGTAAAACATTTCAAATATTTTGGAGAAATTGAGACTAATAAATAAATCTAAAGAAAAGCCACTGGATTTAGTAATGAGAAGGTAGGTAACCATAATATTATAAAAACTTAATCACCTTCAGCCTGAAATGCAGCATCATATTTAAGAAGTACTAGAAGCACTTACATTGACATCAGACAGAAGACATGAGTATTCCCTTGTGAGGCTATTGCTTAGCATTGTTCTTCAGGTTTTAGCTAACTCTACTACACAAGAAAAATAGAGGTATAAAAACTGCAAAATACAAAGTAAAACCATCACAATTCATAGATAATATGATTATATACCAACGAATGTAAAAAACAAAAGTGACTAAAAACAATTATGAGTTTGAAGAATCTCTAAGATTTTCTATGTCTGTAATCACATCTTGTGTAACATATGTATCCTGTCCCTTCATTTCAACCATTGTACTATTTGTTTCTATTTCCTAATTGATTGCCTCGATATAGTGTTTAATAGTAATGATCAGAAAAGACATTTTTGTCAAATCCCTGACTTTAATAGACATTAGTATATTTGTTATCTTCTTCTTAGAGATACCATCAAGTGAAGGAAGTTTACTTCGATATACAACTTGTTTAATAAGTTGTATACATTGCTGGATGTGATTTATTAATGGTGTATATAGGATTCCTGAAACTAGATTTCTAAATTCTGTTGGTCTCTTTCTCTATATATTTCTATTTACTGTCCTTGCCTGGTTTTGATATCTGTGAGCTATATTAACTTATAGAGAATTTTCCCTCTTGCCTTGTCTCTGGAATAGTTTATTTTAAATAAACTATTTTAATAGTTTATTTTAAAAGAAACATATATTTACTTATGTTTCTGGTAAAAATAACCTATAATATATCTAAGCCTGGTAATTGAGGTAAGTAACATTTATTTTTATTACAAGTCAATTTTATTGCTTTCGACTCCATATTTTAAAACTACTCATAAACATCTTATCTTTCTGATTTGGATTTTGGCTGAATTCTGCAATACTCTTATTTCAGTCACATTTCATTTCATTAAATTTCTCTTTAAGAGTGGATGTAGTATGTTGAGATTTAAAATATTTCAATGATTATATTTCTATTTCTAATATCTTTGTGTATATCATTTTATAATTCATTTATGGCAGCTTCATTACATTAACTTTCTATTTAGAGATATTTTAATTTTATTTTTGGAGGAATCTTACCCTACTTATTTTTAAGGCAATTCAAAATTGCTTTTTATTTTCATTTTTGGCAGTGATTTTAATTCCTGAAATTTTTCTTAGCTTCAAACAAACTTCTTTAAGGCTTTCAAATTTTACTTTCTAAATTTATCTTATGTGAGAATTTTATTATTACTCTTCTGTCTTTACTCAGCCTTCTTTTTATAGCAGTTCCATAAATTCATTTACTGGTGCTCCTACAGCCCTCATCCATCGAAAATCGGGTGTCATATCTATGTTTCTGGGATTCTGTTTAACTGTGATGGGACATGTAAATCCAGTCCCTGACAGAGCAGGCAGCTTGACCAGGGTCTAGGTTGCTTGAGTGTCCGCTTCCATTTCAGATGTAGTAGTGACGTAAATGGTGGCTCAAGAATTACAGTCACAAATTGTTTAGTTTCGATTCTTGAACAGGAAGCCAAACTTCATATCACTAGTTTTAAGTGCTGTGACTAGATCTAGTCTCCAACACAAACGGAAGTCCAACTTTCTGCCATTTCAGCATTCTCTCATATACTGGGGCAAGCACATCCAAAGTTCTAGCTCATCATTATTATCATGGGCCTCCATTGCAGGGATATTTAATTTTTTAGAACATCTATACATTTTTCATAATTTGTGAGTATAGTACAAGTAATTAATTGTGTTTAATAGAGAAAAGTTTCAAAAAAGAAAATATACCTTTTTATTTTGACTTTGACTCAAATATTGTTTCTGAAAAAGAGATGTTTAATTTTTATAGACAATTTGAGTTAATTTTGGCCTTTTATTTGAATTTGAATGAATTTTTCTGTCTTTATTGTCAGAATTGACATGCCAAAATTAGTCTTTTTAAATAGAAAAAGCATTTTGGTGGTTGTATAGTTCATATATAAAATTTTCATGCGACTGGTTTTGGTGTGAGTTAGGGATCAATTTTATTCCAAAGAATCAAGCAGTTATTTAGCAACCTTGTCATTTTCATTTTATCATACATTAAATTAGCATATACATTTGTCTTTTTCTGACATTCCTAATGTATTAGAATTTAATAATAACCTATTCTTTACTCCTGCAATAGGAAATACCTAATTATTTCAGCTTTATCATCTATTTTAATATCTGATAAGAAATTCTTTTTTATTATTCTTCCTTTTCAAACTTTGTTTTAACTGGTTGTGAATGTTTTCTTTCCACTATGTGAACTTTACACATAGTTTTTCCAGTAAAAAAAAAAAATGAATCTAGTATGGTTTTGATTAGTACTGAAATATGTTAATTCAGAATTATATATTTCATTATTTATCTTCTTCATATCCTTCATTAATTTTTGTGTTAATATCCTCACAAGATTGTGTGAAGTTGTATTAAGGCAGACATTCATGTCATAATCTTGAGGAAAATCACTAAAATAATAGCAAAATTATAAATTATAGGTACCTATGGTTCTCTCTCTCTGTCTTGTTATATTTCAATATATTTATATATATTTCTTTTTATATTTATTTCTAGGTGTTCATGCTTTCTGTTATTTTTTAAATAGGATATTTTGTCTTCAATATATGTTCTACCTGGTTAATATTGGTATAGAGAAAAGCTTGCCTTTTTATAATCTCCAGTTGTTCACATTATAAATATACTTATTGATTAAAATAATGATTCCGTTGATTTCCTTTTGTTTTAGAGGTATATAATCATAATGTCTACAAATAATAATATTTTGCTTAAATGTTCAGTATTTATAACAAATTTTATGTTTGAGCTGAAGTACACTGGAAACTACTCCTAACATAATGTTCGATTTTGAAATGCGGATAGGGTGGGAGACTAACAAAATTTCCCTAAAATGACTTTGATACGACTACCTCTATCGATTTGCATTTAATATGATGTTTGTTTTAGTTTAGGATAGATTATGTATAGTGCTTAGTTTTTCTATATTTTAACTTTAATTCCATTTTTTCCTTCCTGTTTTATAGGTGAATGTTGTCATATGTTTTAATACTATGTGTGTATGCCAATAATACTTATTATTTCCTTAAATAGTCATTGTCCATTTGTATTTTGAAATATTTTTAGCCATTTTATTCATTTTTAGCCATTTTATTCACTTTTCAGCCATTTTATTCACTTTGATTTTTAGCCATTTTATTGACTTTTATTTACTCTTAAGATAATTTTCTTTATTCTTGCCTTTTAGTATTTTCTTTACTGGATGATGATTACAATTCCAGCCAATTCCCGTAGTTTTTGTTTATCTGAAAGTATCTTAATTTTTTTTTTAAGCATGAATTTCTGATTGAATTTTAAGTTTGCAGTTGTTTTTTCCCTTTGGTTTCATTTAACATATTGTGTATTGACTTTGTTTTTTTTTTAACAACTTTACTACTGATATATCTAAGTGTGTGTTCATGAGTGTGTGTTTGTTTCTTTTTGTTTATTTTTTTGGTATGCATCTTGTTTGAAACCTGTAATTCTTCTAATCTATTTTATAAGATTTTTGGCTACTATGTCTTCAAATAGAGCTTCTACTTCAATCTCCACCTCTCCTTCTGATATTCCATTTACATGTGTGGTAGAAATTTTTACTATATCACACTTGCCTCTAACATATTTCCTCTATTTTTCATCCATTGTTTCCTCATAGTTAAGTCTGTGTATTTCTTCTGACTCATCTTCCTATTCACTAATTTTCTCTTCAGCTGAGGTCTTAATTTTAATTATCCTACTTTCATTTCTATAATTTGTATTTTATTCTTAATTATACTTTTCTTTTTCCTGACATGTTTTTTCTATTTTTTCCTTGTTTACTTAAACCTAGTAATCATAAATATTTTTAGGTCTGCAACTAATAACTTCAATTCGTGCATCTCTTGTGGATTTATTTACATTTCCCATTTTATCCTTTTGAATTTCAGTGAATTACTATCTTTCTATTTCCATATCTCAGGTTACATTCAACTGTCAGATAGCACATAGAAAAATTATTTATAAATGATATTTGGATGACACTAGATTCCTCCTAATAAGACTTACATTTTCTACTTTGTAGGTGTCATATTAATGGCAAAAAGGTTAGAAATCTGGCTTTAGTTCTAACAATTGTTCTATTTCTGTTTCACATAATTGCTGAATTTTAGGCAGCCTTATCATCCCTTCAGCCAACATTTTAGCATTCATAATTGGCAATCAGTTGAGGAGAAAAAATGATCTAAATTCTAGATTTACTTCTCTGGTCTTTTCTTGTTTTCAGAATCTTGATTCTGAACATTTTTACTGCCTTGATAAGCTTTCTAGTACTTTCAAAGTCCTTCTTAACATACATATTTTGTCCAGTTTTATATTTTTTTAATGAGAAGAGTGGGTTCAAAACAATATAATATCCCCTCACTTGTGGGAAAAAAGATTCTTAAAATTTTTTTGTGAATTCTTTTATTTTTAACTTCATATCATTTTTCACTATTTGCAAATAATATCCTTGCATGTATATGTGTGTGTTGTTTTAAATGCTCTTTACATAGTAATATCAATTGCTACAAAAATGCTTCCCTAATCCTGTGGCTTCTCATTCTCCTTGACATACCAAAATGTACCTCCAGAAACCAGTAATCCCATTTTCAGAAGTTAATAAGAGATTAAGTGAGAAATGAGTGCATTCATCTCAAGGTGTTACATACCAGCTATAGTTCAAAAGCTGTTTATTAAATTAAATTAAAACGGATGAGACTACATTTTTTAATATTATCACTTTTCCAAATCTTTTGTTGTACTCATTAACTCAGATGTCTACTTGTAACTAATTTATTCACTTTGTAGCACCGACCCAAGAGGAAAGAAAATTTCGAATTCACAGAGACTAGAAGAGAAAAACAGAATGTAAATTTAAAAATATATTAAATTAAACCATATACTATGATAAATGATGTTAAGTGAGTTGTGGACTCTCTGCAAGATATCAGCTTCATTTGACATAGTTTATTAAATTAATTCAGCCCTGGATGTTGGCACATGAATAACTGTGCCATTTTCTTGCACATTTAGAAGTGTCCTCTGAACACACACACACACACACACACACACACACACACACACACAAACTGGGCAAAATAAATGATCTAACATGGTGTTTTCCAAAACGTAGAACACGTGGTTCCAGTGTATAGAATTAAATAATGTTTAATCACAGACTGAAAAGTTATTCACTTTAAAAATTTATTATATTACTGATTATCTCAAGAGAAAATCTTGGTTTGATTTTTATGAGTTGTAAGGCATCTTTCCACTTGCTAATTTCTCCTTTAAACAAAGAATGTACAGACTTACAGCTCTGAGCATTTGCCAGGCTGCAGTATCCAGCTAGAATTTAATGGCATTGCCCTTTTCTGTTGTTTCGTTTTTACTGCATTTGTTTGTAATGTTACATTCTGTTTATCACAAGTGGAACAAGTTTTCCTTCTGTGGAAGTGATTTTGTTTTTCTTTTAAAGATAGTATGTTAGTAAAAAAAAAAAAGTGAATCAACAGACAATATTGACTATTAAGTTGAATTATATAAAAATTTCAATATCCACCCATTTATGACCTATAAAAAATGGGAATATTATAGGGTTCAAACTAATTACGGTACTATAGGTAATATGCGATAAAGGAAAATTTGTGATAATGTTAGGAGAATATCTGAATCCGAGAATACTTATATAATAATGGGTACATCTGACAAGGACTCATACTATTAATGGTTGACAGGTAGAACCTCTTCTTTTGGCCTCCATTTATGTGTTCGAATCATTTTTTTTTTTTCAACAAGGACAGTGATGTTCTTTGATTATTGCCTCAAATCCAGCAATAGCTCATATACTGTCATTCTCTAATCTAGCATATTAATTTACCAAATATTGAAAAGAACTAGCAAAATTAGAGGTTGAATTCTATGCCATGGGCCATAAGCCCAAACATGACTTCCATTTATAATTGGCTGGCATATCTAAGCTGTGAGATTATTGAGAGAAAGATACTTTATAATATAAAAGGCATAACATTTAAATTAAAATCACAATGTAAACTGAACAAAGAAATTTGTTATAAAGTTGATCCTCATCGACTCTCAAGCTTTCACAAACAAAAGCCTTATTTCTATTATAATTCAACTGTTTAGTCTTATTGGTAGATGAGTTATATGAAGAAGTTGTAGAAGGAAATTGTTTATGACCAAAGGGACTGGTACAGAATACAAATGGAAAAAAGTTCAGAGCTATCCATATATAATCTCTGTAAGTGAGATCTCAGTGCTGAAAAACAGAAAGTGATGAGATGAAAAAGCAAATTATAAACCCATTCCAAAAATGTGAGAAATTGAAAACGGAAGAGAACTTGAGGGAGAGCTTCTTAAGAAGGAAAAGAATTAACTCCTCTATCACTAGACCAACTTTCCATGGCCAGAGAATTCACCAGCCCTTTCACCTGTGGTTGTGAAAATGGATGCAATGTTACATATACATTTTAAATGTAAAATGAAGGAAGAAAATAAATAACTGAAGCCACAATTTTCCAACCAAGAAAAAGGGAAAATGAAACATCATAAAACTATACAAGCGAAGAGGGAAATCAATAAAATTCAGAGCAACACATCTTTCTGCTCACTTCTGAGCACACACAGTCCGTTCACCTGGAATGTACCAGGTGGCCATATGTGTGATAAATTTTCTACGTCTTTAGAAATATGATCTATCAATAGAAGCACTGAAAAATACCAGTTGGCTACACTAACTGTGATTTTGTTTTCTTCCAAACTTGAATATTGACCAGCACCCTGAGGGTTTTGTATTTGTGTTAAAGTCAGCAATATTATTAGAAAAAAGAGAGGCACTAACGATAGTGTCCTTCACACACACTGATAGCTCTCATTCTTGCAATCTTGAACCAAAGGACCTGAGGCTGCACAGGGTCTCTTTTACGCTTCCTGCAGGTGGAGCTATCTCATTGCTATACCAGGACATTAAGGCACCACAGTCTCACTTCATCCTTGGTGACTGAATATTTTTGGGATTGCAAAACTATCAAGAAGAGTAATTTTCAGGATTAACTTCCCATCAAAGTCATATTGGAAGTTTTTTTATTATTATTAACATAAATTTATAAGCCCCACCTTCAGCCTAAATGAATGATACTCTGGCAATTTTCATGAATCTGAATATTTTTAAATTAAGTTATTCCAATATAGCCAGTAATAGAACCACATTTGTACTATAGAAAAGCTCTCATTCTCCCCCTTATTTTTTATAATGGGCAAAATTTAATATCATCCTTCTCTACGTTTGGACAAAGAAATTCCCATTAAACCTTTCTCCATCGCCCACAAAAAGGTGTGAGAACACAACCTTAATTAATCTTGCCTCCTCTAAATATTTTCTTCGAGTCTCTCACCCATTTCCCTTAAATCTCTTCCTAAATCCTAATGTCTTATGTCTGTTAAGTTACCACATAAATATTGAACTACGTAAGATAATTTATAATACTGAAGGCTGGCTAGCCTTTACCGGCATTATATTTCTCTCAGCCTGAATACATAGCAGGAAAACTAGACACATATTTCTGCTATTTAGCCTAATAGGCTGACAAAAGCTGTTTAAAAATTCTTAGCCATTGGGCATTATGAAAAAGGCAAACTGCAGTATTCCAAATTTCCCAGGTGGCTCATTATGAGCCTTCCCCTATGTTACTTAGAGACACTGCGGAGAATTACAATAATATCCTGGTGTTGGGATTGAGACCTTAGCAGAGTCCACTGTGCTGCTTGCCACTAGCTAGGTTTTATCTTGGAATGTTCTGTAGTATGTCTAGAAGGTGGGTAATACACCTCTTCCACACTTGAGTTCTTGATCCAACCTGTTATTTCCAGAGCTCCTTCCCACTTTATCCTACCTATGAGTATACTATGATGGGTTCAAGATGCCAAGCCATAATTGTACTGCGTTCCATATTATCTGAGTTCCTTGGCTAGGTAGAAAGTGACATGAATTCATCGCTATTAGTAGTAAGGTATATGACACTGTATACCCCTTACCTCTCTGCTCATCAATAGCTTTAACTGTCAACAGACGGCTTTGTTCAAGACAAGTAACAGTAAACTGTTCCTCAGATGTATAAAAATAATATATGTTGACACTCCTAAAATAGAACATTAAGAAACCATAGCAAACTCTTTCAGATAAAACAAAACAAAACAAAACAAAACAAAACCAAAATCACTTCCTCCCCATTAAAATAGTAGCAAAGGCAAGTATAATCTATCCTGAATTACTTTATACTATTCTCTTATTTGTCTTCAGAGTTTTAAAATATTTGTATTTTTAAGTATGTATTTTTAGTTTTATACATTGTCAAAATGTATATAAACAGTTTCATAACATATATTCTTATGTGACTGGTTTCTGTTCATTATTATTCTTATGTCAATAAAGACCAAAGTGTACATTTTCATTCTCCTATTGATGGATATTTGGACTGTGTCCAACTACAACTATAAATATTCTTATACACCTCTCTTGGTGCCCATGTGCATGAACATTCAAGAGTATGTATTATAAAGAAACATTTTAAGATCTTAGGGTGTACTCATATATAACTTGGCCAGGTAATGCCAATCTTCACCCTGAAAACTTAGCAGGGTTGGCTCCTGGAGATAAGACTCACAAAAGTTTGCCCTTCCCACCACATGCACACCGAAAGCCAGACCCTTGGAGATTTCAACTCCCAAGCTAGTCCACACTCAGCCTCTGACAATTCATCAATTACATTTAAATGCTCTTATGAGTACTGGCTCCAGCAGCAAGCTTCTGCTTTGAGCTTCTGGTCTAGGTGAGCAATAGGTAATATGATTCTTACAATTCACTTTTCTCTCCAGTTTTTGGGGCTCCACTTTGCCACGTGACCTCAATTTCTGATGGATCTAAGAAAAGGTGTTAATTCTCAGTTTCTTCAGCGTTTTCCTTGTGAGAACTGGAATGATGACTTTTAAGCTCTTTATATGTTGGACCACAAACCACATGCCTTATTTCTTCATGAGTTTATTTTTAATTTTTCTTTAATTTTAGACTCCTTTAGAGTTTTAGCTATGGAATTCGATAACATCTGGGCTGAGAACGCATTCCTTGAGAGAAGAATTGCATTTGCTTCTGCTAGACCCTTGAGGGAACTCTAGCTCAGAAATACTTTACGTAATTTCTTGAATCAGAATGTTTAGGTATTATATATTCTAATTCTCAACTGGTGTGGTGGCTAAGGTGTAGTTAAGAACTTTGAGAGACAACTTTTAAAATTTTATCTTATCTAAGACTTTGGGCTGGGATCAACAAGTTTCTTTGCTTTCTCCCTTCTTATGGCTTCTTTTTTTTTCCCCTCAATTCACCCTTTCTTGAGGGAGTATCCTAACCTATCATGAATCCCAGCTTTAAGCATGGCAGTTGTGACTCTGCACCTTGTATGGGTCCAAGACTTTGCCTCCTCTTCTCCATATAACTGTTAAAAGAAAAGCTGTAGCTTACTGGGAATCTACAAGTACTTTTAAGACAATCTTTTTTTATTACTTATATTTCTGATCCCATTTTTTTCTAACCTTTGAGAATGTTTCCTATTTTATTAAGCACTAAAGTACACATTGAAACATTTAAAAATATTTTTTTCCATCTTTTTGTAGAAAGAATGAATTTAGTGTACTTAGCCCACCATATTGCTAGGAATAAAAGTCTAGTTCAGCTCTTATCTATTTTCTATACCAGTATTTTTAAAAATAACATATTTTGGATAAAAGTTTCCATGGCTACAAAAATGTTTAAAATTATTAAATTAGAAAATCACCAAGAAGTTTTCTTTATCTAAATTCATCATGTGGTTAAAAGTATAAGCTTTTGAGCTAGACTGAGTTTGATTTCCATCTCTGCTAATTATTGCTTTAGTGATCTCACACTAGTTACCAAAGATTTCTGTACTTCCATTTCTTCTTCTGTAAAATGAGGATAATAATAACACCTCATAGGATCAAATGAAGAATTAAAAGAGCTAACATATGAAAACACCCAAATTTGTGGCTGCCACATAGCAAACATTCAATAAACTTCAACTACTATTATTTGTTTTTGTTTTTATTTATTATTGTTATTGTTTGAATATCATTTCTATTTGGCTGGCATGGACTGAATGTTTGTGACCCAAATTCATATTTTGAAGGCCTAACCCCAAATATAATGGTATTTGGAGGTGGGGCCTCTGGAAGACAATTAAGTTTGCGTGAGGTCATGAGGGTGATGGATGCAGAAAGCAGACTCTCACCAGACTGAATCCGTAGATACTTCAGTCTTGGATGTCCCAGCCTCCAGAACTGTAAGAAATAAATTCCTGTTGTATTAGCCACCCAATCTATGGCATTTTGTTATAATTGCCTAAGAAGACTAAGTTATTGGCTATTTAAAGATTATCAATAAATCTTTATTCTTTCACTAATATGCAAGAATTAGTCACCTCTTTGGAATGTATTACTTGGCTAATATCACTGCTTCTGTATGAGATGAGCTGGCCATACATAGGGTACCTGGAAGGAGGCACTTTTGCCACAAAACAAATGAACCCACCCCTTCAGGTGCAGCTCTGCGTACTGTCCTACAAACCTACTTTGTTCAGCGCCGGTGTTTCTCCTTCTTCCAAGAACAGAATTGCATATTTCTTATAGAGCTGAGGTTTGCTAGCTATCCAGAGACTGAATAGTTCTACTGGCATTTCCTGGTATTTCTTACACTCCCAGGCAATAAAAAGCCAGATTTCCAGGTGCAATCAGTGACATATGACAGGGAGGCCACTTCTATATATACTTAGATTTGTACTTCCATCTCTTTTCCTAGCATTATATCATTGAGGACCGAGAATATCCTTGCCTTACCACATTCATTCATTCATTCATTTATCTCATATGTTATTACCAATTTTACAATATGTGCTGTGCTAGACACTTGTGATACTGTTGATTACCACAAAATTTCTCCTCTTAAGGAAGTCACAATCTAGTGAAGAAACTCATTCAGAACAAGAATATACACATAAACTGTGGAAGCCTATAGTGCCTGAGGTAAAACAAAAAACAAACAAAAACAAAAAAAGTCTTTACTGAGAAGTAATATTTCATCTAAATCTTGAAAAGTGAGAAAAAACTACCTATTAGAGAGGAAAGGAAGGACATTCTAGGCAAAGAGAACATTATATGCAAAAGTATAGAAGTGAATCACTTGGAATAGTATCACACTTGGGTTTCAGTGAACAAACCCATGTGACTGGAGTATAGGATGTATTTGGGAGGAGGCGCAAAAGATGAGATGAACGGTTAGATGGAGAGCAGAGGCTTCGTATGCCAAGGTTTGGGGCTTTCTCTTGTGGGTAGTAGGTCTTCAAAGCAGCGTTAAGCAGAGAAGGACATAATCAAATTTACTTTAAAAAAAAAAAAAGCAGTGTGGACTTGGAGAAATGGTTCTCATGTGAGAAACTAATTAGGGGACAGCTATGGTGATCCAAGTCTGAGCACAGGCAGAAGCGGTGAGGATGGAAATAAGGGCACTGATTTGAAAGACATTAACAGGCAGAAATGACAGGACTAGGTGAGTGATTATAAATGAAGGATGAGAAAAGCAGGGCAGGGCTTAGGAAGATTTCTAGCATGGATGACGTATTTAGCTGGCATAGAGAACACAAAATTGAAAACACTGGAAGAGCATTAACTTGTTTTTAATGCTATATGAGGAAAACTGGGCAAGGCTTGGTCAAAGAACCATGAAGGCCTTTGCACTCTTGAGTTCTGGGATCCTCGACAGCCAGAATCCTAGCCTTCCTCGGAGCAGGCCCCAGGGACTCTACCGGCTTCCAACTCCGTAAGGCTATGAACACCAACTCTGTCCCTGGAGGATCCTCTCCCCTCGAGCTTCCTTGCAGAGAGTCACAGTCTCCCCAGCTTCCTCCATCTTTCCAGTCCCCAAAGACAAGTGCACATAATATTAAAAATATATTCATATTAATCACCACAGGGAAACAGAGAAAAGCAAGAATAAAACCACAAGCGAATTACAAAGCTTAAGAAATTGCACAGATTTCTTTATTCTTTTCTTACTGAGAATGTAACAGAGAACCCATCCCCTCTCCTCCTCCACATTTTGTTTGAACTTTATTGCTATGGATGGAGTTCAGTCTTCTCCTTAGGCTAGTCCAGTGCCGACCGTCAAAGAAGAGGGCATGCCGACTCTTTTCTCAGGAAAGCCCTTTCCTTTAAACAACGGGCCTGAATTCCTTCTTATCTGCATGTTAGTTCAATGGACACGTTCTGAAACTTGCCCTCCTCCAGGCTCTGTGCGAGGACCTGAGACTACAGTAGTGAAAATGACACAGCTTCTGCCCCAGGGGCAGAGGAGGTAATCTGACAGTGATGGGAGAAATTAAATACATATGTATTCACTAGGCAGTGTCCTTTTTCTGAAGTGAATCATGTATTCATTCAGGTAACCTCCATGGT
>NW_006441953.1:19935078-19949851 GCF_000325575.1 Pteropus alecto | reverse complement strand
ACCAAGAATAGTGCTTGGCAAAAAGCTTATGCACAAGAAATGGGCTTTAAATCATGAAATATCCTCTGCCAAAAACAGATAGGTCTTCCAACATTTCCTCAAAAAAGATCTGATTCCTTTTATGACTAAATTACTCAAAAATCGTCCTATAAGAATAATATTCTTCAGATTCATAAAATAATTATCAAAAAAGTAATTCATGTGTTGGAATTGATTTTATTTCATTCGCAACTTCACTTCTGTTCTATGAAACATATTAAAAATATCAAACAGTGTGTTGCACTAGGATTTATTGTGCCTACTATAGGCCCTACACTTGGGGGATAGGGACGAGGCAATCAATATGGGGACATCATCAACCTTCTTATATTGAGCTTAATCTGTTTTGAGTCCATATTTGTAGCAGATTGTATTTTCCAACAGTATATCCCAACACAAATGCTCCTTTTTAAATGCGATTTGGACACTCCTTCCATTTAGAGTTGGGGTCTTGGTTCCCTCTCCTTGAATCTGAGTGGGCTTGTGACTGTGGCAGAAAATGATACTACTTGCTTCTGAGGCTAGGCCATAAGAGCACCATAGTTTCTGCCTGGTTCTCTTGGGACAGTCATCTTTGGATCCCTGAAAAACCTTAGCAATCTGACTGTCTTTAAGTAGTTATGCTGTGAGAAAGCCCAAACTAGGTATATGAGAGAGACCACAAGGAGACAAGGATGTGAACTGTTTGAAGAAATAGGTAACTGGAACAATGGTAAATATTGAGTCATATTGAATCATTTCCACTCAATACTGGCTGGCATAGAGTATTATTCAGAGTCCTAGTGCTCGTTACTTAGTGAATTTCTAACAATATTCAAATATGTTTTCTTTTTCTTTTCCTTCCTTCCTTCCTTCCTTCCTTCCTTCCTTCCTTCCTTCCTCCAAATCCTCACTAACACTTATTTCTTTTTCTTTCTCTCTCTCTCTTTCTTTCTTTCTTTCTCTTTCTTTTCTTTGTTTCTGGAATTATCTCTCCATCATCATTGCATTTGGGTCTTGGAAGAAGGGTAAATCAAGATATCAAGGGTGTGTAAAGGATCCAAATCTCTCCCATAACTTTAAATCTTGAAATAATCACACACACACACACACACACACACACACACACACACACACACAGAGCTGCTACATCCCATCTGTCATGATGAGGTTACTAGTCAATGTTCCCTGAAGCAATTCCAGCTCTCATTCTATTCTAAACACACTTTCGTGAACTTTTTCATAATCCTGTGAAAATTTCTCTTCCACATAAATTTTCTAGCATAGATTTTCTAATACATTCTTAGATAATCCAAGTCAAATTTTGAATTTTTATATCCGGATTGATCAATCTATACAAATAACGACAATAAACTAATGCTGAATCTCCATCATATCAGTCAATCTGGTCCAGCAGACCAGAAGATCATTTTGGTCTCTGACACATTTTTACTTTTGATATTTCCTAGCCAATTTGATGGCGTCAGAACTTTATTTTCCTCTATCTTTTAAAAATTGTATCATAGATTTCTAACATTCTTATGTTTATAAGTGATTATCCGTTCCTCATAGAGAATTTAAAAGATAATGATAAACCAAATGGAGAAGAAAAAAAATGAAGGAATGGAATCTTCCCATATTACTAAGAGCATACAATTACAAGTCAGGTGTTACCCAATTTGAACTAATTTAGTAAGAAAGAAATTTATTGGCTCATATAACCAAATTGCAGCCAGGGGAAGGATGGTGCCATTCTCAGGGGTGACTAGATCTAGGGATGGCCCATGTTAAGACTTTTCTCCCCATTTTCATTTGTGCTTATCTAGGTGGGGGCAGTTGAACTTTCTCATACATCATAGCTTGGGGGTGGAAGGATTTAACAACAGGCAATTCCAGACTGAGTCCAGCACCAGTGCTTATAGATGACCTCCCAGGAAGGAAATACATCACCCAACTGAATCTTTGTCTTTATTTGGAAGCTGTGATTTTCAAAGTTCCTACAAATTCCTTTCTAAGTGTGAAACAACCTGACCAATGCATATGAACTAGTTAGCATGAGGTAGTCAGTTCTGTCAGATTCAGTCACTCCCTGTAGTACAGTTAGTTAAATAATTGGCTCTGGATATTGGCACATAGACTCCAATCCCATTTCTACTGCTATGAAAAGGTGACTGCATGACAACCCTTAGTATGTTACTAGAAGTAACAATTCTACCTAACTTTGGCTGCCAAATTCACATGATGCTTCAGAAGTCTCTGGCATTCTTAATACCTAGGATCCTCAGTTACAGAACAGTTACCATCAGCAATCAATTCAAAAGCCTCTCATTTTATAAGTAGAAAGAAAAATCAAACATCTATTAAACACCAATTGCCAAGTATACGCTAGTCTCCTTGAATATATTTCTCGGCTGTTTCCCTTAACAGTGTGAACAGCTGCCCCAAGGTATAAAGTCTAGGTGATCACAGCAACTCCATTCTGGATCCACATCTTCTATTATATCTCTTGGGGTTTTAGCATGCTTATTTCTCACCCATATTTGGAGCCAATGAAGAGATAGACACAAGAAGATGGGAATCAAGTGATTAGCTTCATTATTGAATTTTAAAAAAAAATAGATTGGAGGACTTGGCTGAGATACGCAAACAAATAAGGTCTATAGCTCTCTGTCCCATGCTCATCTTCCCATATAAAACTCCTTCTTGGTCTAAATGTTGGGTCAGGCTAGCTGAAGGGTAGTCCCTACAGAGTACATATATTTGCCTAACACTGATGTCTCACAACGTTTGGGGGCAAGAAAGAAAGAAAAAAAGAACAACGCAGTATTTCAATCATTGAGTAAATTATTTTATTCGATAGGGATTGTGGACTGATAACTATTGCTATTCCAGGAGAAAAGGTTGAAGACATAGAGGAAGAATAAGAGGCAGGGGTATTATATTTACAGTGGCAACTCCACATAAAAATATGAAGAGAGTGAGATAAATGATTCTTCCCATTCTGCATGTTCCTGGCTGCCACAAGTATACTAGAGATAGATGAGAGCAGTAATCTGGATTAGTCAAGTGGCCTCTGCTCAAGCTCAAAAAAAGTTTTTTTCTCCAGGTCAAATTCAGCAGCCCTGAAGTCTTCAAGTGATAATAATCCCAGCATGTACCACTCTCTATCCTACGTCAGGTACTCCAAAATTTCTCACTCAGAAGCTCATTCCTAGCCTGTTCTCTCTCACTCTAAATCCAAACTCATCTTCATGCCCTCCTACACCATGTCACATTGCCCCTGGCAATGACAATACATCATCAAAATATTCTAGTTATACCTTCGAATGTTTCCCCGAACGCTCACTTCCCTTTCATTCTCTAACTGAAATATAAATATCACCTGAGAACTTTGATTTTCCACATCTCTCAACCACCGGCCAGATTTCTCTCAATTCTACATACTTCATGACACTTAAATGTTTATCCTGTCCATTACCCTCTTCCCGTTTTCACATCCTAATTCAGCCTCATTTCCATTGGTTGGCATCATAATCACTTTTTAAAAAACACTTTTAAACACTTCCTTGTTCACATTTACTATTTTCATAGCCCCTATACTATTTTTTATGTTATGTAACAAATTACCACAAATTTAATGCCTTAACACAACACACATTTGTTCTTTCATGGTTACTATAAGTCAGAAGTCTGGGTATTAGCTGGACTCTACGCTCATGGTGTCACAAGGCTGAAATCAGGTTGTCAGCTGGACTGTGTTCTCCTCTAGAGGCTCAACTAGAGAACGACCCACTTCCAAGATCCCTCAGGTTGTTGGCAGAATTCATTTTCCTGTGATTGTAGATTTCATGGAGCTTCCTTTTTCAAAGACAACAAAAGAGACAGTCTCTGCTGTCTAAAGTCTCTGTCTTCAGGTAAGGCTTAGGTACTCCCTTAGCTCGCTAGGTCAGGCCCATCTAAGATCATCTCTCTTATTAACTAAGTTCAAACGATTAGGGACCTTAATCAGGTATCTTTGAAATCCCTTTACCATTTTTTTATATTCTGTTGGTTAGAAGTCAGGAAGAGGGAATTATATATGTGATTTAGGGCGATTAATTTAGGGTATACCTGCACAGGTCTCTCAAAACCTCAGTCCTGATTTACATAACTTAAATCTAACTCTCTGCTAACTGCATCTGCACTCAAACATACAAATATTATCAGTTAAAAAAAAATCATGCACTTGGCTAATTGGTTATTTTTCAAATATATGAAAACAAATCCCAAGTGGCTATTTAACACTGACAATACTTCATTAGAAAAATCACTTTCCCTTCTAGGAAACCATTATCACATCTTTCCACAACTGACTCTTACAACTCACCCTTCGCTGATGATCACGCCTTATACTTCAAAGAGAGCTACCTCAACCCTCCACTAATCAAGTCTACCAATTTTCCATCATCTGCATTCTTCTCACCTTTCATTTTATCTTTGCTTCTGTTGAAGACTATTCATCTCCACTCCTACCATGGATGTCTTCCCTGTGGATCACTCTCTCAAAAAATTCATGCTGTCCTTATTTCCTTTTTCTGCGTTCTTGCTTTATTCCTCTTCCTTAAAAATTGCTTATCTTAACACACAATCTACAGAACAATCTCCATAGTTTTCCTGGAAATCTAAAATTAGTCAAAATAAAAAGGTTATAAAAACAAAAGCAAAACAATTTTCTTGGTCTCCAGATCTACTGGCTTCCTTTCAATTCTCCGTTTTCTTTCACACCAAAACACTTAAGAGCTGTCTCTATTAACTTCTGAACACCCTTACCTCTTATTCTCACTTCAGCTCCTCCTGGTCTTCTGTGCTATTTTCAAAGACATCATTGACTTTTCATCTTACTTTAGGCAATACTCAGTTCCTTGAAATTATCTTCAATTAACCACTCCCTTCTTAAACACTCTTTTTCTCTGGGATTCAGTGGCACTCCGCTCAACTGGTCTTTCTTATGCTTTACTGGCTCCTCTAAACATTGAAATACTCCAGCACATGAAGATTCTTCCATAGGAAATTTCATCAGTCCTATGGCTATAATATTATCGAACTTAAATGATATGTCTGTCACGGGAGGTTCTCCAGGGATCCAGATTCATACATCCTACTTCTTATTTATTATCTCCCTTGAATATTTAAAAGGCATCTCAAATTTCACATGGCCAAAATAGAATTAATAATTTTTCTCTAAAAATCTACTCTCTTACAGACGTGTTTGTGTCTCACTCGGTGATAATGCCTGCCATTCACTTAGTTGCTTAGCCCCACAACTTGTAAGTCCTATCTTCTCCTCTTTCTTTCACACTTTATATTCAAGCCTTTTGGTTCTTACTCAAAAAAATATATTTCAAACATGATCACTTCTTACATGGCTCTTCCCTGATCTCCCTTCCTAAAGCAGCACTATATCCCCTTTACATTATCTCTTACGTTAGCCTAGTTTACCTCTTTCAATCTTTTATCTGTTTCTAAAATTCTTATCTTTGTTTATTTTTTTTTCTTTTTCCTCATCTCTCCACAAGAATATAAGTACTTTGAAGACAAGGACTCTCTGTTATTTTCCAAATAAGGGAACTGAAGAACAGTTAATTTGTTGAAAATGTTAGTATGAGCAAAAGGAGGTAAAAATGGAGTTTGAATAAGTCACTTTCTAAGCCCATATTCTTTCTGTTGCATCACCAAGAAGAAAACCTCTTAGATTAATAGTAAAGAATATGTATTTAATCTTTCTAGTAGTATCTTGCACATTTTCATATTTTCCAAACTGAGTTTGCTTTTGATATGAGATCTATGAGCAGTTGGTCATAATATTATAATAAATGAGATAATAATAACTCCACTCAATAGTGATGCTCCTTGGCTATTACCTTGGGCATCACACAGAATTTCCTTCTAAGATAAGACACAACCTGGTTTATAACCTATGAAGTCATTTTTTATCTTTTTTTTAAAGTTCTTCTAGCAGTAGGTTTCATCTGGTTTAAAGTTAGAAGCTTAAAAATATTTTCTTCTGATTTCTCATGTATTCTCTTTCTGACCCAGATCCATTCTGAAGCAAGCCACTGGTAACATCTTTTCTTACGGTATGATTAAAGAATAAACTAGCAGGTCAGTACTACAGGGTCTAATCCAGGTATACCAGCTACTAGTTTCATGGCCTCAGGTAAGTACCTAAACTTTATACACTTTGATTTCCAATGTATCAGCTAGGTATTTTAATAGAGACTTGCCAACTTTATTATTTAATCCAAATGCATGTATTCTATGCCTGTACTCTGGACCAATTTTGATCTAGAACTGGCTTTTATTTGTACATCCCAGGAAGAATATACATCTGCAAAAAGTATCAGTCATGAATATAAAATATATTGAAGATTATACAAAAGGATCAGAGGTGGAAATTTATCTCTGCCATCAAATATGTAAAATTAATCCTCAAACACATATGTTCTCCATAGTTCCTCCTTCCGCTTTCCCCCACTGGGGAGTTTCCTTTGTTCTCCTCCCTTTGCGTAGCACCCAAGTTCCTTGGCTACATTTGCTCTTCTGAATTGCACCCCTCCCATGAGGGTAGAAAGTACCAAGTCTTTTGTGTGTGTGTGTGTGTGTGTGTGTGTGTGTGTGTGTGTGTGTGTGTGTGTGTGAAGGGGGATTCTCCTTCCTTAGAAGTAACTAGTGAAGAAGAAAGTTAATTTTTAAATTATTTTACTGTAAGATATTCCTACTTAGTGAATGGTTCCTTCACTTACAATAGCACTAGTTTCTCTATATTAGTTAGGCTAGTTTGGGTTTCAAGTTACCTAATACTCCTATTCAAAATGCTTTAAAGAATAAAGGAATTTGTTATTTCATACCTTATGTCCAGAAGTCAGGTTCTTTGTTCTACTAGCATAGGCTCAAAGATGTTATCAAAGAATACATATGTTCCATTTCTCTGTTCTGTCATGCTCAGCATTATTTTGTTTTCAGGCTTTTTTTTCCTTATTGAAAGCAAAATGTTATCAGTAGCATTCTGCATGACATTCTTCCTTGTTTATATGTGGTAGAAGAATATGAGAAAAGATCCAGTCCTTTAATTTGATTGAGCCATCTCAAACCACATGCTGACGCCTTTGGTTGAATCTTAGGTGACCATAAAGTTATTTACTAACTATGCTGGGACAACAGGTGAAACCAGGACAGGTCAAAGTAAACTCAGACATATGCCCACTCTAATTATAGTTACTAAATCAATGTCATATGCTGACTTAAATCTTGCCAATAGTGAGTATATTTTACAATACTTTAGTGAAAAGCTCCTGGTTTTCATGTTTTCTCTCTTTTTTTTTTTTTCTTTAAAGTCTTCTTTATCTCTTAAACATTAGCTTTTTTAAGATTTTTGCTGTGAGCATTTTTCACATAGCATTTTCTCTCTCTGGATAATCCAATCTACTCTAATTGCATCATTTATCATCTATATGCTAATAACACCAAATCTTTATCTCTAGTCTACACAGCATCCATAAACTACAGATACAAACTAGCATATGTAAAAGCATGCTGGACATGAAGAAACTGATGTTCTACAGATACCCCAAAAGTATCTAATATTTCAGTACTTACAATGTACTAGGCACTATTTTGAAATTTTTATATATATTATCTTATTTAATTTTCATAATAACTCTGTGGGTTTAGTATTATTAATATTTAGTATCATTAGTACTACGAGGTATTAGTCGGTGTTCTCCATGAATTGACTCACACAATTATGGAGACTCACAAGTCCAACATCTACAGAGTGGGCCAGAAGCTGGAGACAAAGAATAGCTGATAATTGTAATTCAAATCTATAAGGTAGTCTAATGCAGAATTCTCTCTTGTTCAGGAGAAGTTAGTCTTTTTTTTTTTTTTTTTTTGAGGCCTTCAGCTGGTTGGATGAGGCCCACCAACACTACAGAATGCAATATGCTTTACTCAAAGTCCACCAATTTAAATGTTTGTCTCATCCAAAAACACCTTCACAGAAATACCCAAAATAATGTTTGACCAAATTTGCCCCTGTCAAGCTGACACATAAATTAACCACAATTATCTAATAACATTTTAAAGATGAAGAAACTAAGGTATAGAGAGAGAATTTGCCCAAGATCATACAGGTAATAAATAGCACAGCCAAGTTTCAAAACAAGCCACTCTGGTTTCAGAGCTCATTCTCTTAATTACCATCTTATTTCAAATTTATCATCTCCAACAATGAACCCATTATGTTACTGGATCCCCTAAAAACCTGCTTCTCTTTCTGTGTTCATAAAGTTATTACAAAAGTGATTCTACTTGGTAGCCCAAGTGGCCTACAAGCCACTTCCATCTATTCTCTCATATCCCATAAATTCTCATTGTTCCTAAATGCGTTCCTACTCTAGATTTCCAAGGCTCGTACCTTAATGTGAACCTCTGTCTTTTCTCAGCACTATTTTTCTTGCATGCAGTGTTAGAGCCGGAAGTACCTGATGATCCAGCTCAACTACAGGACTTTGCATATATTACTTCTTCTGACCTGGAATACACCCCTATTTTCCTGCCCCTATTCATATGTACACACACACACACACACACACACACACACATGTGCGCGCTCCATACCTAGGTCCCATATTGGTCATTTAGGCCTCAGAGAAGAAATCATTTTTCTTTAGAATCATTTGGTGACCTGGCCAATTGGTCCCTTTAAGGGCTTTCAGAGCCTCAAGTCTCAGTGCATATTACCTGTGGTCTAATTACCTGGTTAGCTATTTGTCTCTTGCACTAAATAATTTGCTCTTTGAAATATTCCACAATTATTCCATTACCTGTATATAGTGGCCACTCAACAAATTATCATTGAATGAATACATCTTTATATTCTTCTCACACACCATCCCTACCTTTCTTGACTTTGTAATATCCAACTCAGGCATGGCATACTGAAACACAGGTCCTGGTCAACATACAGTATCATGAAAAAAGTAAAGGAAATGTGCATCGTGTCTTCACGTTTTAAAATACACCCTGTATTTTTTTTATGGCTAGATCATATGTAGTCAGTCAATACTTTGCCACATGGCACTGATGATAGACTGGATAAGCGAGGAAGAGATTGTCTTTAATCTAGAGCAGTGAATAAAGTATGCTCAAGAGGAACACCATTCAGATTGGCAGCATTATCCATAAAAACCTAAGCGGGAAGATCCCGTGAGCCATGGAAATGGGAATCCCCAGGCAGAAATTAGTTTCAGGTATTCTGCTAAGGCTGGAGTAGGACTTCAGGCAGTGAAAAGAGGGACCGAGGACCAGTGTCTGTGACTGGAGAAAAAGAATAGATGAGATGGACAAGGATGAAAGTGATCCAAATTTTGGCCATGTGGACAGTTATTTATTTATTTTTTAATTAGTAGAGAACTGAAGTATAAGCAGTAGAAAAGCACGACCTCAGGAGTTTGGGAAAGTATACTTAGCTTTATAAGCATATGGCCTCCCACTGCTCATGTGCAGGTGAGTCTCACGTGCCTTGGTCAGAGCTTCAGGGTTCCTGAATAAGGGTCAATGTTAGTCACAATCATCTAAGAAAATTGTGAGTTGAGCTTATCACTGAGAGATGCTTGGAAGGTACTGAAAACAACAGTAGAAATTTGGTTTTCTTTGATGATTTTGTCCAGAGGTTAGTGCTGACCAGAAATATATTAGAAATCATTCTTCTTGACTTTTTTTATAGAGTCTGCTATTAACAAAGCTTGGCTGATGAGAGCTATTTGTAGGCATAAAACATTCATTTTTTTGCTTCTTTCTTTTTTTGTTATTTTTTAGGATCTCCTCTTATACTACTGTTTACACTACAGCATAGCAATTAAGAGCATGGACCCTGCAGACAATGCCTGGGATCAAATCCCACCTATGCCACATTCTAGGTAGGTGAGCTTGGGCAAATTACTCAACCCTTCTATGCCTTAGTTCCCTTTTTTGTAAAATTAAGAAAATAAAAGTGCCTGCATATCAAGATTGTTGTGAAAATAAAGCATTTAATATATGTGAAGTCTTGGAAGGGAAGACTATTATAAGCTATATATGGTATTAGCTATTATTTTTCTAAGTTAGATACACTTTCACATACTTGAATAATACTTCCTGCATAGCCCCAGCACAGCTCTAATCACATTGTATTTTATTTGTATATCTTTCCACTGAGCTGGGAGCTCTTTGAAGGCAGGTATTATATTCTCTGTTCTCTTGAATGGATGACAGTACCTGGTATTTACCAAGTATGAAATGCATTTTGGTTAATCAGTTAATTCCCATGAGATATACAATGCCACTTTTCTGTGTCTTCCTATATGAAAAAGGGACACAATATGGTGTCATAACTTCCTTAAAAGGTGAGAAATGAATGAAGGAATAGTAAAATCACTCCTAAATTCCTGTGTCTATGCCACCAAGAACAAAGGGGTATGCTTCAGAATGTGATTCTGAAGTTCTTTTTGCTTTATTTAAAGTCTCCATATATTACAGTAATTAAACTGCTTCATGACCTCATCAAAATTCTGTAAGGCTTAATTAATGTTTGTAAAGCCTTTACAATCCTTAAATGAGAGGCACCAGAAAAGTATAAGAAATCATTGTTATTATCACTGATGCCATCTTAAATGACTGCAGTTTGCTTCACTAGGATTTGCTGATTAAATCCTAGCTATGACCATGCAGAAACACAAGCAAAATTTATTTCTACAATGTAGCTCAGCTTGTCTTATTTAGAAGGTTGCAGACAGATGTAAATAATTTTTAATGCAACTGTTTTTCAGAGGGATGCTACTTAAAGTGATGATAAAAAAAAGGGATAAAGTCAAAAACATGCGAGTGAGCCATTGGCCTCAGCTGTACCATCTTGTGAAATATCTTCCCATGAACTTTGGAGCCAGGCAGACCTAGGTTGGAAATATGACTCCAAAACATATCTTCCTCAAAACATTGGTCAAATTACTTAGTACCTCTGCCACCCTTGCTAATCTGTAAATTTGTGAGAAACAAAAGCTGTGTCTGCCCAGTATAAGGTTCTTACCAAGTGCTTAGTGGATAGTCTGGCACCTTATGTGTTCACATGCACACACACACACACACACACACACACACACACACACTTATAAATTTATATATGTGTTCATATGTATAAATTGTTTGTTGTATGTATAACTATTCACATTAAATAATTAAAACACAGCATCGCCAGCAGTTAAAAGATTGATTTCCTCCATCTTTTGAAGTGCCATCATTCCATCATCCAGAATGACTTAGTCCCCAAGAGTTCAGGATAACTAAATTTTACTGTGTTGTTTCTATGACTAACAATTTTGATTTTGAAGGGCACTCAATCATGAAGGCATATCAAAAGCTTTACCTAAGATGTTCTGTTTACCTATTGCTACATTAAAAAAAAAAAAAAACCCTAAAATTTAGTGGTACAAACACATCCATTTTATTATGCCCACAAGCCAAACTAGGAATGTCTTAGCCCTGCTCCCTGATGACTGGGACTCAGTAGAGTTGCCTCAAGTGGCTGGAAAAGCTCAGTGGGGAACCATATGTTAAGGACCTCTTATTGGCCTCATTTTCAATTCTCTTTCACCTTGTCTAGAAAGTCTAGAAAGTCCAAGATGGCTTTATTATTAAAATATCTAGTCCCTGGGTTGGAATGGCTGAGATAATTGGGGTTGGGCAGTCATCTCTCTCTTTCCATGCGTGCAGCCTCTCCATATAGCTGTCTTGAGCTTTCCTGAATGATGGCGTTCTCAGGACTTCTTACATGGTGACTGACTTCTCCCAGAGTGAGTATTCCACATGACATAGACAGAACATGCCTGGGTTCTTATGACCTAGCCTCAGAAGTATAAAATATCACTCTCACAACATTCTATCATTCAAGCGAGTTAATAAGGTCATTCCAGACTAGTAGGAAAAAAAATTAGTGGATTTCACTTCTCAATGACAGTAGTTACAAAGAATATGTATATATATTCTTTTATTTTCCCCATAAGAG
Source organism: Pteropus alecto (assembly GCF_000325575.1). Taxonomy (NCBI): domain Eukaryota; kingdom Metazoa; phylum Chordata; class Mammalia; order Chiroptera; family Pteropodidae; genus Pteropus; species Pteropus alecto. Next base: position 19,937,754 of record NW_006441953.1, on the reverse strand, counting down.
GAAAGAGATTTCTGCCTTAATTGTCTGGAAATCCAAAAATCATCACAAAGAATTCTGCTCTCTTAGCCATATTTTTTTTACAATGAACAGCTGCCTGATCCTCTTTAAAGGGATAGGAGAGATGGGTTTTAAACTTGGTTCTGCCACTTATTAACTGTGTGACTTTGAATACATTTCTAATCTTTCTCATTTTTTCTTCTCATCTATCTCAGACAAAAATAATGTATCTTTTAACCATGTCACTGAGTTGTTAAAAAGATGAGATATTGGAAGGAAAGGAGATAAATATTTTGAAATGCTACATAGCTGTCAGTAGAATTATTAGTAAAATATAGGAAGGAAGCTGTCATCACCAGGCTTTCCAAGTCTAATTAGAAGAGTTAGTTTGTTAGCTGCCTAGAGTTCCTAGATTCATGAAAGCTGAGACTGGTAGGAACCCAGAGACCAAGTCGTGGTTTGTTCAGTCTTGAGGTCAAGCTTTAGCTTCAGGGTTGAGGCCTTGGTCATATCTGGGTTTGACTATGCAAGGCTCTTGTCTCTCCCAGCTATATGTGTCTCAAATGTGAAGATGAATATGGTGATAACTTGCCATGTAAGTAGTTATTAAAACTATCCAACTACTTGCATTGTTTCACCAATTTAAAGTTTCTTTGATTATAAAAATGAACTCAATTATTTGTTCATTGTGTGAGCAGAAGACCTTTAAGGTTCTTATTCTTGGTAACAACCAACTGGGGAAGGGAAACTATATCTGAGCAAATCATTTAGCAAAAACTGGGGTACAGTTGCTGCTGTAATGCATAAAGTCTATATGGCTTAAAGGTGTTGTCATATAGTGTGTGGCTTTTAAAAAATGTGGATCTTCCTTTCATTTTGTGTTTCTGAGTATGTTTATTACTTTTTAAAAAGTTGTATGTCCTGAGATTATTTCTAGAAAGATAGAACTTGCCTGGAAAAATATTTAAACACAACGAATATTTGAACCTAGTAAGACAATGTGGTGTAGAAAAAATGGTACCAGTTTAGTCTCAATACATGGGACATCAATCTTTGAGCTTTGATTTCTTTTGAAGACAATGAGGTCAGACATGTTAAATTGGGATTTTCACATGCTATGATTCTGTGATCTCTGAAACTATATAATTATAAACCAAGCCCCACTTAAAATTCAAACAGTGAGATTATAGTCTCTGATGAAGTTCTACTATAATAGAACACTGAAGATCCTGACTTGACAGTGGATTTCAAATGGAAAATCCTGCTAGAATCTTGTATGATTTGAAATGATCATACAAGTGAAAAATGATGAATTCTAATAAGACCCCAATATGTATAATCTACCATCTTCTCCTTAGTTAAGTCCCTTCTTCATACTCAAGCTTCAATTATCATCAACTTGACATGTATCCAATAAATGTTTTTGGAGTGATTTTTTGTCTTTTAGAGATTATAACCTGATGTTCCAAATATAAATATATAAGGCCTAGTGCTTTCTGCTGACTCCAAACATGCATACACAGTACATGTTGTTTATCCACGTGCAGATACATAACATGGCAGGACTCCTGAGCACAGTGGTCATGCCCTACATGAATAGTGCTCCATGATGTTGTGCAACTTTCTGTTTTTCTTAATGTAGGACTTGAAACCAGCTTGTTCAAAATTAAACTCATCTTCCATTCTCCAAATGACCATTTCTCCTCTTGTATTTTCTAGTTCAGTGAATGAGTTTCAAAATTAACAAATTGTGAGATCACTCTGAATCATTAGAATCTTCAATTGAAAGAAAGAAAGAAAGAAAGAAAGAAAGAAAGAAAGAAAGAAAGAAAGAAAGAAAGAAAGAAAGAAAGAAAGAAAGAAAAAGAGAGAGAGAGGAAGGAAGGGAGAGAGGGAGGGAGAGAAGAAGGGAGGAAAGAGAAGAGAAAAACAGCATCAGTCTTAAAGAAATGTAAAGAAGATTGAGTAAAACAATAAATGTAAAACACTCATCCTACTATCAGGCACATGTTAAGCACTCAATGTTTATTACTCTTCACCCCCGACTGATAGTCAAGTTAGAAACCAGGGCCTCATTTTTGACTATTAAAAATATATGTTTCAATTCTTTCCAATAAGCTGAAACAAAACTGTGTCTTTTAAAACAACATCAACCTCATAAATTCTATCTTTGTATTATTACTACTTAGTTGAGTATGCTATCATAATTCTATTTCATCCTGTCACTGAGTGTCCCTAATCATGGCCATGCTGCACACACTTCCCCATCCTCACTTATCTGTCTTACCTTTACCTCATTAAACTTTCAAAATACTCTGACGTATGCTGCTGTCTGTCTGACATGCGGCACAGGCTTCCCACAGCCTTCAGGGTGAAAGTTTGGACTTGACTCTTCATGACATGACCCTTCATCACCCGCTGTCTTACACTCTGACCCAGACAAACTCAAGTACTTTTAATTCCCTTCACACACTCCGCTCTGCTGCTAGAAGTGCCTTCCTCTTTCTCGAACTTACTGCCACTCGTCTTCCAGAACTTAACTTGCAGGTCATGTTTTCCAGGAAACGCTCCTTGGACACTAAGACAGGATTAGGTATCTGTATCTCTTACACCTGGTGATGGTCTAAACTCCTTGAAGCAGAAACTGCATCTCGTTCATCTTCATATCCCCAGTGCCAG